>NC_052070.1:27032587-27335617 GCF_015852505.1 Tachyglossus aculeatus
GGAGCAGAAGATGTGAGAAAATGGGGCACTTTAAGCAGCTACTCTAACCTGTTTGTTTCAGTGTAAAGAGCAAGGGCCTGGGAACCATAAGACCCGGGTTCTAATCCTTCCTCCACCACTGGTCTGCAGTGTGATCTGGAGCAAGTCTAAACCCTCTTTTAGACTGTAAGCTTGTTGTGGGCAGGAAGAGTGTCTTAAATTGTACTCTCCCAAGCACTTAGTACAGTGCACTGCACAAAGTGCTAAATAAATCTGATTGTCTTCATTTCTGTTTTCCTCATCTTTAATAATAATAATTAATAATTTTGGTATTTGTTAAGTGCTTACTGTGTGCAAAGCACTGTTCTAAGTGCTGGGGAGAATACAAGGTGATCAGGTTGTCCCATGTGGGGCTCTCAATCTTAATCCCCATTTTACAAATGAGGTAACTGAGGCACAGAAAAGTTAAATGACTTGCCCAAAGTCACACAGCTGACAAGTGGCAGAGCCAGGGTTTGAACCCATGACTTCTGACTCCCAAGCCCAGGCTCCTACCACTAAGCCACGCTGCTTCTTTGAAATGGGCATTAAATTTTCCTCCCTCCTACTTTTACTATAAACCCCATGTGAAATAGGGAATGTTTCCAACCTGATTATGCTTTATCCTCCTCAGGCCTTAGAATACTGCTTTACACATACTAAGCACCTAACAAGTACCATAATTATTTTATGATGTACTGTAAGCCAGTTAAGCCAAGCAAAGCAGAGTCTCAAATGATGCAGTGGATTGTGCATAGACTACTTCAGTGGACAGAACAGCAACCAGCAGAGGGGTTACTCTCATTAAGAAAAAAAAGTCTTCACAAACAATTGTGTCACCAAGAGGAGTTTCAGAAAACAGGCTCAGCATTAGGCAAGTCCATTAATGACTGTGATATTTGTTAGGCACTTACTATGCTCCAGTACTAAGCCACTAGGGTGGTTACAAGCAAATTGGGTTGGACACTGTCCCTGGTCCACCTAGGGGTCTCAGTCTCCTTTTGCAGTTGAGGTAACAGGCACAGAGAAGTTATATGACTTGCCCAAGGTTACACAGCATACAAGTGGTGGAGCCAAGATTAGAACCCAGCTCTTTCTGACTCCCAAACTATCTTGAAAAATAGCCCACAGGGTGAGCACTGAGGAAGTAGTAGTGGTATCCCCGGCTTTACCTGGTAACGGGCTTGAGACAGCAGGCAATCAAGACCCACCATGACCCCTCAAAACAACCACCATGGGTGGATAAAAGGGGTAAAGAATTGGACCTCGGGTAGCGGCAAACACAACCTTGGACTATTCATTCAATCATATTGAGTGCTTACTGTCTGCAGAGCACTGTACTAAGCACTTGGGAAGTATAGGTTGACAACATATAAAGACGGTCCCTACCCAACAATGGAGTTGTCTACATGCGCTGCCTCGAATTCCTCAACTCCAACTCTCTCCTCGACTCCCTCCAATCTGGCTTCCAACCCCTACATTCCACAGAATTCCACAGACCTTCTCAAAGGTCAGCAATGACCTCCTGCTTGCCAAATCCAACAGCTCCTACTCTATCCTAATCCTCCTCGACCTCTCAGCTGCCTTCGACATTGTGGACCACCCCCTTCTTCTCAACACGCTATCCAACCTTAGCTTCACAGACTCCGTCCTCTCCTGGTTCTCCTCATCTCTCCGGCCGTTCATTCTCAGTCTCTTTTGCAGGCTCCTCCTCCCCCTCCCATCCCCTTACTGTAGGGGTTCCTCAAAGGTCAGCTCTTGGTCCCCTTCTGTTCCCTATCTACACTCACTCCCTTGGTGAACTCATTCACTCCCATGGCTTCAACTATCATATCTACACTGATGACACCCAAATCTACATTTCTGCCCCTGCTCTTTCTCCCTCTCTCCAGGCTCGTATCTCCTCCTGCCTACAGGACATCTCCATCTGGATGTCTGCCTGCCACCTAAAACTCAACATGTCCAAGACTGAACTCCTTAACTTCCCTCCCAAACCCTGCCCTCTCCCTGACTTTCCCATCACTGTTGATGGCACTACCATCCTTCCCATCTCACAAGCCCACAACCCCGGTGTCATCCCTGACTCCGCTCTCTCATTCATCTCTCACATCCAATCTGTCACCAAAACCTGCTGGTCTCACCTCCACAACATCACCAAGGTCTGCCCTTTCCTCTCCATCCAAACCGCTACCCTGCTTGTTCAATCTCTCATCCTATCCCGACTGGATGACTGCATCAGCCTCCTCTCTGATCTCCCATCCTCCTGTATCTCCCCACTTCAATCTATACTTCACGCCACTGCCCAAATTGTCTTTGTGCAGAAACACTCTGGGCATGTTACTCCCCTCCTCAAAAATCTCCAATCAACCTACGCATCAGGCAAAAACACCTCACTCTCGGCTTCAAGGCTCTCCATCACCTCGCCCCCTCCTACCTTACCTCCCTTCTTTCCTTCTCCAGCCCAGCCCGCACCCTCCACTCCTCTGCCACTAATCTCCTCACTGTGCCTCATTCTCGCTTGTCTCACTGTCGACCCCTGGCCCATGTCCTCCCCCTGGCCTGGAATGCCGTCCCTCCCTCTGCACATCCATCTACCAAGCTAACTCTCTTCCTCCCTTCAAAGCCTGAGAGCTCACCTCCTCCAGGAGGCCTTCCCAGACTGAGCCCCCTCCTTCCTCTCCCCCTCCTCCCCATTCCCCGCCTTACCTCCTTCCCCTCCCCACAGCACCTGTATATGTATGTTTGTACATATTTATTACTCTATTTTACTTGTACATATTTATTCTATTTATTTTATTTTGTTAATCAATCGTTTTTGAGCACTTACTGTGTGCTCGGGGAAGCACAAGTTGGCAACACATAGAGACGGTCCCTACCCAACAGTGGGCTCACAGTTTTGTTGTCTGTCTTCCCCTTCTAGACTGAGAGCCCGCTGTTGAGTAGGGACCGTCTCTATATGTTGCCAACTTGTACTTCCCAAGGGCTTAGTACAGTGCTCTGCACACAGTAAGTGCTCAATAAATATGATTGATTGAATGAATGAAATAGGCTCACAGTCTACAAGGGGGAGACGGACAACAAAACATGTAGACAGGTGTCAAAGTCATCAGAACAAATAGAATTAAACCTATATGCACATCATTAACAAAATAAATAGAATAGTAAATATTTACAAGTGAAATGGAGTAATGAATCTGTTCACGTAAATATACAAGTGCTGTGGGGAGGGGAAGGAGGCAATGTAGGGGGGATGGGGAGGAGGAGAGGGTGCCCATGGTGTGGTCTCCAAGAACACCCTATGACCTGCACTGGGACACCATGCTGTGTCAACAAGACTCCTCCAACCTGGAACCACCTGCAAAAACTTGGGAAAAAACAGTCAGGGGTCAGGAGGGGGTGGGGGGTGGGGGGTGTATGTGTGTATGCGTGTTCCCCTTCAATTAGACTAAGACCTGAATAACACTTTCCACTCTATATAGTGGTGGTTGGGTTTCACTTTGAACTTGTCACAGAGTGCCTGGTCTAGGAAATTCCTGGTGACTACATTTGAGTAGGATCCATCTCAGGCATACTGGACCAGTTACAATACTCCTGACTGTTGAGGTCTGTTAGGACAGTGAATTTTCCCAGCTCGGTTGGAAGGGCTGATTTGGAACCCATAGAGCAGGCTAGGAAATTCCTGGTCATTATGTTTATGAGCTGTCCCAGACCAGTTAGGATACTCCGGACAGACAGGGTCATTTAGGTTAGTGATTTTTTTCCTCAGCTCTGGTGGAGGGGTTGGTTTGGAAACCCAATATAGAGCAGGTTCCCTGGCTCATGGCATGGTGGAGCTGGGATTACAACCCAGGTCCTCTGATTCCCAGCCCCTGGCTTTTTCCACTAGGCCATACTGCTTCCAATTCCTCAAAAATCTAACAGCCCTTTATCTAGGGCATATTTCCAAACCATAGAGTTTAATGCATATGATTTTGAGTTTTCAGTTTCTAAAGGGAAAAAAAAAAACCAAAAACTTAAACTGAAAGGAATGGGACTTAGAAATCTGTGGCCCAGCAAAAGGATTGTCACCTTTCTCTTCATGGTAATCATTCTGTAACTGCTCTAGTAGCCAAGCAACCTAGAAGATCGGTACTCAATGGTATGTATTGAATGCTTACAATGTACAGAGCACTGTGCTAAAAATTGGAGAGAGTTCAGGACAACAGTATTCAGGTTAGTAGACTAAAAGGTGGTTATTTCCATTTACCTATAAGAAACTAAGTACCAAGTGAATTGTAGAAGCTGTGAGGTTAGCAGGGGTTTCAAACCCTAATTCCCAGAAAAAGAGCCTGGGAGTCACTTGTAAGCTCAATGTGGGCAGGAAATGTGTCTGTTATAGTACACTCTCCCAAGTACTTAGTGCAGAGCACTGTACTAAGTGCTCAATGAATACAATTGATTGATTTAGGAGTAACCAGACCAAGGTCAGCATCTGCTAGATCCTAAAGCCCTCCAATTTTCCCATTCTTCTAATGTGGGTTTGAGAATCTTTTCAGAATCTTTTCCCTGGGCCATACTGCTTCTTTTGTGAACCAACTCATCCATTGTAAAGTATCAGGTCAGGTCAAAACCCTGATCCATTAGCTTTACACAATAATCTAAGTCAAAGCAGAAGCAGCGTGGCTCACTGGAAAGAGCCAAAGAGCCGGGGCTTTGGAGTCAGAGGTCGGGAGTTCAAATTCCAGCTCTGCCACTTGTCAGCTGTGTGACCTTGGGCAAGTCACTTAACTTCTCTGGGCCTCATACCTCATCTGTAAAGTGGGGATTAAAACTGTGAGCCCCAAGTGGGACAACCTGATCACCTTGTATCCCCCTAGCACTTAGAACAGTGCTTTGCACATAGTAAGCACTTAATAAATGCCATTATTATTATAGCGACAGAAACATTTTGAATTAGAGCACTGGCAAAGGAAGGAAGAAATATTTCAAAAATAAGATGACAGAACTTCCAAATCACCTTGTTCTATTATTTGGGTACTACCTGTATTTTTGGGTTAAGTAGGTTTTACACTTCAGAAGATAACAAGGTATAAGATGCTTAGAAAAAAAAATCAGCATAGGTTGTGTTGACTGGTCTGACTCAGTAAAGACTAATTATTTTCAACTCTAAAATGAAGTCTCAGATAGAAACCAAGCTCCGTTTGGATGTTGATTAATAATTTTTATCATAATTCCTTAGATTTCCCTAGTCTTTCCCAAATCCTAGAAGTACCTTCCTACTTATGTTACTTTCTTCCCCACCACTCCTGCAGGGAAGGAAAGAGCAGGTGCTGTCCATCCCCAGTGCACAAGAGGATAAGGGATATTACATGGAGATGCTATTTGAAAATAGAAATCATAGTGCTTGTGAATGACAACAATGATAGTCATAATTCCCCTTCTAGACTGAGCGCCCATTATTGGGTAGGGACTGCCTCTATATGTTGCCGACTAGTACTAAGTGCTTAGTACAGTGCTTTGCACACAGTAAGCACTCAAATATGATTGAATGAATGAATAAATGATTACCCAGCACCTACTTTGTGTCAAGCACTGCACTAAGTACCAGGGTAGACACAATTTAGTCAGATTGCTGGATCTGATTATTTCTCTGAGGGAAGTGGATAGTTTTTCTAATTCCAGCTCCACCACTTGTCGGCTGTGTGACCTTAGGCAAATCACTTCACTTCTCTGGGACTCAGTTACCACATCTGTAAAATGGGAATTGAGACCAAGTCCCATGTAGGACAGGGACTGTGCCCAACTTAATTTGCTTATATCCACCCCGTGCTTACAGTGTCTGGCACATAGTTAAGACCTAAAATATCAATGTTTTTATTATTAACCCTGCAAAAAGAGAAAGTCATCCTCCTCCTGATGCTGGGAATATGGTAGTTCTTTATCCCCACCTCTTATACAAGTGAGGTCTCAGAGCTGGATGTCAGACCTTTGAATCTCAGGGACTCAACTGAGGCACCAAGTGGAAGGGAATAAGCAAAAACTTTTATTTCATTACTTTATAGGCAACCTCTATATTTTGATACTAGAGGTATTTCAATGCTATTTAGAAATGTCGAATGGGTTCCCTATTAAAGGCTAACAATATTTTCAAAGAAGATTTCTCAGATTCCCTACATAAAAAAAAAATCTATTTCAGAAGAATGTGTTGAGAGCAGTCTTAAAGGATAAAATTCAGTTTGAAATGACCACAAGCAGCGATCCCCAGATGGGTTGCTAACGAATTTGTAATTAGCATGGCAGAGAGGAAAGAGCTTGGGACTGGATATCAGGAGACCTGGGTTCTAATGAAAGCTTTGCCACTAGCCTGCTGTGTGACCTTGGGCTAGTTACTTAACCTCCCTAAAACTCCATTTCCTCATCTGTAAAATGTAAAATCTGAAAAATAAGACAGATTGTAAGACCCAAGTAGAAATGGGACTATGATCTTATGACTTTTATATATCTAGTACATAGCACATGGTAGGGGCTTGAATGCCATTAATATTATTAGTACTAATAAAATGTCAAAGGATACTAGAGACATTAAAAATCACTCAAATTGGTGATAATTCATTCTCCAAAGTTTTGCAAAGTCCCAGAAACATTCCAAACATTCAAGAACATGTAAATTTTAAAAAAATAATTGAGGTTGTGATAAAATCTCCCCCATCTACAAGACACATTTTGGTTACCTTACACAGACCATATGCATTTTCCAGCTTGGTGAATTATTTCAATTGCTTTCTGGCAAGTGAAACGTCACTATTTCACCTACTGAATCGGCTCCTGCAGATTAGTTCCAAGTGGCATGAGATAAAACAATGGAATGTAAAAAGCAGAGCCTTTAAGGATGATTGCTAGAAAACCTTCTGCAGCACTCGTGTGTCAGGGGCCATTTATTGTCAATGTATTTTCATTAGTCAACCTCACACGAAGAAGCATCCTTAATCAATGAAAAGTAGAGCAAGCTCTGTACATTTCCCAAAACCCCGTGGTACTACTATAAGAATTTATAAAGACTCATCAGCTAGTGGAGATACTGTATATCGATAGCTAGGTATGGGTTGGATAACTTCTCTCTATACATTATTGACCTTAATGGTGTTTATTGAGGCTAATATAAAATTGATCAAGGCAGTTAAATATCTGAATAAAAATTACATTTTATCCCTAATGTAACCACAGTGTATTCTTTCAATCGTATTTATTATGTATTCTCTTCTGTTTTATTTGGCAAATATCTTGAGAAAAATAGCCAGAGAGCTCCATCTCTAGACTGTAACTTCCTTGTGGGCAAGCATTATGTGTACTAACTGTTATATTGTACTCCCTAGTGTTTAGTACAGTGCTCTGCACTTACTAAGCACAACTGATGCAAAGTCCACATTCCTGTTTAAGAACGAAGTCCATTTTTCCTTCTTGGCAATATTTGTCTCTAAGAGCATACTAACTGACTGCTTAGCCCACACTCTTTCCACTAGGCTATGCTGCTTCTGAATGCTTTTTGAGCACTTACTGGGTGATGAGATCTACGAAGTGCTCAGGACAGTACACCCTAACAGAGTTGGTAGACATGCTACCTGCCCACAATCAGCTTACAGTCTAGATGGGGAGACAGTTATTAATATGAATAGTAGTAATGGTATTTCTTACATCCATGAGCCAATTGCTGGCCCAAAGTCTCTGGCCTAAGGCTGTATTATTCTATTCATTCATTTATTGAGCACTTACTGTGTGCAGAGCACTGTACTAAATGCTTGAGAAGTACAAGTCAGCAACATATAGAGACATTCTATAAAAACGGAAATGGGATATTCATTCATTCAATCATATTTGAGCACTTACAGTGTGCCGATCACTGTACTAAGCGCTTGGGAAGTACAAGTTGGCAACATATATCAATCAATTGTATTTATTGAGCGCTTACAGTGTGCAGAGCACTGTACTAAGTGCTTGGGAAGTACAAGTTGGCAACATATAGAGACGGTCCCTACCCAACAGTGGGCTCACAGTCTAGAAGGGGGAGACAGAGAACAAAACAAAACATATTAACAAAATGAAATAGAATAAATATGTACAAATAGAGTAATACATATAAACATATATACATATATACAGGTGCTGTGGGGAGGGGAAGGAGGTAAGGCAGGGGGGATGGGGAGGGGGAGGAAGGACCTGTGCTCTGATCCTGGATTCACCACTTGTCTGCTGGTGACCTTGGATAAGTCTCTTCACTTCTTTGGGCTCTTATCTCTTTTTAATGGTATTTGTTAAGGGCTTACTATGTAGATTGTACATCGTTAGACTGGAATCTCATTGTGGGAAGGGGGTGTCTATTATATTGTACTCTCTGAAGCACTTAGTAGAACACGCAGCAATTAGTAAGTGCTCAGTGAATACACTTGATTGACTGATGTGTCAAGCTGTAAGTGCTGGGTTAGGTACAAATCTATCAGGTCAGACAATCCCCGCCCCCTATGGAACTCATGGTCTAAGTAATAATAATAATGATGGCATTTATTAAGTGCTTACTATGTGCAAAGCACTGTTCTAAGTGCTGAGGAGGTTACAAGGAGATCAGGTTGTCCCACGGGGGGCTCACAGTCTTAATCCCCACTTTACAGATGAGGGAACTAAGGCACAGAGAAGTTAAGTAATTTGCCCAAAGTCACACAGCTGACAACTGGCAGTGCTGGGATTCAAACCCATGACTCGACCTCAAAGCCCATGCTCTTTCCACTGAGCCATGCTGCTTCTCTAGAAGGGAGAGCAGCTATGGCATCTCCATTTTTGCAGTTGAGAAACCTGAGGCACAGAGAAGTTAAGTGGTTTGCCCAAGGTCCTCTGGCTCCCAGGCCCGTACTCTTTCCAGTAGGCAACACTGCTTCCCTGTGCCTTAGTTTCCTTGTATGTAAAATGGGAATTAAATGCCTGTTCTCCCCCAATTTAGACTACAAACTCCATGTGGGACAGTGTTGGACTGGATTACTGCATTAACCTCCTCTCCAATCTCCCATCCTCCTGTCTCTCCCCACTTCAATCCATACTTCACGCCGCTGCCCGGATAGCCTTTGTCCAGAAACACTCTGGGCATGTTACTCCCCTCCTCAAAAATCTCCAGTGGCTACCAATCAACCTACGCATCAGGCAGAAACTCCTCACCCTCAGCTTCAAGGCTGTCCATCACCTCGCCCCTCTTACCTCACCTCCCTTCTCTCCTTCTACAGCCCAGCCCACACCCTCTGCTCCTCTGCCTCTAATCTCCTCACCACGCCTCGTTCTTGCCTGTCCCACCATCAACCCCCAGCCAACATACTCCCCCTGGCCTGGAATGCCCTCCCTCTGCACATCTACCAAACTAGTTCTCTTCCTCCCTTCAAAGCCCTACTGAGAGCTCACCTCCAACAGGAGGCCGTCCCAGACTGAGCCCCCTCCTTCCTCTCCCCCTCCTCATCCCCCCTACCTTACCTCCTTCCCCTCGCTACAGCACCTGTATATATGTTTGTAAGTATTTATTACTGTATTTATTTTACTTGTACATATTTACTATTCTATTTTTTATTTTGTTGATATGTTTTGTTGTCTGTCTTTCCCTTCTAGACTGTGAGCCCGCTGTTGGGTAGGGACCATCTCTATATGTTGCCAACTTGTACTTCCCAAGCGCTTAGTACAGAGCTCTGCACACAGTAAGTGCTCAATAAATACGATTGAATGAATGAATGAAAAGCTGGAGTTTAGGGACAGAAGAGTGGAGATAAGGAGGAGTGAGGGAGCTGACAGGGTTTCAGAGACAATGGTCAGGATTTTCTGCTTGAAGTGGAAATTGGACAACCATTTTAAGTGTTGGAAGAGTGGAGTGATGTAAGCAGGACAGTGTTTTAGAAAATGATCTGAGCAACAGAGTGAAGTATGGAGCAGTGAGGGAAGAGATTGGAGGCAGGGAAGTAGCTTAGAAGTTGATTCAAGTCAAACTGAGTTAAGTCAAGAAGGGGAATTGAGTTCTAATCCCAGTTTTGCCACTACAAATGTGACCTTGGGCAGTCAATAATATAAGTGCTTAGGAGAGCAATGTACTACACACTTTGGAGCAAGTCCCCCAACTTCTTTACCTCTGTTTCCTCATCTGTAAAATGGATACACATTCTCTTAGATTGTGAACCATGTGTGGCGCAAGGATTAATACTGATAATTGAATTATTAATCACAAGTCAATATAATACTTGGCCCATTGTAAGTGTCAAACACCACAATTAACAACCCCAGACCTTGTATTTTTATAGTGGTTTAAACAAAAATAATCTAATTGCATTTCCCACCATAGGCCTGTGAGGCTGCTAATATTCTAGTCATTTTTCAGATGTGGAAACTGAGGCCCAGAGAATGGAGTGAGTTGCCTGAAGTCTGACGCAACCCAATGCAGAGATGAGGAGTCTTCAAGGCCTCTGCTTTTTCAATTAAGCCAGGCTGCTGTCCAGGGAGCTTATTTTTTTTTATGGCATTTGTTAACTGCTTACCATATGCCAGAGAGTATTAAGCACGGGAGTAAATACACAAGTTAATCAGATTGGACACAGCCCATGTCCAAGGTGGGGCTCACAGTTTTAGTCCCCATCTTAAAGATCAGGTTAAAAAAGGAGAAATGAAGCGACTTGTCCAAGGTCACACAGCAGACAGGTGACTGATCCAGTAATAGAACTCAGTTCCTCTGACTTCCAAGACCAAGCTCTTTCCACTGGGACATACTGTTTCTCCTGTTTTGATTGATTGATGAGGTACTATTGCTGTTATGCTTGATTTAGTGCCTCTGATTCCCACCTGGCCTGGATTTGGATTAAGGGCAGAAAGTAAAACAGGAGAAGGATAAAACAGGGAGTAAAAATGACAAGGTTGTGCTGAACACTTGGGTAGATCCATATCAAACTATGAGAAAGGTATTTGGGACTTGAAGTCAGAGAGCAAGAGAGGATCCCAAGTGCACTCAATCTTCTGCCCCAGCTCTGTCCTTGGAAATAGTACTTTGAGCACATATGGGCAAAGCACTGTACTAAGGGCTGGGAAAAATGCATAGAAATTAAAAATATACAGTCTTTGCCCCTCAAGGGATTAACTAAGAATTCTGTGGGGCTAGGAGGATTGGCAAACACACAATGAAGGTGAAACTAAAACCCAAATCAGTCTTCCAGACACAAACCAGGTTGGAAATGTTTTAAATAAAGGATTTTAAATGCATCCTCACTCTCTCCATCCAGTTGCCACCTTAAATGCCTTGCGATGGGAAAATTCCTGGCAGGCTGAAAGATTGTACATGAGTTTTGCACGGGAAGTAACATGGCTCAGTGGAAAGAGCACGGGCTTTGGACTCAGAGGTCATGGGTTCAAATCCCAGCTCTGCCAATTGTCAGCTGTGTGACTTTAGGCAAGTCACATAACTTCTCTGTGTCTCAGTTCCCTCATCTGTAAAATGGGGATTATGACTGTGAGCCCCCCATGGGACAACCTGATCACCTTGTAACCTCCCCAGCACTTAGAACAGTGCTTTGCACATCGTAAGTGCTTAATAAATGTCATCATTAGTATTATTATGGCCTATTGGGAAGTGCATGGGCTTAGGAGTCATAATAATAATAATAATATTTATTATTAAGTGCTTATGTGCCAAGCACTGTTTTAAGTGCTGGGTTAAAGTAATCAGGTTGGATACACCTTCATTCATTCAATCAATTGTATTTGAGCGCTTACTGTGTGCAGAGAACTGTACTAAGTGCTTGGGAAATACAAGTTGGCAACATTTAGAGACGGTCCCTACCCAACAGTGGACTCACAGTTTAGAAGGGGGAGACAGAACAAAACATATTAACAAAATAAAATAGAATAAATATGTACAAATAAGTAAATCCTGTCCCATGTGGGGCTCACAGTCTTAATTCCCATTTTACAGAGGAGGTAAAAGGCACAAAAAAATGAAGTGACTTGACCAAGGTCACAGCAGAGAAGTGGAAAAGCAGGTGTTAGAATCCATTACCTTCTGAGTCCCCAGCCCCTGCTCTATACACTGCAACATGCTGCTTCTAATCCTGGCTTCACCACCTGTCTGCTGGGTGACCTTGGTCAAGTCATTTAACTTACCTGTGCAACAATTACCTCATTTGTAAAATGGGGAGCGAGACATGTGGGACAGGGACCAAATACTGCTTCACTACCTAGTAGAGTGGTAGGCATGTTCCCTGACCACAGTGAGCTTGCAGACCAGAGTGGGGGACACAAAATAAGTATATGATTTATTTGTATATAAGTGCTGAAGCCAAATACTAAATGCCCAAAAGTCAGAGATATGAATGCAAAGACCATATATAAGGGACAGGAAACCAGTGAAAATGGCTTAATCAGGGAAGGCTTCTTGGAGGAGATGCAGCGTGGCTCAGTGGAAAGAGTGTGGGCTTGGGAGTCAGAGGTCATGGGTTTGAGTGCCAGGTCAGCCACTTGTCAGCTGTGTGACCTTGGGCAAGCCACTTAACTTCTCTGTGCTTCAGTTACCTCATCTGTAAAATGGGGATTAAGACTGTGAGCTCCACACGGGACAACATGATCACCTTGTATCCCCCCAGTGCTTAGAACAGTGCTTTGCACACAGTAAGTGCTTAAATACCATCATTACTTATTATGTGATCTTAATAAGACTTTGAAGATGGGGAGTGAGTACAAGCTAAGTCAAGATTATGCCCAACTAATGAAGGGACCCAATTTTGGAAGGTAGATTTTAGACAAGTATTCCTGGAGGAGATAGTGGATTTTTGAGAATAGGGACCACTCTGTGTGGTGGGATGGGGGTGGGGAAGGGAGAGAGAAGTGGCTTAGTGGCAAGAGCAGAGTCTTTGGCCCTTGTCCTGCAGTATTGGGGCACCAGAAGTAATGGGCTGAGCACTGACAACTACAACCATGACCAGGAACATCAAAACCAGGAGAAACACAGGAAAGACATGTCATTCCTGGAAGAATTCATAGCTTAAGGGGAATGATTAGCATATGGGGAAAGAAGAGGCAGGGTAGATGAAATAATAATAATAATCTTTCTTAAGTGCTTACTATGTGCCTAGCACTGTTCTAAGCACTGGGATAGATACAAGGTTAACAGGTTGTCCCATGTGGGGGCTCACAGTCTTAATCCCCATTTTACAGATGCACAGAGAAAGTTAAGTAACTTGCCCAAAGACACACAGCTGACAAGTGGCAGAGTTGGGATTAGAACCCACACCCTCTGTCTCCCAAGCCCTTGTTCTTTCCACTGAGCCACGCTGCTTCTCTGAAAGACAGGACCCATATTCAATTTCCCTTTGTGCATTATTTTGCAACACTTAGTATAATACATTGGACATAATCAGCACCCCATAAATGCTATTGTAACACAAGCAGGCAGTGAACTTAACCACTGGAGAACTTACATACCCAAATGTCCTTCAGGACAGAATCATCTGTCCCTCAAGCCTCTCTACCTGGGCTCACCTACTTCAAGTCCCACAGTCACCCCAAGCCAGGCCTGACCTCCCCTTTGGCCAAAAGCTACAGTCCCCATGTCTTTCCAAGTCTCTTCCATCCCCAGTAATACCAGAAATATCATCATAGTCAGTGCCACCCAAGCCACTTAGACCACACCCTTCTCCCGTGCCCTAGGAGAGGCACATTAAATGCACATGATTTTAAAGACATAACCATCAATATTGATCATATTTATGGAATGCTCACTGTGCAGAGTATTATACTAAGTACTGGGGAAGCACAACAGACACATCCCCTGCCTAAAATGAGCTTATAGTCTAGAGAGAGACATTAATATAAGTCAATTATAGATATGTACACAAGTGTTATGGAGTCAGAGGATAAATAAAGGAAGCAAGTCAGGACAATGCAGAAATAGTTGTATTTCTTAACACCCCCTCTCCCATAGTCTTTCCTCCCCCAACCCCATTGTGGGCAGAAAACCCAGGAACACATATATCAAAATCACTTTCTGAAACCCCAAAATTAACCCCTTCTCTAACCTGTCCCCTAGTCTTCAATCTCCCCCAACCTTCTCACACTCCCTCTGGGCAGAAAGTTACTGGAGCACCCAGAGCCCCCTACTCACCAAAGCCCCAGACAGGACACCCGTACTTCATCTCTCCTCTCTAGAAGCTGAGTGAGATTGCTCTAGCTCTAAAATCTTCTAGAGAGCTGGGAGAAACCCTAAAGGCTCTTGGGACCTTAAAGGGGCAGTGCCTTCTGGTCCACACTAAGGCCCCAGTGGGGAAAATGGCACCAGCTGTTTTCCCTTCAAGATTGGAAGCACCTGAAAGGAGGAACCAGATCTGTCCTTTAATTCTAGGGCTCTGTCCCCATGGAAGCTGTTTGTTGTGGAGGTGAAAATAGTGATGATGATGATGGCAGCAATGAGGATCAGCTGGGAGCTCACCCAAACCCAAGGCTGCAGCTACCAGCTACGGCAAAGACTCTCATTCATTCATTCAATCATATTTATTGAACACTTACTGTGTGCTGCGCACTGTACTAAGTGCTTGAGGCATACAAGTTGACATCTCACATCTCCCCTACATGCCCCAACCTCTCCCCTCAACTTACTCTGCTGTACTCAGTCAAATACTTAGTTGATTCCACTGATAATATTAATGGTAATAATAATTGTTTTATTTATTAAGCACTTACTATGGGACAGGCACTATTCTTAGCGCTGGATGGATACAAGCAAATTAGACTGGACACAGTCCCTGTCCCACATGGGGCTCACAGTCTCAATCTTGTCCCCTTCCTTTGTTAGGTCGCCTACGGGGCTTGCCCAAGGTCACATAGCAGACAAGTGGCAGAGCTGGGATTAGAACCCAGATCCTTCTGATGCTCAGGCCCGTGCTCTATCCGCTAGATCATGTTGCTGGTCAGAGTATCCATTCCATAAATGCTATTGATCGTGCTTAGCATAGTGCTATGTACGCAGTACACACTCAATCATTGTGGGCAGGAAACCTGGCTGTTGTACTGTAACCTTCCCCTTGCTAGTTTGATTGAGAAGAATGAAAAGTGATTAGGGAGCCCAGGCCACCATTGAGCAGGGTGGAATTTCTCTCACCCCAGAATCCTTCCCTTTTCATCGTCAACTCGGGAAAACCAAGAGGTTTCTGACACCTAATATCTCCTCCCCTCATCAGGCTCCCAAGATTTAGCGTGCTTGCCTGCCGTGTGGATTACTGGAATCGAATTGAGAAGCATCATGGCCTTAGTGGAAAGAGCAAGGGCCTGAGAGTCCTCAGGGCCTGAGTTCTAATCCCAGTTCTGCCTCTTTTCTACTGTGTGATCTTGGACAAGTCACTTACCTTCTCTGTGCCAAGTTACCTCATCTAGAAAATGGGGATTAAAACTGTGAGGACCTCTGTGAGACATAGATGGTGTCCAACCTGATTACCTTGTATCTATCCCAACATTTGGAAGTACAGTGTCTGGCACATAGTAAGCACTTGCCAAATACCATTAAAAAATGCCTTTACAAAAATGTGAAAGAGGAGGTGGGACAATCTCGCCCACTGTTTTAGTCCCTATCTTCTGCTTGGCTACAGACAGTGGGATCGCAGCTATCCCATTTAGACTGCAGGAAGCCCCCTCTGAGACAAGGGCAAAATTGTTGTGAGAAGCAGCATTATCTACAGGAAAGAACTCGACTCAGGGAATTAGAGGTCCTGGGTCCTAAACCTGGCTCTACTACTTTTCTGCTTTGTCACCTTGGGCATGTTTGCTTAATTATCTGGGTGTCCATTTCCTCATCTGTGAAATGGGGATTCACTACCTGTTCTTCCTCTTGGACTTTGATCCCCATGTGGAAGAGGGACTGTAACCTACTGATTGTATTTCTCTACCAAAGTGTTTAGAACATTGTAAGCACTTAATAAGTATATAAGCACTTAATATATTTGAAAATGATTTTGTTAATGATGAGCATTTAGCTTTAATTCTATTTGTTCTGATGACTTGACACCTGTTCACATGTTTTGTTTTGTTGTCTGTCTCCCCCTTCTAGACTGTGAGCCCATTGTTGGGTAGGGACCGTCTCTATATGTTGCCAACTTGTACATCTCAAGTGCTTAGTACAGTGCTCTGCATACAGTGAGCGCTCAATAAATATGAGAGAATGAATGAATCATTTGATCATTGTTGTTGTTATTACTATTATTAACACATCAGAACTAGTTTCTTTGCAAACATTTACAGGTTGAATTCCCTCTCAGGGTCTCTCCTGATGCTAATCAGGTGTTTACCCGCTTTCCTCTTGTTTCTCCTCTCCTCTAGCTGTTTTTTAGGACTCAATCTCACTTTCCACTTATCGTGCCAGTTTGGTCATGGGCTCTGACACATAGGCATTGCCTCTCAGGCTTTGGTTTCACTTTCTGACCCATGGCTCTAGCATAAACATTTCACCCAATGTTTCTATCATAAAGTCGCATATTTGCATTCAAGGTTTCTCTAATTAGTTCTGGACTTAAAATATTGGTCAAGGGACAAATAAGAAGCAGCATGGTCTAGTGGACAGAGCACAGGCCTGAGAGTCAGAAGACCTTGATTCTAATCCTGGCTCCACCACCAATCTGCTGTGTGACCTTGGGCAAATCGCTTAACTTCTCTGGGCCTGTCACCTCATCTGTAAAATTCCCTGTAAAATGGGGATTAAGATGGTGAGACCCATGTGTGACAGAGACTGTGTCCAACCTGATTTGCTTGTATCTACCTCAATGCTTAGTACAGTACCTTGCACATAGTAAATATGTAACAAATACAATTAAAAAAACAAAACAAACACAACTTCCAGGAGAGGAGGCCAGGTAAATTCAAGCTGGGCCCCTACATCTCAGCATGCCTTAACTTCCCTTCTTCGATGACCATTATATCATCCGCATCTCTCAGTCAATCATATTTATAGAGTGCTTACTGTGTGCAGAGCACATACCAAAATTATTATTATTATTAATTTCCACAAGAATGCCATCATTATTATTATTACTCTCCCAAGTGTTTAGTACAGTGTTCTGCACACAGTAAGTTTGTGTTTACCTCCTCATGTGTCCTGCCCTGTTGGACTGCGTTGCAGTGAGCTAATCTTTCAGTTTTGGTTGTGGCCCCTGTATCCCTATTTATTTAAATGTGTTTTGATTTGTCCCATCCCGTATCTGTATCTTAAACACTTTTAAGTGAAGAACTGTGAAGTATCTCTGGACTGCAAGCTCATTATGGGCAGATAACACGTCCGCTAATTCTGTTGTATTGTACTCTCCCAAGCACTTTGTACAGTGCTGTGCACATAGTAAGTGCTCAATAAATATGATTGATTGATTGATTGCTTAGTGCGGTGCCCTGTACATCATAAGCACTCGAATAACACTGATCGATTTTGCTAATTCCCACAGCACCTGATAATAATGACATTTCCTAAATACTTCCTCTATGCCAAGCACTGCTTGGATTTGAGATCTGAGATTACCTGTTGGTCCCACAGCGGGGTCCTCTGTCCTAGAGGGCCAACAAGGATTGTATCCCCATTTTTATGGATGAGGAAATTCAGATCCAGAACAAATAAATGATTTGCCCAAAGTCCCAAAGCAAGCAAGTGGGGGAGCCAGGGTCCAGAACCCAAGGTCTATTGAGTCCCAGTCCAGGGGTCTTTCCACTCTGCCCTGCTGTTTTCCTAGTCCAGTGGACGAGAGGAGTACAGTGGGGCATTGAGGAGAAAAGTCAGTGACACAAAAAGGGCTTGGATCAAGCATCACTTGTTCCTCCTCTCTGCTTCTCCTCTCTGCTCCTCATCCTGGCCCGCAAAGAGGGAGAAGAAAATATATCATTGTCTCCTATCAAAGTTTTGGATCCAGTTCACATTTATAATCATCCTTGAATAATAATAATAATTATCATGATGATGATGGTATTTGTTAAGTGCTTACTATGTATGAAGTACTGTTCTAATCACTGGGGGGATACAAGGTGATCAGGTTGTCCCGGTTGGGGCTCACAGTCTTAATCCCCATTTTACAGATGAGGTAATTGAGGCACAGAGAAGTTAAGTGGCTTGTCCAAAGTCACACAGCTGACAGTTGGCGGAGCCAGGATTTGAACCCATGACCTCTGACTTCAAAGCCCGGGCTCTTTCCACTGAGCCATGCTGCTTCTCTATGGCTTGACTACTACTTGACATATATTTCCGCCATAGCCACCGTAATTTATCACCGGAGATATATTCTTGGGACCTATTTTAAAATGATTTCAATGTAAGCGTTACATTGGCCCTATCATAATTGGTAGATTTGCAAGAAGGCATCCTAGAATATTAGTACCATTCAGCAAATCATTTTATTGGACACCTTGTGGGTATTCTATGCTAAGTTGAATTGGAACAGGAAATGAAACCCAAATGAAAAGTAAAGAATCACTGAAGTAAAAGTGTGAGAATTGCTGGTTCCTAGCCTAGAGAAAAAGCTTCTTGATTCTAGGACATACCTTCCACCCTCAGGGTCATCGATTGATGCATTAGCATGTCAACTCCAGGCCCGATATAAGGAGAAAATTTAACAAAGAGTCTTCCATTTGAGTTTGGGACATGGTTCCCTATGAATAACCCCTGCACAAACCCCCAGTGGCTAGGTGGCTTTCAAATAAATCCATCAATCAATCAGTGGTATTTATTGAGCACTTACTATGTGCAGAGCACTGTACTAAGCTCTTGGGAGAATACAATATAATGGAATTAGTGGACATGTTCCCTGCTTAGTGGACAAGCCTACAGTTGGAGTTTTCTGTTGAATTTGCAGCTCCCAAGTCTCTGCCCACCCCCTCCCCATCCCATCCCCCTGGGTCTGATCGGCCAAATGAACTGTTTTTCATCACCATCATGCAGCCCTTCTCCAAGCCTTCAAGAAATGTAAAATTTGGGTCAAAAGGCAGTGAAGCTAAGCCCAGGGGTGGGCTGAGGCTGAGCAAGGGGTCGATGGCAAGAGAGACTGAATCAAGGCTCAGAAATCTCCTCTTCATATCATCTCATTAGCAACTTTTAGCACTTACGTGTTTTTATCTGTTGACTTATTCCATTTATTCATATTTGGCCATTTTTATTAGTCATTTTACCTTTGGTTCGTTCTTGCTTTCACTACATGAGTACAACTGTGCTCTCCTTTTTAAAACAATGGCATTTCCTAAGTCCTCACTATGTTCCAGGCACTACACTAAGCACTGGGGTAGATCCAAGCTAATCAGATTGAATCCAGTCCATGTCCAATGTGGGGCTTACAGTCTTAATGCCCAAAGCAGTGTGGCCCAGTGGACAGAGTATGAGTTCTATCCTGTTCCACCACCAGTCTGCTGTATGACCTTGGGCTAGTCAATTTACTTCTCTGTGCCTCAGTTACCTCATCTATTAAATGGGAATTAAGACTGTGAGTCCCATAAGGAACAGGGACTGTGTCCAACCTGACTAGCTTTTACCTACCTCAGTGCTTAGTACAGTGCTTGGCACAAAGTAAATGCTTAACAAATATCACTATTATGATTATGATTATTATTAATATTATTTTACAGATGGGGTAACAGAGGCACAGAGTAGTTAACTGACTTGCCCAGGGTCACACCGAAGACATGTGGCGGAGCTGGGATGTGCAATAGTTGCAGATGCTGATGAGACTGTAAACTCCTTAAGGGCAGGGATCTTATCTACCCTGAACAGCTTGGCTCAGTGAAAAGAGCATGGGCTTTGGAGTCAGAGGTCAGGGGTTCAAATCCTGCCTCCACCAATTGTCAGCTGTGTGACTTTGGGCAAGTCACTTAACTTCTCCGTGCTTCAGTTCCCTCATCTGTAAAATGGGGATTAAGATTGTGAGCCCCATCCGGGACAACCTGATCACCTTGTAACCTCCCCAGTGCTTAGAACAGTGCTTTGTACATAGTCGGTGCTTAATAAATGCCATTATTATTATTGTTATTATTTTTATCTACCTACTCCATTGCACTCTCTCTCAAGTGCTCAGTACAGTGCTTGGCATCTAGTAGGTGCTCAATAAATACCACTGATTAACTGGTTGATGGATTGTAGGTGACTACTCACATTTGTGCACCCCTAGCCACTCTGTTAACAGTCTTGGGGAATCTCAGGGTGGTCCCAAAGTCTCAGAAGGCCAGCAGAGGGTGATCTATGGAGACAAGCAGAGTTGCCCTCCCACCATGGACTCAGTTAACCAGCCTGAGTGCACCTTATCCATTTAGGTGCTGGAAGCTGACAGTCTGGTCGCTAGTTCCCAGTCTAGCAACCTCAAGACTAAGTGGGATCAAACCCAAGAAAAATGCCAGTCACCAATCTACCTGTTTGTAAATGGAACCCTGGTCTCTGATAATCAGCCAGTGCCCTGATTTGAGGTCATTTCCTTTCAGTCGACAAGCTGTAAACTTCCTTGTTCTCGCCTGTCCCGCCTTCGACCCCCGGGGCCGTGTCCTCCCCCTGGTCTGGACTGCCCTCCCTCTGTACATCTGCCAAGATAGCTCTCTTCCTCCCTTCAAAGCCCTACTGAAAGCTCACCTCAATCAATCAATCAATCAATTGTATTTATTGAGTGCTTACTGTGTGCAGAGCACTGTACTAAGCGCTTGGGAAGTCCAAATTGACAACATATAAAGACAGTCCCTACCCAACAGTGGGCTCACAGTCTAGAAGGGCTCCCCAGATTGAGCCCCCTTTTTCCTCTCCTCCTCCCTATCCCCTAGCCCTACCTCCTTCCCCTCCCCACAGCACCTGTATACATGTTTGTACAGATTTATTACTCTATTTTACTTGTACATATTTACTATTCTATTTATTTTGTTAATGATGTGCATCTAGCTTTAATTCTATTTGTACTGATGACTTGACACCTGTCCACATGTTTTGTTTTATTATCTGTCTCCCCCTTCTAGACTGTGAGCCCGTTTTTGCGTAGGGACTGTATCTGTATGTTGCCAACTTGTACTTCCCAAGCACTTAGTACAGTGCTCTGCACACAGTAAGTGCTCAATCAATATGATTGAATGAATGAACAATGAGGAAGCATCGCATCAAACACTGTAAAAGCAATATAGTATGCATTTAAAATTCATCCATGGAGCATCCTCTTCTTGCAGTCACAAAACTGGTCCCATCTCTTTCTGAAAACCATGCTGTTTAGATTTTGCTTTTTGCGGGTTGGGGCAGTTATGGTGTTCTATTCTAGGCTCATTTAGAGTTCAAAAGTGAAATTCATGTCCATGCTCAATCAAGAAATAACTTATTCAAACACACAAGCACAAAACATGTCACTGATACTGACTCTGCCTCCGCTGTGGGTGGCGAGGATAGAAGGGTGAATTTATCATTTTTCCATCCTGAAGTATTTTAACACTCAATTCCTCCATACCTAAATTTCCTCATCCATAAAATGGGGATCAAATATCTACTTTCCCTCCTATTTAGACTGTGAGCCCCATGAGAGGCAGGGCCGCTTTCTGGCCTGATTAGATAGATGCAAAATAATCTGGCCTGATTATCTTGCTTCTACCCCAGTGTTTAGTACACTGCTTGACTCATAGTGAGGGCTTAGCAGTGTTGCCTAGTGGCAAGAGAATGGTGCTGGGAATCAGGGGACCTGTGTTTTAATTCAAGCTCCACCACTTGCATACTTGTGTGACCTTGGGCAAGACACTAGCTTCTGTATTTCCTCATTTGTAAAATGGTGCTTAATACCGTCTTAACTCTCCTTTACACTGTGAGCACCACGTGACAAAGAGATGGGGCCAGTGTCCAACCTATCTTGCATAATTTGGCACAGTAAGTGCTTAACCAATGGTATTTATTGAGCATTTACTGTGTGTAGAGCACTGTACTAAGTGCTTGTGAGAGAACAATACAACAGAGTTGCCAGTAACTTCCTCTGACCACTGTCATCAAATTTTACATGACTTAATTTTTAGGGATTTAACAGAAATCAAGGCAGTCTGCTGTTCTCAGTGAATTTAAATATACATAGACAAAGGTTTCCAAAGCCCAGGTCATTAGTGGGATCCTACATTTTACAGCCATATGTCACTGGTGGGAGGAAATGGGGCTTGGTTCGTCAGTAGACCAGAATTTCCTCAGCATTGCAATTTTTGTTTCAAGAAAGTGATTTTCTCCTACTTGATTCCACTTGCTTGAGTTAACTAGGCTGTGCAGGAATTGACACTTCATTTCCTCTCGGACTCAAGTTTCGGGAAATGTGTTTTGAAAATCTGTAGCATGGAGACATCTAGTGGCATTATCCAAAAGCAAACTATATTGGATCAGAGTTCCTGATGGATTCATTAGGCTCAGATGTGATATATCTAGGTTCAGTGATTTCAAGAAGGCGTTTTTTCAGGTGTCATTGGAAATTACGCTGGTGATTAATTCATGAAAAGGCAAGACATCTTGTGGATGCTTAAACTTGCCACTGGGTAACAAGCTTGATTCTCCCCAGAGGAGAGGAGACAGTCTCTTTCCCTGCTCTTGGATTATTATTTAAATTATTATTTGAATTGTTGCTGAATCCCTTTCTGAGACTTTGCTGATTGCCCACGATGAAGAGAACCACCTCGCTGACACTGGCAGAGAAGCAGCATGGCGCAGTCTTCAGAGCATGGGCCTCGGAATCAGAAGGTCATGGGTTCTAATACTGGATCCACCATTTGTCTGCTGTGCGACCTTGGGCAACTCACTTCATTTCTCTGTGCCTCAGTTACCTCATCCATAAAATGGGGATTGAGACTGTGAGCTCCATCTGGGGCAGGGACTGTGTCCAATCAATCAATCAATCGTATTTATTGAGCGCTTACTATGTGCAGAGCACTGTACTAAGCGCTTGGGAAGTACAAATTGGCATCACATAGAGACAGTCCCTACCCGATAGTGGGCTCACAGTCTAAAAGGGGGAGACAGAGAACAGAACCAAACATACCAACAAAATAAAATAATTAGGATAGAAATGTACAAGTAAAATAAATAAATAAATAAATAAACAGAGTAATAAATATGTACAACCATATATACATATATACAGGTGCTGTGGGGAAGGGAAGGAGGTAAGACGGGGATGGAGAGGGGGACGAGGGGGAGAGGAAAGAAGGGGCTCAGTCTGGGAAGGCCTCCTGGAGGAGGTGAGCTCTCGGCAGGGCCTTGAAGGGAGGAAGAGAGCTAGCTTGGCGGATGGGCAGAGGGAGGGCATTCCAGGCCCGGGGTATGACGTGGGCCGGGGGTCGATAGCGGGACAGGCGAGAGCGAGGTACAGTGAGGAGATTAGTGGTGGAGGAGCGGAGGGTGCGGGCTGGGCAGTAGAAGGAGAGAAGGGAGGTGAGGTAGGAGGGGGCGAGGTGATGGAGAGCCTTGAAGCCCAGGGTGAGGAGTTTCTGCCTGATGCACAGATTGATTGGTAGCCATTGGAGGTTTTTGAGGAGGGGAGTGATATGTCCAGAGCATTTCTGGACAAAGATAATCCGGGCAGCAGCATGAAGTATGGATTGAAGTGGAGAGAGACACGAGGATGGGAGATCAGAGAGAAGGCTAGTGCAGTAGTCCAGACGGGATAGGATGAGAGCTTGAATTAGCAGGGTAGCGGTGTCCAACCTGATTTGCTTGTATTCACCCCAGCACTTAGTACAGTGTCTGACACCTCTTCTTCTTCAGATGCCATCTAATCATTTCTGATTCACAGAGACTTTATGGACATTTATCCATAGAGTTTTCTTGGTAAAAATATAGAAGTGGTTTACCACTGGCACACAGTAAGCACTCAACTGTTGGATGTGAAGAGAGAGGGCACTCCAGGCCAGAGGCAGGACTTGGGCAAAGGGTTGGCAGCAAGATAGATGAGATCAAGGTAGAGGTAATAGGTTGGCATCAAATTAGCGAAATACAGGGTCTAGTTTGTAGCAGGAAATCAGGGAGGTAAGATTTCCTGGTGTGGGGGCAAGGTGACTGAGTGCTTGAAATCCTACGGTATGGAGTTTTTGTTTGATGAAGCACTGGAGGTTCTTGAGGAGTGGAATAACATGGACCGAATACTGTGTAGGAAAATGATCCAGGCAGCAGAGTGAAGATAGATTGGACTGGGGAGAGACAGGAAGCCAGGTGGTCAGCAAGGAGGCTGATACAGTAATCAAGATCGGAAAGGGAGGCAGCATGGCATAGTTGGATAGGCTTGGGAGTCAGAAGGTCAACATGGCTCAGTGGAAAGAGCCCGGGCTTTGGAGTCAGAGGTTGTGGGTTCAAGTCCTGGCTCTGCCACTTGTCAGCTATGTGACTTCGGGCAAGTCACTTAACTTCTCTGTGCCTCAGTTACCTCATCTGTAAAATGGGGATTAAAACTGTGAGCCCCATGTGACCTGATCACCTTGAAACATCCCCAGTGCTTAGAACAGTGCTTTGCACATTGTAAGTGCTTAATAAATGCCATTATTGTTATTATTATTATGGGTTCTAATCAAGACTGTGTGACCTTGAGCAAGTCACTTGATTTTTCTGTGCCTCAGTTCCCTCATTTGTGAAATGGGGATTAAGACTGTGAGCCCCACTGTTGGACAGGTACCATGTCCAACCCAATTAGCTGGTTTAATAATAATAATAATAATAATGGCATTTGTAAGCCCTTACTATGTGCAAAGCACTGTTCTAAGTGCTGGGGGGGATACAAGGTGATCAGGTTGTCCCATCTGGGGCTCACAATTTTAATCCTCACTTTACAGATGAGGTAACTGAGGCTCAGAGAAGTTAAGTGACTTGCCAAGGTCACACAGCATACAAGTGGCAGAGCAGGGAAATAGAACCCATGACCTCTGACTCCCAAGCCTGGGCTCTTTCCACTGAGCCATGTTGCTTCTCGTGAGGTATCTACCCCAGTACTTAGAACAGTGCCTGGCACATAGTAAGCACTTAACAAATACCATAATTATTATTATTATTATAAATGCTTGGATTAATTTGGTAACAGTTTGGATAGAGAGGAAAGGGCAGATTTTAGCAATGTTGTGAAGGTTGAACTGACAATATTTGCTGATAGCTTGAATATGTGGGTTGAATGAGAGAGATGTGTCAAAGACAACAGCAAGGTTACAGCTTGTGAGACAGGGAGAATGATAGTGCTGTCCAGAGTGATGGGAAAGTCACAGGGAGGACAGAGAGTCAGAAGGACCTGGGTTCTAATCCTGCTCTGCCACTAGTCTGCTGTGTGGCCTTGGGTGAGTCACTTAACTTCTCTGTGCTTTAGGTACCCCACCTGTAAACTGGGGATTAAGACTGTGAGCCCCATGTGGGACAGGACTGTGTCCAACCCAATTTGCTTGTATCCCCCCCGGCTCCCCAGCACTTAGTACTGTGCCTGAGAATATGAGGAGTTTTCCCTCATATTATTATCCTGAAGGCAGGAGAAAATACAAGACTGCAGAGAAAGAGAGAGATCAGGACTGGTGATGTAGATTTGGGAATCATCCACATAGAGATGGCAGTTGAAACCTTGGGAGCAAAAGAGTTCTCCAAGGGAGTGGCTGTAGATGGAGAATAGAAGGGGACTGGGAACTGAACATTGAGGGACTCCCACAGTTAGGGGGTGAAAGGTAGAACAGGAGTAAATGAGACTGAGGAGGAGCCGCAAGTGTGATCAATCAATCAATCAATCAATCGTATTTATTGAGCGCTTACTATGTGCAGAGCACTGTACTAAGCGCTTGGGAAGTACAAATTGGCATCACATAGAGACAGTCCCTACCCAACAGTGGGCTCACAGTCTAAAAGACTGTGATGGGAGAAGAACCAGGAGAGGACAGTGGCAGTGAAGCCAAAGTCAGATGATGCTTCCAGAGAAGGTGGGGACGATAGGGTCAAAGGCAGCTGAGAAGTTGAGAAGGATTAGGATGGAGTAGAGGCCACTGAATTTGGCAAGAAGGAGATCTTCGGTAAACTTTGAGAGGGCGGTTTCTGTAGAGTGAAGTGGGTGGAAGCCAGATTGCAAGGACCCAAGGAGAGAATTGTAGGAGAGGAGGTGGAGGCAGTGGATGTAGACGAGTAAGCAATTAAGCAAGGAAGTGTCTTTCTTGCTTGATTGCAAGCTCCGTGAAGGTTGGACTGTGTCTACTAAGTCTTTTGTACTCTCCCGAGTATTTAATACTCTGAGATGCACACATTAAATGCTCAAACAACGCCACTGATGACTGAAGTGTATGAGATTCACTTTATGACATCAACATGTGACAAAGGATTACATTACGACTGGCTGCTGCCTCATTCCAGCCCAAGATGAAGTTCCATAACTTGAGCTCTCAACTTCCAACTTGTGGGGAATGCCATCCGCTGGCTGGAACCTCGAACACTGGCTGCGTAGTAATAATAGTAGGAGCAGCAGTAGCAGTAATAATAATAATAATAATATTGGCATTTGTTAAGCGCTTACTATGTGCAAAGCACTGTTCTAAGCACTGGGGGGGATACAAAGTGATCAGGTTGTCCCATGTGGGGTTCACAGTCTTAATCCCCATTTTACAGATGAGGTAACTGAGGCTCAGATGAGTTAAGTGACTTGCCCAAGGTCACACAGCAGACATGTGGCGGAGTCGGGATTCGAACCCATGACCTCTTACTCCAAAGCCTGTGCTCTTTCCACTGAGCCATGCTGCTTCTCTGCAGTAGTAGTAATAGTAGTAGTAGTAGTCGTAGTAACAATATTTATTTAGTACTTTGTGCAGACCATTGAATTAAGTGCTACAGAAAAGAATACATATGTGGGAATTAGATCTGGTCCCCATCCATCACTCCTGCATTCATTCACTCATTTAATTGTATTTATTCAGCACTTGCTGTGTGCAAAGCACTGTACTGCATGCTTGAGAGAGTATAATATAGCAAAAGCTGATACTTCCTTGCCCACATTGAGCTTATATTCTAGTGGGGGAGACAGATATTAATGTAAATAAACAGATATGTACATAAGTGCTGTGGGGCTGGGGGGGAGTAAATAAAGGGAGCAAGTCAGGGTGACTCAGAAGGGAGTGGGATAAGAGGAAAGGAGGGCTTAGTCAGGGAGGGCCTCTTGAACAAGACATGCCTTCCAGAGCTCCACATGTGCTCTGTGCAGCCACCTCTAAATCCATTCTAGCCAAGAGAACTCTTCTCCACTCCTCAGTTTGGGCTGGCTTTGGCTCAGAAAGTTATCACAGTCATTTTCCATTTCCTCTAGTCCCACTTCCAGCGCTGTATAAACATTATAAATGTACGGAGGGAAAGGTCAAAGCAGAGGGGACCTCCCCCTCAGAAAATCTCAGAGTGGCACACAACTTTTTTTGAACGGCTTCCCCCACCACAGGGTGATGTGCAGGAGCCTATGTGGAAGCCAAAGAAATGGGAGAAAGCTGGAGACTGGCAAAGAAGCAAAGAGGGTTGAGGGAAGATATAGAAAGAAAGTTCTAAACCATACCCTCGAGGAGACCCTTGAACTGCTGACCCAAGCCATCCTCTTACTGGCCACTCCCCTTTTGCAAGAGCTGCGGGTAAAACATTTTAACGACAAGACTGATAAATGGAAACACCTGTAAGTTAAATGGGATTCAGCCCATTTTGTACAAATTAATGCAAACCTAATAAACAGTTCTGGTAATTTAGCAGACCGGACTGACTTGAAAGGGGTGATACCTATGAAAATTTTGGTGGTGAAGCTATTATTTGATAGAAGGAATTTGTCCTTAAAAATCAATTATACTTTTACACATAGCTATGTCTAGAAATTGGTTTGGAACTGCTCTAATAGAACAAATTTAAGAGAAACTAAATCCATATGTGCATTTCCATCTGGAAAGTAATCAGTATTTTTTATCAGAAAAATATGCCAGCAAATATTTTTCCTTGTTATGGTCTTAATTTTTATTTCTGTGAAGTAAAAAAAAGAAAATGGCATTATTCATAGCACCTAGTAGGGTCTGTTAATTCATAGTGGCTAGATATTTACATCTAAACTTGCATCAGTAAAAAAATTTGATGGAAATTGGGAAGTGATTAATGCCAGTATGGACTGATAAGTCTAACTAATCTTCCCAAAATCACAGTTATGCCATCATCTCAGAAATCTTAGGAGTGTTATTAATTTGTTGTTGCTAATTATTACAATAATGAATAAATAAAATTAACAATGAATCAATAACAATAATGATAAATATTTGTTAAGTGCTTGTTGTATGCCAAGGAGATCTTGGGTAACCTTTGTGAGCACAGTTTTGGTGCAGTGAAGGGGGTGGAAGCCAAATCGGAGGGGGTCAAGGAGAGAATTAGAGGAGAGGAAGAGGAGG
Organism: Tachyglossus aculeatus; assembly: GCF_015852505.1. Classification (NCBI taxonomy): domain Eukaryota; kingdom Metazoa; phylum Chordata; class Mammalia; order Monotremata; family Tachyglossidae; genus Tachyglossus; species Tachyglossus aculeatus. The sequence goes on from NC_052070.1 coordinate 27,060,983, forward strand.
AAGTGGGTGTAGACAAGTAAACAGTTAAGCCTACTATATACATGTAAGCTTAATTGTTTAAACTACATAAACTTTTTTATACTATATAGTATACTATCTACTTTAACAGTAAAGTGCCATCCCTCTTAATTCTGTTGCATTGTCTATGCTCTAAATGCATTTATTTGGAATTGATTAGGATCCTCTGTGTAAATTTAAGCTCACCAGGTTATGTCGTCAAAAAGAGAAAGATTGAGTTCCAGTTTACCAAAAAGTAGGGATATGTTCAACCTGGAAACATTTCTCCCAACAGTCAAACTAACTGGATGGGTTATTGAAGAACATAACAAATTCCTTCTTCTCTTGACTTGTTTCAGTGGCACATTGCTTTGTGACATCCACAGACTAGGAACCCTGAGTATTATCTTCCGGTTTGCCTGGGGCAAGTGATTTCATCTAGTAAAACTCAACTGATGGGATAAAATAATCCATTTCATTCATCCATTCAATTGCATTTATTGAGAGTTTACTGTGTGCGGAGCACTCTACTAAGCACTTAGAAAATACAATTCAGCAACAAATACAGACAATCCCTACATGACAACGGGTTCATCTGTTCCTACAAGGGAAGTGCCAAGAGTCATGATTAATCGAGAAAAAGTTGGAAGGATAAGGAATTCTGACATGTTAAGATTAAGGGTAAGAGGAGAATGAAATTGAACTGAAAATGAAGTATAAAATCAAGGATTTTCCTAGAAGCTTAACAGCATAGAATATGTTGTTCAAAGTCATGGTTTAATATTCAAGCTTTAATAAATGGATTTATAGTTTACTTGGCCTATTTTCACGTTCTCTCAAATTTTAGACAGCAACAGTTTCTTTTGCACTGATAATACCAAATGGCATTATTCCACTAATGACATTCCGGGGAAGAATTGGAATAAATGTCATGTCATTTCATTGTTGATGACATAATTAACATTAATGCTTAATCTTGAAAATATCATTTAGATTTCTGAAAATTGACAGGAAAGAAGGCTTATTTATGTTATCAGTAATGATCTGGAGTTGAGGAATCCACCAAATTACAAGGAGGTATATGAGTTCAAAAGAAATAAAATCTAAAACCGGATGCCCCTGGTAGTTAGCGGGGGACTCTAAATGTAGGCAATTGGGAATCTAGAATCTGCTTTCTTGCAGTTTATTGAGTTTTCTCTGTTTTCCTGCAACATGGAAGAAGATTGAGTCCTAGTCTATTGTCTGCAGTAGTCTTCCAACAGTCTACTTTTTTATGGTATTTGTTAAGTGCTTATTACATGCCACGCAGTATACTAAGTGCTGAGGTGGATACAAGATAATCATGTTGGGAAACAGGCCCTGTCCCACATGGGGCTCACAGTCTTAATACCCATTTTACATATGGGGTAGATATCTGAGGTACAGAGACGTTATGTGACTTGCCCAAGGTCACTCAGCCGACGAATGGTGGAGCTGGAATTAGAACCTAGGTCCTCTGACTCCCGGACCTATGGTCTTTCCACTAGTCCATCTTGCTTCTCTACTGTTAACATCATATTTTTTACAGCTGTGCTTCACTAAGGCTTCCCAAAATTTATTTTGCCCTACTGCCACGCATGTGTGTGTGTGTGTGTGTGTGTGTGTGTGTGTCCAAAGCTGCATGGGTATCCTGTTCCTTCCTCAGAAGTTCTGCTCAGCCGAGTTGGGTTCTCAGAAATGTAGCCTCCAGCTGGTGAAATAGTCATTTTCCAGGATCTTGCCCTCCCATTTAAAGCTGAGTATGACTTACAGACTGTGCTGATGAAACTGCTAAAGAAGCTGGATGTGTCTTCTGGATTAGGGCCAAATGACACAAATGTTAGAAAGGTCAGTCACCCCAAGAACCTTGTAGCCTTTCAACTTGGAGCTGGAGTCCTCCTTGTTGCTACAATAATAATAATAATGATGGCATTTATTAAGCATTTACTATGTGCAAAGCACTGTTCTAAGCACTGGGGAGGTTACAAGGTGAGAAGCAGCATGGCTCAGTGAAAAGAGAACGGGCTTTGGAGTCAGAGGTCATGGGTTCAAATCCTGGCTCCGCCAACTGTCAGCTGTGTGACTCTGGGCAAGTCACTTAACTTCTCTGGGCCTCTGTTCCCTCATCTGCAAAAAGGGGATTAAGACTGTGAGCCCTCCGTGGGACAACCTGATCACCTTGTAACCTCCCCAGATCTTAGAACAGTGCTTTGCACATAGTAAACACTTAATAAATACCATTTAAAAAAAAAGTGGTCAGGTTGTCCCACCGGGGGCTCACAGGTTTAATCACCATTTTACAGCTGAGGTAACTGAGGCACAGAGAAGTTAAGTGACTTGTCCAAAGTCACACAGCTGACAATTGGTGGAGCCAGGATTTGAACCCATGACCTCTGACTCCAAAGCCCGTGCTCTTTTCCACTGAGCTACACTGCTTCTTGATGTCTTGCCATCTGTTGAAAGCAACACTAGTCTTTTTTATTCTGTTTTCTATCACACTGGTTCAAGCACTTGAGGCATCCTGCCTCAAGTACTGGATCAAATCTCCTTGCTAAACTCCCTACTTCCAGCCTCTTCCCTCTCCAATCTGTAATTCACTATATAGCCCAGAGTATTTTTTTCTAACAAAAATCGTTGTTCATATTTTTCCCCTCACCATTAGAAAATCCAAACCTTGCCTATCCATCTCCACTTCAAACAGAAACTCCTCACCTTTTAGGCACTCTGTCGACTCTCCTTTCCTGCCTTAAATCACTCAATCTCCCACTACAATCCAGCCCACACACTTTGTTCTTTTAACACCAACCTACTTACTGTACTTCAATCTCATCTCTCTTACCAATACTCATGGTCTCCTTCCTGCATGTTATTCTCTTCCCCTTGATGTGACAGACCACCATTTTCCCCATCTTCAAAGCTCTATTAAAATTAATGAAATTATTTAAATATTTATCTCCCCCTCAAGGCTCCTCAAGGGTAGGGATCGCATCACCAACTCTATTGAATTGTATTTTCCCAAGTGCCTAGTATAGTGCACTGCCTTAAAGCATTCAATAAATACCACAAATTGATCAACTGATACTACAAAACCCTATAATTCATATTTAGGTAAATGTTTAAAGTAGATTAAAATTGTCCATGAGAAGCAGCATGGACTAGTGTATAGAGCATTGTCCTGGGAGTCAAAGGGACCTGAGAGAGGTGACAAGTAGAGAGGAAAGGAAAAGAAAGCAAGGACAACAAACTGGACTAATAGATGCCATATTTCATTGATAAGAGTGCTGCACATTTAATTTTTTAATTTGAGCTGTGATTTAGAATAATGAAGATTTGTGCTGTTTCCATTAGGCTATGCTGCTTCCCATTATTGAGTTCCTTAAATCCAATGGTCAGGAATTTCTTCTTGACACAGAGTAGTCACAATTTGAGGTTTTTAAGGAACAGAGAAATGTGTCCCGAATAACAATTTAGAATAATGATCTTGACAGCAGAATGAAGTATGGAATAGGAGGAAGACATTGGAGGAAAGGAAATTGGTGAGGAATCCCCTGAAGTACTTGAGCAAGGATATGACAAGTGCCTGGAGCAATGTGGTGGAAGATAATATAGAGGAAGGGGTAGATTCTGCAAATATTGTGCTGGACAAATTGACAGGACTTGGTGGTAGGTTGAATATGGGGTTTTAAGAGGGAGAGGAGTTGAAGATTGCAGGCCTCACAAAAAGGGAGGATGGTATTGTTGCCAAACTGATGGTGATGTGAAGAAGAAGATTTGAGAAGGAAGATTAGAAGTAAAATATGGACCTCCCCCTTCTCCTACAAGCCCTACCTCACCCTGGTTTAACCGACACAGCCCTTTCCTGGTTTTTCTTTTCACTCTCTGGATGAAACTTTTCTGTTTCTCAGTGAATTTCTATACCTCCCACCCACTAACTGTGACCAGATATCATAGTTCTCTTCTGGTCCCTAAGGGAGCTCATCTTCTCGAAAGGTTTCAACTACCACTTCTTCATGGATGAGTTCCAAAGCTACCTTGTTAACCCCAACTTCTCTTTGCAATCTAGCACTTCCTCCTGCTTCCAGGATATCTCTACCGATAATAACAATAACTGTGGTATTTGTTAAGCACTTACTATTTACGAGGCACTACATTAAGCACTGAGTAGATACAAGATATTCAGGTTGGACACAGTTCTTGCCTCTTTTGGGCTCACAGTCTTAATCCCATTTTACAGATGATGTAACTGAGGCACAGAGAAATAAAATGACTTGCCCAAGGTCACACTGCAGACAAGTGGTGGAGCGGAATTAGAACCTGGGTCCTTCTGATTCCCAGGCCCATTCTCCATCCACTAGGCCAATCTGCCTCTTTAACTAAGGGGCAGCAACATGGCTCAGTGGAAAGAGCACGGGCTTTGGAGTCAGAGGTCATGGGTTCAAATCCCAGCTCCACCAATCGTAAGCTGTGTGACTTTGGGCAAGTCACTTAACTTCTCTGTGCCTCAGTTACCTCATCTGTAAAATGGGGATTAAGACTGTGAGCCCCCCAAGGGACAACCTGATCACCTTGTAACCTCCCCAGCGCTTAGAACAGTGCTTTGCACATAGTAAGCGCTTAATTAATGTCATAAAAAAGTTCAACACCTTCAAAACTATACTTCTAATTGTAGAGGGTCAAGGACAGAGTTGGGGAGAGGATTTAGAAGAAGCAGGTGGATGCAACCGCTTTGAAAAATTTGGACAGGAATGGGAGGAGGGAGATGGGGAAGGCTGCGGGAGTTAGGGAAGATTTTTTTTTTATAATAAGAGAGATGTAGCCATGGATGAAGACGGAAAGGATGGAGCCATGAGACAGTGAGTGGTTGAAGGTGGAAGTCAGGGACGATTCTAAATGTTAGTAGAGCTCACATTGAGAGCCAGGAAACTGTAGCGTATAGATAGAATCAATCAGTGAATCAACTGATGATATCTATGAGCACTTACTTTGGAGTGGAGAATTAGAGCATGAGACTGTGAGCTCGTTGTGGCCAGGGAATGTCACTGTTTGTTGTTGCACTGTACTTTCCCAAGAGCTTAGTGCAGTGCTCTGCACACAAGTAAGTGCTTAATAAATATGATTGAATAGAATAGAACTTGGGGCATCTGTCTACTTTCTCTTCAGCCTAAGGCATGTGGGTAGATTCTAGTATCCATGACTGTTATGAATAAGGCCATTTGAATAGATTATACTTAGACCAAGTTTGATGAGAATTGGGCTCTTTTTAACTGACAGGAGATGGTGGGGCCTAGAGAAAAGAACATGAGAGTCAGGATGACTAGGTTCTAGTTTATATAACCTAGTGGAAAGAGCAGGGGTCTGGGGGTCAGAAGGTAACAGTTCTAATCCTGGCTCTACAGCGGGTCTGCTGTGTGATGTTGGGCTAGTCACTTCACTTCTCTGTGCCTCAGTTAGCTCATCTATAAAATGGGGACTGAGACTTGGAGCCCCATGTGAGACAGGGACTGTGTCTAAACTGATTAACTTGTACCTACCCCAGTGCTTAGAATAGTGCTCAGCACATAGTGAGCACTTAACAAGTACCATAATCATTATTATTTTTTATTTTAATTAACTTCTCTGTGACTCAGTTTCCTCATATGTAAAATGGGGATAGAATACCAATTTTCCCTCCCAATTATACTGTGAGAGCAGTATGAGACAGGGACTGTATCTGGTATGATGATCTTGCATCTATCTTAGCACTGAGAGCGGTGCTTGACACCTAGTAAGGACATAATAAAGTCCACAATTATGATGATGAGGATGATGATGACAATGTGGAGAAGAGCAAGTGGAAGTTGAGAATGAGGATAGGGAAAGTAATATCAGATCAGAAAATGTTGTTTCAAATTTACATTTTAAGTGCTCATTTTAGTTTCAGACAGATCCTGTCGGATAAGGGATATTCAGCTGGGATGGACGGTCTTGGTAAAAGGTTGAGCCAAGGAAATGATTCTGGTCTCAGACAAACTGGCCTAATAGGTGTTCATTTTCTACTAGAGAGAGTTCAAAATTAATTTTAAATTGAAATAGCTTTCATAGCAATAAGGAAACTACAGCTGCCTTCACCTCCATAACCTTGACAGATACTTCAATAGCAGACCTAGTAGATCAATTAAATGTAAGTGCTCTACTGAATCTGTCCTTTGAGAAAGTAGAATCCCGTTGAAGAGCAATATCTCCAATACAATGAAATTGGAAAATTGATTTACAGGCTAAATGTGTCAGCTCTTATAAATAGAGTTATAACTAGACCTTCTAGCATATCAGATGCAGGATCTGGGCCTTGGCTTGAAAACAGGTAACCTTTCAGTTTAAATGAAGCGTAACTGTTCACTCAATAGTTTGCTTTAAAGATTTAGGTAAGATTTCATTATACATCGATCAACTAGATTTCACATTATCCAATGGTGCAAAATTGAACTGCAGGCTATGAGGGGAAAAACACTTAGTATACTATTTCCATAAAAATGCTAAAATGATTAAAGTTGCTTAAATGCACTGCTACAGATTATACTAAGGGAAAGGTGTTAACAAGGCTTAAAAGACTCTCCTGACTTTTTTATTAAAAAACTGCTAACATTATTATTTATTTATAATTATTTATTTATATTATTTATACACTTAAGAATACTTCTTATGTCTGATTTCAAACTCTACGAAAATATATGACAAATACTTATTTATCTTATTTTGCCAAAAGAAGCTAAAAGGTAGTTAAAATGATCCAAGTCTGTGTTGTTATTTCTAGCTTTATGACTTCCACAATTACGGCAAACTCTTGAAGAAAAAGGGTGGCTCTCATTATTTACAGATTTTTTTTTGTTTTTGGTTTTTATTACACACTGTGTTACACTCTACCTCCACCTTTCCACTTGAAATGAGATTTATTAGGCTGTGTCCTAATAAACACCTGTCACTAATTAGCAAAGATGGAGAGAGACCATAGATTTGTCTCTAGCTGGTTTCTTTATTTAACAAAATGATCCAGGCTCCTTGCTGATAATATCCCATATGTTGATAGATTTCCTTCAAACTGCTTTTGCAGGGAATAACAGTGCTCTGCCCGAAGAAAATGCTCAATAAAAACCGCTGATTGATTGGAAGGCTTCTTGGAGAGATATGATTATAAACTCTGGAGACACAATGACCAAATCTAATTCTCACCTCCTTATTCTTTCCCAGTACTCTGCACACAGAAAGAACTAAATAAATACTATTACTAATATTACTAGTAGAGTAGATGGGGGACTGGTGGTCTGCCATACATGAAGGGAGAAGGAATTCTATATGGCAGAAAGAATAATAATAATGATAATGGCAATTGTGATATTTGTTAAGCACATATTAAGTGCCAGGCACTGCACTAAGCGGGTGGATACAAGCAAATCGGGTTGGACACAGTTCCTGTCCCATGTGGAGCTCACAGTTACAATCCCCATTTTAAAAGTGAGATAACTGAAGCACAGAGAGGTGAAGTGAATTGCCCAAGGTCATACAGCAGATAAGTGGCAGAGCTGGGGTAAGAACCTCTGGACTCCCAGGACTGCGCTCGATCTATCTGCTGATGTGGGCAAGGGATTGGAGGTAAGGAGGTGATGGAGGTACAATGTTGTAGGGAATGAGCAAGTTAAAATAGGAGGCAGAAAGCTAATTGAATGCCTTCAATTAATCTTGATTTTGTCTATCTCACTGACAACCTCTGGCCCATGTCCCGTCTCTGGTCTGTAATGACCTCCATCTTTGTATCTGACAGACAATTTCTTTCCCCTCCTTCAAAGCCTTATTGAAAGGCACATCTCTACCAAGAGGCTTTCCCTGACTAAGCCCTTCTTTCCTCTACTCCCACGCCCTTATGCGTCACCCTTACTTTCTCCCTTTGTTCACCCCCCTCTCCCAACACCACAGCACTTACGGATATATCTGTACATTAATTTAATTTAATTTACCTGCCCTTACTCCTGAGTAGGTGGCAAGATTTGTGAGCCCGTTGTTGGGTAGGGACCGTCTCTATATGTTGCCGACTTGTACTTCCCAAGTTCTTAGTACAGTACTCTGTACACAGTAAGCGCTCAATAAATATGATTGAGTGAATGAATAAATGAATGTAAGCCCTTAATAAGATGTTAATGGAAATGAGGTTGGAGCATTCTTTTCCTGGTAAACTCTCTTTTTCCACCCCAGTGTCTCATCCATATCATTGTTTTTTTGTTTTTTTCTTAGTCCCCTAATGGAGAATTTCATTCCCTGTAGCATTTAGCCAGTGGAAAACATCTAATAGACTTCAGATAATAGGGAATACATTTATTTTTTGCACTCCTTGGAGATTATGTAAATAAATGTTTAGAAATTTAAATGAATAAGAAAAAAGATTGTTTCCTATTGACATTCTTTCTTAGAATAGACATCTGGGTGTTTAATCTATTGCAATGAGCAATTTGAAATTAAAAGAGAAAATAAAAGGCAAGATTTCTAGTTCCAAAGGAAAACAAAGTCTGAAAGCATTTGCTTTTTCAAATCATACAAACTCTCATAATATGATTTCCCCAGGTTCTGTATAATGCAGACTGATGAATGAGGAGGGGGTTTTTTGTTTTTTTTTTTCCATAGTTAAGTATTTGCTTCCATTTTGTACATTGCAAATCCCTCCTGATCATTTCATCCTTCTTGCAAATGAAATGGTTTGATAGACATTTTCATTGATGTTTTGGTATAATTTAATAAATAAGTATATTAGAAGCTACCCAGCTGGATCAACCTAATGTACTATACACTCAAATGAGCTGAGGACTTTCAAATAGCAGAAAATTAAAATTGTGGGCAGGTCAAGCGCTCATTATTATTAGGGGAACTCTTCTTTTATATTAATTCATTGATTCAATATGCTGGAACTAATGACATCATCCATCCATCCTAGTGTACAAACCCAGACTTCACCAGAGATAGATGCTGTAATTTTCCTCCTTCTCTCTACTCTTTCTGTTCATCTCTCCATCAGTCTGCTCCTTCTTGGTCTCTGTACTCTTGGGTTTATTCTGACTGCTTCTTTTTATTTCTTATTTTCTGTATTTGTGCCTCTCACTGAGTTTTATTCCGGTTCCCACCCCTTTATTTGATCTTCTAGTCCCCTCTTGTTTCCCTTTCATTTCCTTTTTCTCTGCCTTTAAAAGTTCCTCTGTTTGTCTCTGTTTCGACAGCCTTGGTCACACTCCTCCTCTCCTCTATTTCCTGCTTGACATTCTTTCCACCCTCCTACTGGCCAGCCTCCATTTAGTTCTACTCTCTGTGTCCTCCCCAATTCTATTATTTTCCACACATTTCCTTTGTAGCCTCCTCCGCACACACCCGCACCCTCTCTATCTCTTCCCTTTACTACCATCAATCAATCAATCATTTTTATTGAGTACTTACTGTGTGCAGAGCACTGTACTAAGTATTTGGGAGAGTAAAACACAATGATATAACAGAGACATTCCCTGGCCACAATGAGCTTACAGTCTAGGGGATGAGTTTACAGTCTAGATTTCAGCTAAATTGTCTTTAGCCTTTTATTCCCCACTCCACACCTCTCTGACATGCTGTCTTCCTCCTCCTATTTTGCCCCCTTAATCTCTTTCTTCTTTCTCCTTCTCTCCCTACTCATAATAATAATAGGATTGGGACTCCAACAGTAACTGGAACAGTGTGTTGGAGGGGAGAGGACAGAAAACCAGTGATCATGAAGCCCTGTAACACCATTTTGTTGCACTTATAACTAATTAATTAATTAATGATGGCATTTATTAAATGCTTACTATATCATCATCATCATCAATCGTATTTATTGAGCGCTTACTATGTGCAGAGCACTGTACTAAGCGCTTGGGAAGTACAAATTGGCAACATATAGAGACAGTCCCTACCCAACAGTGGGCTCACAGTCTAAAAGGGGGAGACAGAGAACAAAACCAAACATACTAACAAAATAAAATAAATAGAATAGATATGTACAAGTAAAATAAATAAATAAATAAATAGAGTAATAAATATGTACAAACATATATACATATAAACAGGTGCTGTGGGGAAGGGAAGGAGGTAAGATGGGGGGATGGAGAGGGGGATGGGGGGAGAGGAAGGAAGGGACTCAGTCTGGGAAGGCCTCCTGGAGGAGGTGAGCTCTCAGCAGGGCCTTGAAGGGAGGAAGAGAGCTAGCTTGGCGTATGGGCAGAGGGAGGGCATTCCAGGCCTGGGGGATGACATGGGCCGGGGGTCGATGACGGGACAGACGAGAACGAGGTATGGTGAGGAGATTAGCGGCGGAGGAGCGGAGGGTGCGGGCTGGGCTGGAGAAGGAGAGAAGGGAGGTGAGGTAGGAGGGGGCGAGGTGATGGAGAGCCTTGAAGCCCAGGGTGAGGAGTTTCTGCCTGATGCGCAGATTGATTGGTAGCCACTGGAGATTTTTGAGGAGGGGAGTAATATGCCCAGAGCGTTTCTGGACAAAGATAATCCGGGCAGCAGCACGAAGTATGGATTGAAGTGGAGAGAGACACGAGGATGGGAGATCAGAGAGAAGGCTGATGCAGTAGTCCAGACGGGATAGGATGAGAGCTTGAATGAGCAGGGTAGCGGTATGGATGGAGAGGAAAGGGCATATCTTGGCAATGTTGGGGAGCTGAGGCCGGCAGGTTTTGGTGACGGCTTGGATGTGAGGGGTGAATGAGAGAGCGGAGTCGAGGATGACACCAAGGTTGTGGGCTTGTGAGACGGGAAGGATGGTAGTGCCGTCAACAGAGATGGGAAAGTCAGGGAGAGGGCAAGGTTTGGGAGGGAAGACAAGGAGTTCAGTCTTCGACATGTTGAGCTTTAGGTGGCGGGCGGACATCCAGATGGAGATGTCCTGAAGGCAGGAGGAGATGCGAGCCTGGAGAGAGGGGGAGAGAGCAGGGGCAGAGATGTACATCTGGGTGTCATCAGCGTAGAGGTGATAGTTGAAGCCGTGGGAGCGAATGAGGTCACCAAGGGAGTGCGTGTAGATTGAGAACAGAAGGGGACCAAGCACTGAACCTTGGGGAACCCCCACAGTAAGAGGATGGGAGGGGGGAGGAGGAGCCTGCAAAAGAGACTGAGAAAGAACGACCGGAGAGATAAGAGGAGAACCAGGAGAGGACGGAGTCTGTGAAGCCAAGGTCGGATAGCGTGTTGAGGAGAAGGGGGTGGTCCACAGTGTCAAAGGCAGCTGAGAGGTCGAGGAGGATTAGGACAGCACTGTTCTAAGTACTGAGGAGGTTACAACGTGATCAGGTTGTCCCATGGGGGGCTCACAGGTTTAATCCCCATTCTACAGATGAGGTAACTGAGGCACAGAGAAGTTAAGTGACTTGCCCAAAGTCACACAGTTGATAGTTGGCGGAGCCGGGATTTGAACCTGTGACCTCTGATTCCAAAGCCCGTGCTATTTCCACTGAGGCACACTGCTTCTCAAGGCTGACTGATCTGAGAGAGATGGGGGATAATAATGGGGGATAATAATAATAGATTCTAGCAAGAATCCTTTGGGACGTACTTCTGAGTAATCTAGTTAACTGGGTACTCCTTGGATCATGGTGTGATGTCAGAACAAGACACAGTCCAGACAATTTAAACTTGGCTGTGACTTTGCCTGCAGACCATCCTCTGGCAATTACTATGCAAATTTGACTGTTCCGAAAATTTTGACAAAATATTTAGGCTTATCCATGATATTATCAGTTGTTGAGTCAGAGTCGAAGTGATCTTGAGGCATATGCAAGAAAAGATGCAAATAGGAATGAACTACATGATTTTCCAACCTGCAAAGAGAAAGCCATATATACATTTAAAAAAAAGTAACCAGAGACACAAAGAGATACTACTATCAGTGAAGTGCACTAACCAATAATGCACAGATAGATGGAGAAGTAAAAAGAAAACACTATCACTTTTGGAGGATTGAAAGTCAGAATTTGGCCCTCAATAATAAAAATTGGTGGACTGATTGATTGACCGATTAGTGCCAACATAGCAAAACAATTCACACCAAACTGAATGTACTATAGGGATATACTAGCATCCAGGTTTCTTTGTGGTACCCAAGGAGACACCACATGATAAATTGAAAGAAGGGTCTTATTATTAAAATATTTTCCCCAATTTTTATTTTTCAAAATCTTTTCGTAGTTTACTTTTATATCAATGGTTTAACTGAGTTCTGTGCTTTGACGTTGAATTGGACCAGTGATTTGCATAAAAGTTTAATATGCTGAGTAAAGTGACACTAAATGAAATAGCATTTAAACTTTCATGTTTAATCAGAAATGCTTATGAGATACCATCTTTCTTCACTAGGAACCTTCCCTCTTTAGAAGCCCTGTTATTTAGTAAGCTCACCTTTACCGTATAGACTGATGGAGAAAGTAATTATTATTATTATTATTTTTTAAGAAATACTGATCATGAGACAGGTCTTGATTAAAGAGCCAGAGGAGGATGCCATTTGAGTGAATAGAAGTGATATCTTCTCAGTGAAAACCCAAACCAAGTTACGCATGAGACTATGGGACATTTTGAATATGGGACACTTTGTTGAATTGTTCTGGTATTTATTCATTCATTCATTCAATCGTATTTATTGAGCGCTTACTCAGAACACTCAATAAGCGCTTGGAAATTACAATTCACCAACAAATAGAGACAATCCCTGCCCAACAATGGGCTCACAGTCTAGAACGGGGGAGAAAGACATCAAAACAGGTAAACAGGTATCAATAGCATCAATATAAATAAATAGAATTATAGATATGCACACATAATTAATAAAATAAATAGAATAATAAATATGTACATATATCCACTAGTGCTGTGGGGCAGGGAGGGGGGTAGAGCAGATGAAGTGAGTTGGGGCGATGGGGAGGGGAGGAGGAGGAGAGGAGAAGGGGGGCTTAGTCTGGTAGAAATATTGGAAATCTACATGAAAACTGGTATTATGACCTCCTCTAGATGCTAAGCTTGTTGTGGTCAGGGAATATGTTTGCTAACTCAGTTCTACTAAGTGCTTATTGCAGTGCTCTCCACATAGTAAATGCTCAATAAATACCACTGAGTAAAAGATTGATAAATTCTACCTAAGTTAAGTGATAGCCTGTTGATCCCTGCGGGCAGAGAATAAATCTTGTGTTTCTGTTGTACTTTCCCAAGTGCTTAGTTCGGTGTATCACACCCACAAAATGTTCAATAAACACTATTAGTACATCATCATACATGTGAGCTTTCAATGTTTTAGGCTTCTGCACCTCTTAGTTTTGGGGTAAGCCTCAAAGTAAACTCCTAACGCCCTGATGAAGGCTGTCATGCTATACAATGTGTTGTTACCTTACAATATCATGGCCCCACCATGCTGTCCATGTTCTTGGACAACACCACTGCCCCCAGTGACTGGTCTGGCTTGAGGAGCTGATGCTTAGTCAATCACTCAATTAGTGGTATTTGCTGAGCACTTACTACGTGCACAGCACTGTACTAAGCACCTGGGAGAGTACAATATGACAGAATTAGCAGACGTGTTCTCTGCCCATAATGAGCTTTACAGCCGGACAGCAACTGGGGCCAGAATGATCTGCAGCACTGGGAGCACTGCAGTGAAGGGAAGCAGTTCTGTTCTGAGGCAGGAGGAGGTCCCTTGACAAGCTCAGTGATGATGATGATGATATTTGTTACCGTTTATTATGTACCAAGCACTGTTCTAAGTGCTGGGGGAGGTACAAGATGATCAGGTTGTCCCACCTGGGGCTCACAGTCTCAATCCCCATTTTATAGATGAGGGAACTGAGGCACAGAGAATTGAAGTGACTTACCCAAAGTCACAAAGCTGACAAGTGGCAGAGCCGGAATTAGAACTCGTGACCTCTGAGTCCCTAGCCCGTGCTCTTTCCACTAAGCCACGTTGAGTCAGTCATGGGATCTGCTGCCCAACCCTTTTCTTTTTTTTTTTTTGCCCTGCTTCTGAAAGAAATGTTGAACATGTGCAAGAAGGAGAAAACAAATGAAAATGACAACTTTTGCATTAGTCCAACTGCCTCAGGCACACAGGGAGAAGGAGTGATTATCCCTCTTCATTCATTCAATCGTATTTATTGAGCACGTACTGTGTGCAGAGCACTGTACTAAGTGCTTGGGAAGTACTAATCAGCAACATATAGAGACTGCCCCTACCCAGCAACGGGCTCACAGTCTAGAAGGAGGAGACAGACAACAAAACAAAACATGTAGACAGGTGTCAAAACCATTAGAATAAATAGAATTATAGCTATATAATAATGATAATAATAATAATGGCATTTATTAAGCACTTACTATATGCAAAGCACTGTTCTAAGCGCTGGGAAGGTTACAAGGTGATCAGGTCGTCCCACGGGGGGCTCACAGTCTTAATCCCCATTTTACAGATGAGGTAACTGAGGCTCAGAGAAGTGAAGTGACTTGCCCAAAGTCACACAGCTGACAATTGGTGGAGCTGGGACTTGAACCCGTGACCTCTGACTCCAAAGCCCAGGCTCTTTCCACTGAACTACACTGCTTGTACAAGTATAATAAATAAATAAATCTGTACAAATATATACAAGTGCTATGGGGAGGGGAAGGAGGTAGGGTGGGGGAAATAGGGAGGAGGAGAAGAAAAAGGGGGCTCAGTGTGGGAAGGCCTCCTGGAGGAGGTGAGCTCTCAGTAGGACTTTGAAGGGAGGAAGAGAGCTAGTTTGGAGGATGTGTGGAGGGAGAGTCAGTAGTTAAAGTCAATAGTTAACCTCAGCCCTACTCAGTGGGTCCTAAGACATCTGGCTTTATGGTCTATTTAGACTGTCTTTTAGACTGTGAGCCCACTGTTGGGTAGGGACTGTCTCTATATGTTGCCAACTTGTACTTCCCAAGCGCTTAGTACAGTGTTCTGCACACAGTAAGTGCTCAATAAATACGATTGATGCTGATGATGGTCAAGGCACAATGCTGGAGACAACAAATGCCACAGCCCAGCTTGGCAGAGTTTGTAGGGGCTAAAGGAAGTTCCTGGATTGGGCTCTTCATCACACAAACACACAAATTTCACTGACTAGCATATTTTCATACATATGAAATAGACATATCTATATTGTATATATATATATATATATATATATATATATATATATATATATATATATATATATGTTAAGGAGTGATTGTAATTTCCTGGAAGGAAAGGCTCATGTCTACCACCTCAACTGTATTGCATTATCCCAAGAGATTAGGACAGTATTCTTTGCACAGTTATGGGAAGTCAGTCAGTCAATCAATGATATTGCAGAGCACTGTACTAAGTGCTTGGTAGAGTAATAATAATAATAATAATAATAATGGCATTTATTAAGCACTTACTATGTGCAAAGCACTGTTCTAAGCACTGGGGAGGTTACAAGGTGATCAGGTTGTCCCATGGGGGGCTCACAGTCTTAATCCCCATTTTACAGATGAGGTAACTGAGGCATAGAGAAGTGAAGTGACTTGCCCAAAGTCACACAGCTGGCAGTTGGCAGAGCCGGAACTTGAACCCCTGACCTCTGACTCCAAAGCCCGTGCTCTTTCCACTGAGCCACGTTGCTTCCCCAGTACAGTATAACGGATCCCTGCCCACAGTGAGCTTGGAGTCTAGAGGTCGGGGGAGACAGACATTAACATAAATAAATGAATTACAGATGTGTACGTACGTGCTGCGGGGCTGGAATAAAGGGAGCAAGTCAGGGTGAAGCAGAAGGGAGAGAGAGAGAAGAGGAAAGAAGAGCTTAGTCAGGGAAGCCTCTTGGAGGAGATGTGCCTTCAATAAGGTTTTGAAGAGGGGAGAGTAATCGTCTGTCGCATATGAGGGGAGAGGGCAATCCAGGGCAGAGGCAGGACATTGGCAAGAAGTAATATTATAGGTGACTTTGCCCCCAAATTCAGGCTTGACTTTTTTTCTTCCCTTGCTTTCAGTCCAAGTTGTGATCAAAAATGGGAGACAAAATGTACGATTTATTGTTCATATTTTCAGTCTTCCTTGTCTATAAAGCTGAGTCAGAGCAGTGAGGACAACCTGGAATCACATCAGCATGACTGGTTGGATTTAGAGTCCAGAATAGTCATTGCCTGGAGAACATACATGGACCAAATGAGAATTTGAAATTGCACGGAAGGAAGTTTAACTGCTTTTTTAAGAGGAAAGGGAAACAGCCTCAGGAGAAGAAGGGAGAAACAGCGTGGCCCAGTAGAAAGAGCCCAGGCTTGGGAGTCACAGGGCCTGGGTCCTAATCCCGGCTCCACGACTTAATAATAATAATAATGATGATAATAATGACGGTATTTGTTAAGCACTTACTATGTGCCAAGCACTGTTCTAAGGGCTGGGGTAAATACAAGATTATCCAGTTGCCCCAAGTGGGGCTCACTGCCTTAATCCCCATTTTACGATTGAGGTAACTGAGGCACAGAGAAGCTAAGTGACTTGCCCAAAGTCACACAACTGACAAGTGGCAGAGCCGGCTTTAGAACCCGTGACCTCTGACTCCAAAGTCCGTGCGTTTTCCACTAAGCCACATTGCTTCTCACTTGACTGCTGTGTGACCTTGGGCAAGTCACTTTACTTCTCTAGGCTCAGTTCCCTCATCTGTAAAATAACTGTGTGGGGGACTGTAAGCCCTATGTGGGATAGGGAGCACTTATTCTGTGCTTTGCACATAATAAGCGCTTAATAAATGCCATTATTATTATTATTATTATAGGGAATGTGTTCAACCCGATTAGCTTGTATATGAACAGCACTTAGTTAATACAATGCCTGGAACATAGTGACTGCTTAACAAATGCCATTGGGAAAAAAGGAGAAATGAGTAAAAACCTTTTCTATCCAAGTGAAATCAAGCTCGACTCTAAGTCAGCCGTGGGCAGGGATTCTCTCTCTTTATTGCTGTACTGTACTTTCCAAGGGTTTGGTACTCTGCTCTGCACACAGTAAGTGCTCAATAAACACAACAGAATAAATGAATGAATTCCTTGTAGAGACTCCTAATGAAGGATTACTTTACTGTCCATATGTCAAATTCCCAAACCTCATTAGTTTGATTAATTGCTAATGTAAATATTGTTAAAATTAATTTGCTCCCCTGGTTTGACTAGAAATGTGATACTCATTAAGTTAAATTACTTGAGAACTGGTGTTGCCTAGTAGATAGAGCACTGACCTGGGAGCCAGAGGATCTGGGTTCTAATCCCAGCTCCACCATTTGTCTGTTGAGTGATCTTGGGTAAGTCACTTTAGTTTTCTGTGCCTCAGTTATCTCATCTATAAAACGTGGATTAAGAACGTGAGCCCCATATGGGACATGTACTGTGTCCAACCTGATTATCTTGGCTCTATCCCGGTGCTTTTTACAGAGCCTGGGACATAATAAATGCTTAACAAATGCCATTTAAAAATGGGCTAACTATGTGCTATTTACTGAGGCTGATACAATGCTGAGGTCATATTCAGTTCCTGTCCTAAATGGGCTCACAATCTAAGAGGGACGGAGAACCGGTTATTTTATCCCCATTGTACAGATGAGAAAACTAAGGTCCAGAAAGGCCTAATGATTTTCCCTAGATCATGCAGAAGGCAGAGCTAAATCTCCTAGCTCCCAGTCCTGTGGTCTTCTCCCTGGGCCATGCTGCCTTTCATAAATACTAAGTTGTAAGCAATCAATCATATTTATTGAGAGCTTGCTGTGTGCAGAGCACTGTAGTAAGCACTTCGGAGAGTATAATGTAACCGAGTTGGTAGACAAGGTTCCTGCCCACAGTGAGTGTGATTCTTATTTGCATTTTACTCCTTTGGGCACAGAATGAATCTACCAACTTTATCATACTGTATTTTCTCAAGTACTTAGTACAGTGCTCTGCACAGACTAGGCTCTCAGTAAATACGATTGATTGATCATAGTCTTTAACCTTTCTTATTTGGCACTTTTCCAATCAATCAATCAATTAATCAATCTTATTTATTCAGGGTTTACTGTTCACAGAGCACTGTTTTATGTACTTGGGAGAGCATAACAAAGTTGGTAGACATGTTCTCTGTCTACAGTGAGTTTACAGTTCAGAGGGGGATACAGACATTAATATAAGTAAATACACTATGGCTATCTACATAAGTACTATAAATTGTGCTTTTTTCCTTAATCACAAAATCCAAGATTTTAAACCAGAGAGTAATAATAATAATGGCATTTATTAAGTACTTACTATGTGCAAAGCACTGTTCTAAGCTCTGAGGAGGTTACAAGGCAATTCGATTGTCCCACAGGGGGCTCACAGTCTTAATCCCCATTTTACATATGAGGTAACTGAGGCCCAGAGAAGTTAAGTGACTTGCCCAAAGTCACACAGCTGACAATTGGCGGAGCCAGGATTTGAGCCCATGACCTCTGACTCCAAAGACCGTGCTCTTTCCACTCAAGCCATGCTGCTTCTCTGCAATTTGCCTTCACTCCTGCCACCCAAGAATGTGCATTTTTTGGGTAAGATTACGTACTTTACCACAAAGACCTCAGGGAAGAGGATTCTGAAAACTTGGAGGGTATTTGTGGGGAGAATTGAGGATTGTATTTGACCAATATACTTCCATGAGATAGTTAAGATGCTAATCCAAGCACTTACATCCTGCCTTGACAACTGTATCTGCCTCCTTACTGATCTCACTGCTCCCGTCTTCCCTCATTCCAATCCTTATTCCACTCTGCTGCCCAGATCATTTTTCTAAAAAAACAACAAAACACTCCATCCATGTTTTCTCACTCCTCAGGAACTTTCAGTAGTTGCCCATCCACCTCTGCAACAAACAAAAGCTCCTTATTATCACCTTTGGACCCATCTCAGGGTTGCACCTGGAGAGTTTCCAGTCCTCTACCAGTCTCTGCTACAGGAAGGAGTCTCAAGCAGAGGCATACCCATTTCATTCCTAGATTGAGCCATGGCTACTGAATGGAAGGCAATCTGCTACGAGTCCAAACTCACCTTTGCTGGGCAGCATTCATTCATTCATTCAATCGTATTTATTGAGCACTTACTGTGTGCAGAGCACTGTACTAAGCACTTGGGAAGTACAAGTTGGCAACATGTAGAGATGGTCCGTACCCAACAGTGGGCTCACAGTCTAGAAGGGGGAGACAGACAACAAAACAATATTAACAAAATAAAATAAATAGAATAAATATGTATAAGTAATATAAATAGAGTAATAAATACGTACAAACATATATACATATATACAAGTGCTGTGGGGAGGGAAGGAGGTAAGGCGGGAGGGATGGGGAGGGGGAGGAGGGGGAGAGGAAAGAGGGGGCTGAGTCTGGGAAGGCCTCCTGGAGGAGGTGAGCTCTCAGTAGGGTCTTGAAGGGAGGAAGAGTTTACAGATATGTGGAGGGAGGGCATTCCAGGACAGGGGGACGATGTGGGCAGGGGGTCGACGGCGGGACAGGCGAGAACGAGGAACAGTGAGGAGATTAGCGGCAGAGGAGCGGAGGGTGCGGGCTGGGCTGTAGAAGGAGAGAAGGGAAGTGAGGTAGGAGGGGGTGAGGTGATGGAAAGCCTTGAAGCCGAGGGTGAGGAGTTTTTGCCAGCAGCAGCATGGAAGAGAATTGAAGGTGGAGATTCAGGTTTACTGAGCAGAAGGAGGAAATGGTAAATCACTTCCATATTTTTACCAAGAAAATGCTATGGATGCACTACCAGAATGTTTGGCAGATGGAGGTGGGGAGTTCTGGAAAAGTCGCTATGGGTCGGAGAAAACTCAACAGCATAAGACAAGACAAGGGAGAGCTGTGGTAATAGAGGAGTGATAGAAAGCTGGTAGTGGAAGGGTCTTCACAAATGTCTATGTGGATATTGAAGTCCCCAAGGATCAATTTAGGCATGGAGAAAGAGAGGAGGAATGTGAGAAAGGGATCAGAATAATTAAAAAATTTGGAGGTGGGGCCTGGAGGGTGGTAGATGACTATGACTAATATCCACCCTACCTCCTTCCCCTCGCCACAGCACCTGCATATACGTATGTACAGACTTATTACTCTATTTATTTTACTTGTACATATTTACTATTCTATTTATTTTGTTAATGATGTGCATTTAGCTTTATTTCTATTTGTTCTGATGACTTGACACCTGTCCACATGTTTTGTTTTGTTGTCTGTCTCCCCCTCCTAAACTGTGAGACTGTTGTTGGGTAGGGACCGTCTCTATATTTTGCCAACTTGTACTTCCCAAGTGCTTAGTACAGTGCTCTGCACACAGTAAGCGCTCAATAAATACGAATGAATGAATGAATCTGGAGAGGTTGGTAAAGGCAGATGACGTGGGCCTCAAAGGAAGGGAAAGAGAGGAATGAGGGATGTGGAATGATGTGAAAGTGGCATTGGGGATCAAGAAGAAAGTCAACTCCTTCCCCTTTCCCAGTGAGTCTTGGGGATTGGGTGAAGATAAGGCCCCCTCTAAGATGAGGGCAGGAGAGACTCTGTCATCTGGGGAAAGCCCGGTTTCAGTGATAGTGAGGAGGAGCAATGTCTGGTTCAGAAACAGGTCAAGGATGAAGGGAAGTTTTCCCATGGTGGAGCAGGGCTTCCACAGGCCTCACTTGGCTGAGGCTGTTGGGAGGAGGAGGCAGCGCAAGGGGAGGAAGGGAGGGATTTGATGGGAATGAGCTTACGGGGGCCGGCATGGAGGGAGGGGAATGAGAGGTGGCTCTGGGACAGAATAACAGGAATGTGGTGGAAAAATGGGGTGGGGGTGGTGCAAGGAGGGGGGGGTGTTGGATTGAGGGGATGAAGGGGTTTGCTGGGAGAGGGGGACAGGGCTAGGCAGACTAGAGGTCAGCGATTGAGGGGTCCTGGTTTGATTAGGGAAGTTTAAGGGTGCAATTATCAACAGCAATTACTACATGATCTGGCATTTTCTGAGCAAATTGTTAAATTGCATGCAAGTCCTTGGGTCCTTGAGAGTGAAGAGTGAAGCAGCATGGCTCAATGGAAAGAGCCCGGGCTTTGGAGTCAAAGGTCATGGGTTCGAATCCCAGCTCCACCACGTCAGCTGTGTGACCTTAGGCAAGTCATTTAACTTCTCTGAGCCCCAGTTCCCTCGTCTGTCGAATGGGGATTAAGACTGTGAGCCCCACGTGGGACAACCTAATCACCTTGTATCCCCCCAGCGCTTAGAACAGTGCTTTGCACATAGTAAGCGCTTAACAAATGCTGTCATCATTATTATTATTATTATTATTAACTGGGTTGATGTGAAAGTGGGCAGTTGTTGATATGTAAAAATCCACGTTCATTCATTCAATCATATTTATTGAGCGCTTATTGTGTGCAGAGCACTGTATTAAGCACTTGGCACTGTCACCTGGGCATCAAACACCCACAACTGCTCTGTGTTCTCCACTTTGGATTCAGGCCCTGCTGCAGGAAAAGGGGGAAGATGAAGAAATAGTCAGTTCTCGGCCGCAGCAGTTCGGGAATGGAATGTCAGAGTCCTGCTGGGTGGCCGGCTGGGTGGGCAGTGGTTCCAGTGTGGGATGACCTGGCCCAGTTGAGGCCGTTTAATGGAGATATCTCAGTGTCCTCAGGCAGGTCTCTGTCCTGGACAATGTACAATGGTCCGCACTGGTTTGTGGCCTCTCGGCAGAGAGATTTCTGTGTCCTTAGGCAGGTCTCTGTCATAAATGAAGTTACACTGTGTCTTAGATGGGGTCTGCACTTTGGAAGAAAGCACTGCATTATGCACTTGGTAAATTCCTGGACCTCAACATCTCCCCAGCAAGAACTAAATATTGTTCACATAGCAAAAGATGAGTTGAGGGATGTCCCTGAAATCATGATGGGACAAGGCCACAGCAGTCAATGGAATAATGATGCTCTTGAGGAAAGAGAATGGGAAGTAGTCCTTGTAGATTTGGTTTATGGCTCCTTTATCTTAGCGAAGAGTTTTCTTAGAGAAAATGGCATTCTCGTTTCCTAAGGAAAGACAGTTGAGTGCCCAAGTAGGAAAGGAGGCAATTAATCCCGAGTCAAGTGCCGACTAGGTCAGCTTTGCCCGAAAGTTCCCTGAGCCATCCTCTAGGTCAAAGGGGGCAGGAAAGAACAGGAGAAACAGTTGAAGATGGAAAAGAAATGTGAACATTAGCTTTTAGTGACATCAGGAGTTCCCAGGTTCTTACCCTGGCTCCACTAGTTGCCTGTCGAGTGACCTTGGGTAAGTCATTTAGTTTTTCTCTACCTCAGTTTCCTCAGTAAAATGGGAATTAAATACCTGCTCTTCCCCCTACCTAAACCATGAGCCCCATGTGGGACAGTGATTGTGTCTGACCTGATTGTATTGTATCTACCCCAGTGCTTAGCACAGTCTTTGGCACAGAGTAAGAATTTAACAAACACCACAATTATTTTTTTATTATTTTATACCTGAGTAGTAAGAATTTAACAAATACCACATTTTTTTATTATTATTTTATACCTGAGTACCTTCTTTGGGGGCAAAAAGTTTAGATTCTCAGATACCCATTTCCTGCTATTTATCCCATGTAAATCAACGTTGCAATAGACCGACAGAATGACATCTCATTGCAATATGGAATTCTGACCACATTACCACAGCAGTGAATGCCACTGATTGTCGTTGCCAGAAAATGGCACACTGGGGTGACTGTTTGGAAACCTAGGGTCTTTTGGCTCTTGGCTTATTGTTTTTGTTCCCATCAGCTTCAGGAAAAATCCTGACATGGTTTTTGGTTTGTCCACTAGATGGAAGTCTTTTACTGTGCATTATCCATCACATTTCCTGGAATAAAATGTTTTCCACCATTCCATCACTGTGATCCCAAACTTCGGTTGTTTTGGAAATACTTACTAAAGTAATGAAATGGAAATGTGTATGTGTGTAAAATGATTTATGCTATATTACAATGTAGCTTTGATTCTCCTTTGCGGGCTCCTCCTCCCCCTCCCATCCCCTTACTGTAGGGGTTCCTCAAGGGTCAGTTCTCGGTCCCCTTCTGTTCTCGATCTACACTCACTCCCTTGGTGACCTCATTTGCTCCCACAGCTTCAACTATCATCTCTACGCTGATGACAACCAAATCTACATCTCTGCCCCTGCTCTCTCTCCCTCCCTCCAGGCTTTCATCTCCTCCTGCCTTCAGGACATCTCCATCTGGATGTCTGCCCACCATCTAAAACTCAACATGTCCAAGACTGAACACCTTATCTTCCCTCCCAAACCCTGCCATCTCCCTGACTTTCCCATCACTGTTGATGGCACTACCATTTTTCCCGTCTCACAAGCCCGCAACCTTGGTGTCATCCTCAACTCTGCTCTCTTGTTCACCCCTCACATCCAATCCATCACCAAAACCTGCCGGTCTCACCTCTGCAACATTGCCAAGATCCGCCCTTTCCTCTCCATCCAAACCACTACCCTGCTCGTTCAATCTCTCATCTTATCCCTACTGGATTACTGCATCAGCCTCCTCTCCAATCTCCCATCCTCCTGTCTCTCCCCACTTCAATCCATACTTTACGCCACTGCTTGGATCATCTTTGTGCAGAAATGCTTTGGGCATGTTACTCCCCTCCTCAAAAATCTCCAGTGGCTACTAATCAACCTATGCATCAGGCAAAAACTCCTCACCCTCAACTTCAAGGCTGTCCATCACCTTGCCCCCTTGTACCTTACCTCCCTTCTCTCCTTCTACAGCCCAGCCCGCACCCTCCACTCCTCTGCCACTGATCTCCTCACCGTGCCTCGTTCTCGCCTGTCCCACTGTCGACCCCTGGCCCACATCATCCCCCTGGCCTGGAATGCCCTCCCTCTAAATATCTGCCAGGATAGCTCTCTTCCTCCCTTTAAGGCCCTACTGAGAGTTCACCTCCACCAGGAGGCCTTCCCAGACTGAGCCCCCTCCTTCCTCTCCCCCTCCTCCCTCTCCCCATCCCCCTGCCTTCCCTCCTTCCCCTCCCCACAGCACCTGTATATATGTATATATGTTTGTACATCATTTATTACTCTATTTATTTTATTTGTACATATTTATTCTATTTATTTCATTTTGTTAATATGTTTTATTTTGTTATGTCTCCCCCTTCTAGATTGTGAGCCCGCTGTTGGGTAGGGACCATCTCTATATGTTGCCAACTTGTACTTCCCAAGTGCTTAGTACAGTGTTCTGCACACAGTAAGCGCTCAATAAATACGATTGAATGAATGAATGAATAAATGAATTTTTAAAAATATTTAATATCCCATGGAAAGTTTGAAATCTAGTGGTATAAGCAAGTGTTCTCTTGAGGCTGAAATACCACTGTTAATACTCTGGATGGCTCTGGAACTAACCCACTACATATCTCAGTATGGAGGAACTCCTCTGGATGTAATGGGCCAAAGAGCTTAAGTGAGACAGATGAGGGAATTCTATTAGTGATAATTCATCCTGCTCATACTGCCAGAAGACTGGGACATGGCAAGTGGAGGGGAGTGAATTACTGTCAGGGAAGAAGGATGGAAGGCATGGATAGGGAGAAGGAAGAACAATGGATCTGGAAGACACCCAATCCAGTGATGCCTCTTGCAGACCGATAGAGCCCAAATGGAATCTCCCTGGACACTCTCTGTCCTACGAGGAAGGACAAGCAGATAGCACTTTATTATATGCCATTCACCCCTATGGTTATTCTCCATTTTTCCAATTAGCTAGAGGGGACTAGGCCAATTTGAAGTGAGGTCCATTTAATTTACTGTAAGTCAATCAGTGGTATTTATTGTGCACTTACTATATGCAGAGCACTGTGCTAAGCGATTGGAGAGAACAATACAACAGAGTTGGTAAACACACAGGGAACTTATGGTCTAGAGGGGGAGGCCGATATTAAAATAAATTATGGACATTTAAATTCATTCATTCATTCATTCATTCAATCGTATTTATTGAGCGCTTACTGTGTGCAGAACATTGTACTAAGCGCTTACGAAGTACAAGTTGGCAACATATAGAGACGGTCCCTACCCAACAGCGGGCTCACAGTCTAGAAGGGGGAGACAGACAACAAAACAAAACATATAAACCAAATAAAATAAATAGAATAAATATGTACAAGTAAAATAAATAGAGTAATAAATATGTACAAACATATATACATATATACAGGTGCGGTGGGGAGGGGAAGGAGTTAAGGCAGGGGGATGGGGAGGGGGAATGGGGGAGAGGAAGGAGGGGGCTCAGTCTGGGAAGGCCTCCTGGAGGAGGTGAGTTCTCAGTAGGGCTTTGAAGGGAGCTCTCAGTAGGGCTTTGAAGGGATAAGAGCTGTGGGGATGAGTGTGAGGTGAATAAAGGGTACAAATCCAAGTGCAGAAGTGACACAGAAGGGAGAGCGAGTAGAGGTAATGAGGGCTTCATCAGGGAAGGCCTTTTGGAAGATGTGATTTCAATCAGGCTTTAAATGCGGGGAGAGTGATGGACTGTCAGATATGAAGGTGGAGGAGGTTCAAGGCCAAAGGCAGGTCACAGGTAAGGGGCTCTGTGGTGAAACACTCACAGTCAAGGTACTTAGAGTAGGTTGGCTTTAGAGGAGCAAAGATGCCGCTGGGTTGTAGTAGAACATTAGCAAGAAAAGAAAGGAGTGGGCAAGGTATTTGGGTGCTTAAAAGCCGATGTTAAGGAGTTTCTGTTTGCTCCTAAGGTGGATGGCAATCATTGGAGTTTCTTGAGGAGAAGGGTAACAGACTGGACTATTTTAGCAAAATAATCTGGGCAGCAGAATAAAGTGCAGACTGGAGTGGGAAGAGACAGAAGGCAGGGACGTCAGCAAGGAAGCTGATGCAGTAGTCAAGGTAGGATAGGATTAGTGTTTGGATCAATGTAGTAGCCATCTGAAAGGAAAAGAAATGGTGGATTTTAGCAAAGTTGTGAAGATAGAATCAACAGTATTCTCTGATATTGAATATGTGGATTGAACAAGAATGATGAGTTGAGGATAATGCTGTGAGATGGAGATGATGGTTCTGTCTACAGTGATGGGAAAGTAGGGGGAGGACAGGATTTGGGTGGGAAGATGAGGAGTTGCTTTTTTTTTAGATGTTAAGTTTGAAGGTGTTGGCAGGACAACCGAGTAGAATTTTGAAAGACTTTGCTTACTTGCATGTGTAAGTTCCCTGGTTGTAAGTTCAAAACATGTCTACCTCTCACTCCAAAATATTGTGACTACAAACACAGTTTGTTGCATGCAAAATACTTCACATTGATTCTAAACACATTTTGAGCGATTCTAGGCATCTAAGTGAATTTCAGCAGTGAATCCAGAATCCCTGTTGATGGATTTTCATCCACTTTATTCTGAATATGGGAAAACTTCAGTTACAACTCATGCCAATCAGTCTCTGGGATTAGAGAGCCCATGTTTCAGTGAGCTTCTTGATTGTTGGTTGCTACCTGGGAGTGCTGGGGATCTCTGCTTCTCCTGTCACCTTATTGACTGCTTTCTTGGGAGACATTAGATCCCCAGGACAGCAGCCAGGTGAAGGGGAAGGACACTGGGGTTGGGGTGCCAGGAAGGTGAGTGGGAGAGTTTCTGTAAAAACACAAAATGTTGTCAATTCATTTCATATGGCTACATGGTTTCCTGGGATAGATCTGGGCAGGTCTAAGTGGTAAATACTTCTATAGCAATTATCTTTGATTGCTTGGTTAGAGAGGATGATTCTAGCATCAGATGTGTCCTGCACAGATTTAAGGGAAAAGAAGCATTTTTCCTAGGAAAGAACTTTCAAAAAGCACACCTGTTCATGAAGTGAAGAAAATCAGCTAAAAAATTCCAGGTAGAGGTGCAATATAGCCTACTGCACCTATTTCTTTAGGAAGAGTTTGATAAGATTGTTCTGCTCTCCCTGCCTCCTTCTCTTCTTCTCCAATAGTGGTCTGCTTATAAGAAGGTAGGAGAGATAGGGAACACAGGTTTGTTCATTTCAGGGAGTTGATTTCCTCGATGCTCAGAGTGAGGAGATTGAGCTGGCAAGGAGAGTCTCCGATTTGTTTCTGAAAGGTGAACATCCAGAAGAGGTAGAAGGGAAGAAGAGAGGACTGAAGGGGAAAGGTGCAGAAGGTAGGAGTTTAGGAAAAGAGAAGGAATAGGGAGCAGGTGGAGAGAAGGAACAAAGAGGAAGGTGGTGGGAGGGAGTCTATTTCCTCACTCATCCAAATCGATTATATAGGGTTAATGGTTAGGGCAGAGCCACCTGTAATTTCTCTTCCCTCACAATCACACTCCCGTTGTGCATAATGGGCAGTGACCAGTAGGCTGGGGTGTGTGGCTCACATTGCGAGCCCATTATTGGGTAGGGATTGTCTCTATCTGTTGCTGAATTGTATTTTCCAAGCATTTAGTACAGTGTTCTGCACACAGTAAGCACTCAATAAATACAATTGAATGAATGAATTGCATGATGAACATGAAGGGTTTGTACAGGCAGAAGTTGTTTCCATGACCCATGTGGTTGCAGCAGCAGCAGCACTGCTGTGTCTTCTAGACTGTGAGCCCACTGTTGGGTAGGGGCCGTCTCTATATGTTGCCAACTTGTACTTCCCAAGCGCTTAGTACAGTGCTCTGCACACAGTAAGCGCTCAATAAATACGATTGAATGAATAAATGAATGAACTTGCGGCTGGGACCAGATAGGGGGGTCAGCTTGGCAACCAATATGGTCTTTGATGCCCTCTGTGATTCTAGGTCCAGGTGTCAGGGGACCAAGACTCATTCTCAAGGGGAGAGTCCATCATCAATTGGTCAGTGGTATTTAATGAACACTTACTGTCTACAGAGCACTATATTAGGTGCCTGGAAGAGTACAGTAGGCTTGGTAGTCCCAGTCCCTGCCTCCCAGGAGCTTACATCATCATCAACAACATCATCACTGTCCTCATTCTAAGCCCTCTGTAGAGCTCAGAGGTGCTGCCTGGTCTTGAGTGGAGCTGCCAATCCACAAATTTAGCCAAAGATCCCAAGTAGCAATAAGGCGGACCCTCTCAGGGTCACACCTGGAGAGTTTCCAGTCCTCTACCAGTCTCGACTATGGGAGGGAGAGTCAAGCAGGGGCTTACCAATTCCATTCCTAGCTTGGGCAGTGGCTAGCGAGTGGAAGTTCAATCTGCTACAAGCCAAAACTCACCCGTTCTGGGCAGCAGCAGCACAGGAGAGAGTTGAGGGTGGAGACTCAAGTTTACTGTGTGGAAGGTGGCAATCGTAAACCACTTGTGTATTTTTACCAAGAAAACTCTATGGATACACTACCAGAACGATTGCAGCTGGAGAGTGGGGTGTTCTGGGAGACTGTTGGGTAGGGACTGTCTCTATATCTTGCCAATTTGTACTTCCCAAGCGCTTAGTACAGTGCTCTGCACATAGTAAGTGCTCAATAAATACGATTGATGGTGAGAGATGTGTCCGTGGTGTCGCGACGGGTTCGAAACGACTCGATGGCATAAGAGAAGACAAGGAGTAAGGGCTGTGCTAGAACTGTAACTTTTGGCCTGCTCCCTCCTCCTCCCTACACACACCTACTATAACCTTCCTGCTCCCCCTGGGGCTTCTGGATCTCCTCACCTTTCAGACTCATGGATCCCTGGATTATTAAAGGATTTTTTTCTCCAACTACCAATCCACCAGGACAGATTACAGGTTAAGGTACACACAATGTAACCATGCAAGTTATCGTAATAATTAATGATTATGATATTTGTTAAGCATTCACTATAGGTCAGACACCATTTTATGTCCAGATGGAGAGATGTGCAGCTGCAGATGCAGATTATCTTGTATCTCAGCACAAGTTAATCAGGTCAGACACAGTCCCTGTCCCACTTGGAACCCACATTCTAAGTTGGAGGGTGATCAGGTACCACATCCCCATTTTACAGATGAAGAAACTGAGGCACAGAGAAGTTAAGAGACTTGTCCAAGGTCACACAGCAGGCAAGTGGCAAAGCCGGGATAAGAACCCAGCACCTCTGACTCCATTTATTCATTCATTCTATTGAATCTATTAAGTGCTTACTGTATGCAGAGCACTGTACTAAGCGCTTGGGAGAGTACAATATAACACTAAGTAGATATATTCTCTGAGCACAATGATCTTACAATCTAGAGGAGGAGACAGACATTAATATAAATAAATAAATTACAGATATGAACATAAGTGCTGTGGAGCTGGGAGCGGGGATGAATAAAGGGAGCAAATCAGGGTGACGCAGAGGGAGTGGGAGAAATGAAAATGAGGGCTTAGTCAGGGAAGGCCTCTTGGAGGAGACGGGCCTTCAATAAGTCTCTGAAGAGGGGGAGAGTGATTGACTATCAGATATGAGGGGGGAGGGGGTTCCAGGCCAGAGACACGATGTGAGTGAGGGGTCGGTGGAGAAATAGATAAGATTGAGGCACAGTGAGAAGGTTAGCATTAGAGAAGTAAAGTGAGTGTGTGTGGGCTGAGCTGTAGTAGGGGAGTAGTGAGTTGAGGTAGGAGAGGGCAAGGTGATTGACTGCTTTGAAGTCAATGGCGAGAGGTTTTTGCTTGATGAGAAGGTGGATGGGCAACCACTGGAGTTTCTTGAGGATTGGGGAAACATGGCCTGAACATTTTTGTTGAAAAATGATCCAGACAGCAGAGTGAAGTATGGACTGGAGTTAGGAGAGACAGGAGGCTGGCTTTTCTTTGGGCCACACTGATACCTCAGGTCAAATTGATCAATCAATCCATGTTATTTACTGAGCACCTGGAAGAGTACAATAGAGTTGGTAGTCATGATCCCTTCCCTTAAGGATCTTATAATCTAGTGCGTGGTGGGGGGTCAAAGGCATAATATATCCTAAAGGCTTGATGTATGAGGGACTACAACGGCAGTTTCTCATGGTGCATCTTTTTTAATTTGGCCCAGCTGTCAGCCACGGCCACGTGTATCCCTGAATTTTTCCTTCAATCCCTACCACAGGCAGGCTCCAAGCTCTGAGATCTCAACAATGTAAAATAGTTTCGTAACTAGGTAAAAAATGAAAACAAATATGGATCAAACCACCACTGACTAGATTTAATACTTTCTCCCCCAGAAGACCCATGCACTTCCCTGTCAGTGTGTCAAGGGTTACATTCCTCAGGTCTTCCCTTTCTTCTTTCAGGGTATCCCTGGTTCCAGTCTCACCTTCTCCAAATCATTCAGTAACAGGGCTTTCAATTCAGTCCTTCAGAGTCCTTTCCCCTCAACTCTGAACCTCCAGAGTATACTAACCACAATCCTGAATCCTCTTGAATCCTCCCTGGGCCCTGTCCAGGGTCCACAACGTGCACTTTCTATGTAGTCTACTCTCTCAGGTACACAGCTCACTACCTCTTACCTTCAAGACAGCTGAGGGTCTTCTTGTTCTTCCACAACCTGGTCCCTCTACTTTCTCCCCAAACATTTTTTTTTCTGATTGGCTCAGCTGCGTATTCCCACTTCCCTAAGGAAGGAGAACCATGGAGAAACACTCCTGGCTTCCTATCCCCTCTCTTGGGTACCAGGGGAAGTGACCATCACAGGCTCAAATGTTTGTTCTGCCCTCCCCACTACGAAAACCCTCTATTTGCTCTCTGTGCAGGAGCTGCTTAAGTAACCTGCTGCCAGCTTCTATCTGCACATGCTGTGCCCAGTGAGGCAACACTGCAATAGACATTACTTCATTCCCGTTGAACTAACTGAATTAAAGGGCTTGTTGTTGGTGATCCTGACTTGCTGTTCAGTTGACTATGGAGCTATGGTGAAACTGCTCATAAAGGCAGGTCTCACAGCCATTAAAGAATTGCATCTTTATGGGCCAGAGTTGGTTGGTGACTTATTCAGCATTTGATTACATTTTCAGGTTCAACTTTTAAGTTATTGCATTGCAGGTGGTTGGGATGTTCTTTGATGTCATCAATGTCAATGGTAATTATTGACACTCTAATAAGTGTTTGGAAGAGTACAAGAGATTTGATAGACATATTCCCTGCCCACGACATTGTCAGATTTCCACTCCTGAAACTTTTTGACTAGTTAATGTCATTGTGTTATTATCGGCTATTATATTTCTTTATTTTTTTTTAAATCTGATACAGATTACAATGCCAAAAGTTAGTTTAGAATTTGCCTCTGCAACACTTCTGGCATTTGCTTTTATTTTCCCCCAAACTGTCAATATCAATCCATGCCCAAACTGGGTGACTAAATGAACAAGATTTCCCCCCAAATAATGCTAAAGACATTCTACATCTACTGATGCTTCAAACTCAATATGTTTCCTTTCAGATCCACATGGAGAAGTTAAAAAACTGAGTGGCCACTGGGTGCAAAGACAATTTCCTGACATTCACAAAAACCTTCTATGGGCAGCAAGTTGTGTGTGTCCAGGGGACAATGAAAGTAAAATACATTCCCAAATTATTTCAGACCCGTGGATTTGGTCTGTCCTCTCCCTCAGCCAAATCATACCTCAGGCTCTTGGCTTCCTCCTGAGTCTTCCTTTCTTAAATCCAGGAGCCATGCAGTGAAATCTATTTTCTTTTCCCCTGGTACATAAGGCTGAATGAAAAGCTTCTGATTCTGAGCGTGGAGAGACAGTCTTGACCTCTTACATGGCAAATGGGCTGATTTCCTCTGAGAAGCAGTGAACAATTGAAAAAATTGTTACTTTTCAAAGGTTTTTTTTTTTCCACTCTGCTTTTCATTTTCACAGGAACCTTGTTCGGCAACTAATGACTGTGCGACTAATAACCTCATGGACCTAGCGATGGCTAAACCACCACCACAGGGACACAGCCTCAGTTCCCAGTGAGGCCAACTGCAGAGACGTGACCAAAGCAACTCAAAGCCTTTTGATGAGTTCACTCACTGAGGTGGGGAAAAGCTGAGGAGACATGCCACACTGAATAATAATAATTGTGGTATTTGTTAAGCACTTACTATGTGCCAAGCACTGTTATAAGCACTGGGGTAGATACAAGGTAATCATGTTGGACACAATCCCTGACCCACATGGGGCTCACAGTCTTAACCCCTAACGGATGAGGTAACTAAGGTAAAGAGAAGTGAAGCGGATTGCCCAAGGTCACACAACAGACATATGGCAGAGCCGGGATTAGAACCCACATCCTCTCACTCCCAAACCTGTGCTCTTTTCAGTAGACCATGCTGCTTCCTGAAGCTTCATTCTGCTCTTTTCCTCACCATGCTGCTACCTTCTTCAGATGTCAAGGGGCCAAGCCAGCAGGGGTGGAATGGAGCTGAATAACTGTGCCTCACAATATCGTGGCTGATGTCTGGGACAAATAAAGAGATGCACCATGAAAAGGTGATCTCGCATTCGCACATGCATCCAGCTCTTAGGACACATTGGGTTGAGTGTCCCACTCCATTCTTGATGAGGTGCTGTGTGGTAAAAATAATTTATAATATCCCTGGCTGGGAAGGGCACTCTACATTCATTCAATTGCATTTGTTTAGTGCTTACTGAGTACAGAGCACTGTGCTAAGCACTGGGGAGAGTACAATGCAACAATAAGCAGACACATTCCCAGCCGATAACAAGCTTTCAGTCTAGGGGATGAGCATATAGTCCAGCAAATCAGTCAACTAGGATAAGTCCATGAGGTCCACATGGAAAATGCTTGCTGGCTCTTTGATTCATTCCCCAGTGGATAATTCATTCATTCATTCATTCAATCAAGCCACTTAACTTCTCCGTGCCTCAGTCACCTCATCTGTAAAATGGGGAGTAAGACTGTGAGCCCCCCGTGGGACAACCTGATCACTTTGTAACCTCCCCAGTGCTTAGAACAGTGCTTTGCACATAGTAAGAGCTTAATAAATGTCATTATTATTATTATTATTATTTATTGAGCGCTTACTGTGTGCAGAGCACTGTACTAAGCACTTGGAAAGTATAGTTCAGCAATAGATAGAGACAATTCCTACCGACCAATGGGCTCACCATCTCATCTGGGAGAGTTCAAATCAGGAAACTACTGGCACTCAATGCTGATTTATTTACACAGAAAAGGAGGAGACAATGTTTCCGCTGCTGAAACAAAGTCAGAGCTATGGAACATTTTCTTCCCTGAGATTAATTGCTATGGTCCACGGGGGTTGTGTGTTTCTAAGGAAGCTTGATACCGCGCTTGGTTTCTTACCCCACTATTAAAGTGACCAGGATTAGGTATGCAAGGACAGTCATCAGCTATTACCATGGAGTAATAAACTGTTTGTAATTCAGACCATCCCCTGTTCTCTCTAACCTCATGGCTCTGAAACTCAGCAGTGTCTCAGCCAGCCTGCCTCAGACCAGGTGGATTTCATGAACTGTGGCTTAGAGCCACATCTTTTTTTCCAATTTATTATTCAAAATGCTCTCTCTATTTCCAATGTATTCCTACTGCTGAACTATGTAGATCGGACCAGAAAATTCCTAAATGCAAAATTTGTGCTCAGACGTAAAGCAAGAACTCATAACACTTGTGACTTCAGAGTAGTTCAATTTAGTTTCAGAAAAAGCAAAGATCATCACTCAGGGGCAGAGCCACAGGCAGTGACCTGATCAGAAGAATTATCTCTCTCTTTTAGTCTGTGTTAAGTACACTTTTGTGGATAAAATCCTGCACCCTCATGCCTACGTGGCAACAATGACTACTCCATCAATAATCCAACTCACCTTCTGTGCATGTAAAGACAGTCATACAGATGTATTTGAATATGAGGCACCTCTCAGAGTTTTTCATTTTGCCTCTTTCCATTACCAAGATCCTGATGTCTTTGCCCAAAGAGAGCAAACCACATGCCAGGTTGGGTCTAAGAGTAATGCTAATGGTAATAATAGTAGTAATATTATTGGAATTCATTAAGCACTGTGTAGTCAGAAGAAAATTAGATCAAACATGTCAATCAATCAATCGGTGGTATTTACTGAGAACATGGCATTAAGATAGCTTGTTAGGGTACAATACAATAGAGTTGGTAGATGTGATTCCTGTCCACAAGGAGCTTACAGTCTAGTAAGGGGAGACAGACATTAAAATAAATCCAAGATAGGGGAAAAAGACAAAGTGTAAGGGAATATATATCAGTGCTACAGAACTGGGGATGGAGTGAATATCAAAGCGTGCTTAAGGGGTGCCGGGCCAAGTGCATAGGTGATGTGAAAGGAAGGGTGAATTGAGTGGGGAAATAAAGGGTTAGTCTGGGAAAACATCTTAGAGGAGATGTCATTTTAGGAGGGTTGTGAAAATGGGAAGAGTGGTAGAATTATTTAAATTTGTGTTTTTTTCCTCTCCGTATGTTGTCCCTATTATTGTTTGGCTCAGTCAGAGTAGTGGAGTTGCTGAGAGCATTGCTTCAAGGCTTGTAAGGAGGGTTGTGAAAATGGGAAGAATGGTGGAATGTTGGTTATGAAGGGGGAGCCTGTTCCAGGCCGGTGGGTGGACACGGGAAAGGAATCAGTGCTGAGACAGATGGGAAGTTGTAAGTAAGGAAGTTGGTGTTAGAGGAGCAAAATTTGCAGACTGGGTTGTAATAAGAGCTTAGAGAGTCTAGGTAAAAAGGAGAGCTGATTGAATGCCTTAAGATCAGTGATAATGAGATTTGGTTTGATGCAGGTGGTGTGGGGAACCATCAGAGGATTTTGAGGAGAGGAGAGTAATGGAGTGAACTTTTTTTTTTAGAAAAATGACACCAGCAGCATAAGGCATCAATGAATGGGGAAAAAGATGGGAGAAAGGGATTTCAGTGAGGACGCTGATGCTTTCTTCGAGGTGGGAGGTGGGCTATGACTAGTGCTTGAACAAGCATGGTAGATTCTAGGGATGTTGTAAAGGTAGAACTGACGGGAATTTGTGACAGACTGAATATGTGGGTTGAATGAGATATATGGGTCAAATATTATGCTAAGGTAACAGGTTAGTCTATCAGTGAGAATTTTGGTGTTGTCAACATTAATGAGAAAGTTGTTGGGAGGACAGGGTTTGCAGGGGATGATGAAGAGTTTGAACAGGTTGTAAGTTTGAAGTATTGGTGGGACATCAGCGTGGCTCAGTGGAAAGAACACGGGCTTGGGAGTCAGAGGTCGTGGGCTCTAATTCTGGCCCTGCCACTAGTCAGCTGTATGACTTTAGGCAAGCCAATTAACTTCTCTGAGCCTCAGAGCCTCAGTTACCTCATCTGTAAAATGGGGATGAAGACTGTGAGTCCCACATGGGACAATCTCATTACCTTGTATCTACCTCAGTGCTTAGAACAGTGCTTGGCACATAGTAAGCACTTACAAATACCATCATCATTATTATTATCCAATTAGAGATTTACTCTAGGCAGGAGAAAATTTGAGATGGCAGAGGAGAGCGGTCAGGTCCCGAGAGGTAGATTTAGGAATTATCTGGCTAGAGGAAGTAGTTGAAACTGTGGGAGTGAATTAGTTATCCAAGGGAGTGGGTAATAATGATAACTGTAGTATTTGTTAAGCACTTTCTATGTGCCAAGAATTAAATACTAAGTGCTGGGGTGGATTCAAGCTCCTCAGGGAATATATGGAGAATAGAAGGGAACCCAGAACTGAGTCATAAAGGACTCCCACAGTTAGGGAGAAAGAGAAGGAGCCTGTGAAAGAAAGATAGGAGCAGCCGGAGAGGAGGAGAAATAGAAGAGGACAGTGACAGTAAAGTCAACTTAGGTACTGTTTCCACAAGAAGGGGGTGGTCTGCAATTTCAAAGGAAGCCTGAAGAATCAAGAAGGATTAGCAAAAAATAGAGGCCATTGGATTTTGCAAGAAGAATTCCACTGATGACCTTGGAGAGGGCTGTTTCCATGGAGTCAGGGGACGAAGAATTGAAGGAGAGGAAATGGAGGCAGCGGGTGTAAACAACTTGCTCATATAGTTTGGTTAGGAATGGTAGGACTCAAATTCTAAGAAGTAGGGAGAGCAAGTAGTTTATAACCTTATTATAAATGAGGAAATTGCAGCACAGAGAGTTGAATTTATTGGCTGGAGATCATACAACAGGCCAGTGGCAGGGCTGGGACTAGAAATTGAATTTAGGCCCAGGCATATTCCACTAGAGCTCTTGGCTCCACAAAAAGTCCTTTGCTACCTTTTTTTTCAAAACTGAGTTTTGCTGTATATTTAAAATTGTGTTTTTTTCCTCTCTGCATGTTGTCCCTATTATTGTTCGGCTCAGTCAGAGTAGTGGAGTTGCTGAGAGCATTGCTTCAAGGCTTGTAAACTTCCCAGGTTCCAGGAACTCTCTGATGGGGGTGCACCACGGGGGTGCGAATTTCATAAGAGGCATTTGATTGATTGGTAGTGTACTTTGGATCAGAGGTGTTTGATTAATGAAAATGTCTGGGTGTCTTATCCAATCCATAGAAGAGGTTGGATTTACAATGCAAACTGGCACCACCTCTCTGCCAGTCAAAAGACCTAATTTGATACCGGCCTGATGCCCTCCCACCAAGCAAGCCCTGCTGGGCTGGGCAGTGGCTGCAATAGTCCCCTCGTTCATGTGCCCAGAGGTTGCCTCTGCTCTGGATGACTGCTGGACCAGGGGGATTATTTTGGGTCAGGTTTTAAAATAAAAAGAAAAATAAAACTCAAGGCTTTTCATTTTCTCTGCTCCCGCCTCAGGGTTGGGGTCAGAAGATCCAAGGTCTGGTGAGAAGCTGCAGCTGCTTTATTGCTTTCCCCACTCTGAGCTGATGAGTGGTGAGACAGATCTTGGATGGCAAAAACTGTCCTGAGAAGCTGGGAGACCTCCAGCTGCGGTGGCCCAGGATGGGGTCCCCTCTATTTGGGGGTCAGCTCCAGCTTCTCACACACACACACACACACACACACACACACACACACACACACACTTTGGTTTCAAAAGAAACCACGTGCACTGGCGACCCCAGTCTGCTTCCACCACCTGAGTCCCTTCCTCCTCTGGAGCTTAATGAAAAGTCCCAGCTCCCTCTTCTCCAGTGCTGCCCTCCTGCTTGTTAGATGGGGTGACCAAACAATATAAACTAGGAGCCAGTCAATTGGTAGTCATTATAAACTGCTCGTTTATCACATCATCTTGAAGGATTTCTCCTGAATAACATTTCACAGAGCAAAATGTCCCAGCCTGTCGTGGAAGCAGTCGTGGTTATCTTGGCCAGCCAACTGAGGTTGAGTCTGGCTTGGAAGTGACTGTAACCTCATTGTTGGCAGGGAATGTGTCTACTTATTGTTGTATTGCACTCTCCCAAGCACTTAGTACAGTGCTCTGCACACAGTAAATGCCCAATAAATATGATTGACTGAATGACGGACTAACAATAATTGAAGCTAGTGAAACTGTTCAGGAAGCTGGATAAGTCTCTGTGGTACATTTAAGTCTCACAACCATAGATCCCAAAGCCCATGGGAGAGAAAACTGTGGTTGTTTCAAAACCATTTTAGAGGAGCAGCATGATGTAGTGAATATAGTGTGGTCCTGGGAGTTGGAAGGTCATGGATTCTAATCCTGGTTTTGCCAATTGTCTGCTGTGTGACCTTTGGGCAAATAATAATAATAATAATAATGATGATATTTGTTAAGTGCTTACTATGTGCAAAGCACTGTTCTAAGTGCTGGGGGAGATACAAGATGATCAGGTTGTCCCACATGGGGCTCACAGTCTTAATCTCCATTTTACAGATGAGGTAACTGAGACACAGAGAAGCTAAGTGACTTGCCCAAAGTCAC
Source organism: Tachyglossus aculeatus (assembly GCF_015852505.1). Classification (NCBI taxonomy): domain Eukaryota; kingdom Metazoa; phylum Chordata; class Mammalia; order Monotremata; family Tachyglossidae; genus Tachyglossus; species Tachyglossus aculeatus. Next base: position 27,098,865 of record NC_052070.1, read on the forward strand.
ACAGCTGACAGGTGGCAGAGTCGGGATTAGAACTCATGACCTCTGACTCCCAAGCCCATGCTCCTTCCACTGAGCCATGCTGCTTCTCTAGAAGTGAAGCAAATCACTTCACTTCTCTGGGTCTCAGTTACCTCATCTGTAAAATGGCAATTGAGACTGTGAGCCCTATGTAGGACAGGGACTGTGTCCAACCCAATTTCCTTGTGTCCACACCAGTGCTTAATGTAGTGTCTGGCACATGGTAAGTGCTCACCAAATACCTCCATTATGATTATCATTATTATTTTTCTCAACATTTGGGCTTGGGATCATCGTGACCAAGGCCATGGGTGAACTAGGGGTGGGTAATAGCTCCCTGGAGATTAAAAGACCAAACAGAAATCATCTCCAAATCTAAGACACTTTTGCAGGAGATTGAAAGATGACCTCATTAATTTGTTCCACGTGGAGGGGATAATCTGACTCAGACCTGATGATTCTGGTGGACTATGTGCCCGGTTGAAACCAAACTGAATCATCACCTTATCTTCCATTTCACTGTCCAGAACTCCAAGGTACCTCTCACCAAGACTTGTCTTGTCAAGAAGGAAAGCCTGAGGATATACTTGACAGACTTTTCTGGTGAGATCTTCCAGGTGGAGTTTGTACTGAAACAAGATTTCCAACCCATGGCTGTGCAGATCATACTTCTTAAATCTCTCACAACACATACATCAGCAATCCTCGCTACTGTGGAGAATAGTCATTTTCTTTCTATTGTCTCCATTACAAAGTGTTAGGGTGGGAGAAATTGGTGCGATAATAACAACATCAAATGTTGGCAGTGCAAAAAACATGAAAAGGTTTTTAAAGGGTCAAATAATAGACCCTTAACTATAGAACACTAGGATAAGGCAAGATATTCAGCAAGCTAGATCATTAGTAAACATTCTGGGCTGCTCAGAGATTCTTCAGAACAACAAAGAGAATCTAACATTCTCTTCCACCCCATGGCACTCACACCACCACTACCATCATCACCTAATCTCTCCCACCTACTTTGCCTTCCCCCTCTCTTCCCCATGGGAGATTCACAGTTGAAGTTGCTGCCGCCAATTGTCATCATTCTAGGTCCACCGTGGGTTTGCCACCGGCTCATCTACAGCACCCTCACAAATGAGAGGTTTCTGGTAAATCATTGTTGTTCAGAGTCCTCCAATTAAAACACTGATTTGTGATCTGCTCCTTCCACCCCCTTCTCTAATTGGCAGGACCCGCACCATGGTTCTTCTTCCTTCCCCACCCTCTCTTTCCTGTAAATACCAAAATCAATCCTTAATAGACTTGACAAAGGAGATAATTGCTTCGTAGACTTGGCTCTTAAAGGATCAGTCTTGGATAATTTGACAAATATGAGTACTTCTGTCCCTTTAGTCAGATGATCTTCATGATACCTGCTGTGACTTAAGAATGCTGGGTGGCTCATGTCCAGTTATTTTTGCACCCTGGCAACATGTCATACCTTGTCCAGTGTTCCTCCAGCAACTCCTGACCAAGGACAGACAATATTCTCCTGAAATAGAGGGTGTAATGACTTTAAGTCTCTAATGTAGCTACAAAAACAAGGCTTTGTGTCTTGAAGCCTGAATATCTGGTACCAGCCAACACATAGCTCCCTCCTCTCCTACCTCCTTCTCTTCCACTGTTGGGTAGGGACTGTTTCTATATGTTGCCAACTTGTACTTCCCAAGAGCTTAGTACTGTGCTCTGCACACAGTAAGCACTCAATAAATATGATTGATTGATTGATTGATTCTCTCATTGTGTCTCTCTGTAAAATGGTCCTGGAAATATGCTGAACTCTAAAGGGACTCCATTTTGAATCCTGGCTCACTAAGCACAAATGAGTCTGACAGTGGAAAGTGGAACAAGGACAGGACCCTAGAATCTGCTGTTACTATCTGCTCCCCACTCTTTTTTTTCCTATAGAACCTGATAGGTCACTGAGAAGCAGCGTGACTCAGTGGAAAGAGCCTGAGCTTGGGAGTCAGAGGTCATGGGTTCTACTCCTGGCTCTGCCACTTGTCAGCTGTGTGACTCTGGGCAAGTCACTTAACATCTCTGGGCCTCAGTTACCTCATCTGTAAAATGGGGATTAAGACCGTGAGCCCCATGTGGGACAACCTGATTACCTTGTAACCCCCCCAGAACTTAGAACAGTGCTTTGCACATAGTAAGTGCTTAACAAATGCCATTATTATTATTATTAATAATTTAAGCCCTAAAATTAGTTTGCCCCAGGGAATGCTGAGTACCTATCCTGTCTGTGCGGCAGAATCCCACACTGACAGTCTTCAGGGCTAAATTACTCTGGAAACTATTTGTCACATGTTCCTTCTCCAACAGAAGATAGACATTTTTGAGTCAGATCAATAAACGTTATTTAATACATTTTATTTAAGCTTCAGAGTTTTGCCATATGTAATCTGAGACCATCACTGTAGTTCATTAGCATTTACTGAACTCATTCAACATGGTTGACATTGATCACACAACCAAAAAACCAATGAAATGGTCTGTATTTCCATCTGAATTTCCTTGAGTATACACATTTAGGCAAACTGTCATATATTTTAGGAATCAACAATTGATTATATCCCTCTAGATTGTAAACTTGTTGTGGGCAGGAAATCTGTCTACCAACCTTGTTACACTGCAATATTGTACTCTCCAAAGTTCTTACTACAGTGCTCTGCCCACAGTAAGAGCTCAATAAATATGATTGATTGATTATGTCCACCCAAGTGCTTAGTTCAGTGCTCTGCACAGAGCAAACCCTCAATAAATACCATTGGTAATGACGGTGATCCATGGAGAATTGGTTATGGTCATCCACTAGATAACCCGTACAGGGGTACATCCACATCAGTTTCTCTCTCAGCATCCTCCTGTATCTCTCCTCCTTCCTTCCCTTTGCTCGGGTCCCATCATCCTGAGCTCCTCCTCATCCGAGTTATCATAGGTGCCAGATAGAATCGGACGTTTCGGACTGGTACTTGTCTAGCATCAGAAACAGAAAATTTCATTCTGTTTTCCTCATTCATGCATTCATTCATTCAATCATATTTATTGAGTGCTTACTGTGTGCAGAGCATTATACTAAGCACTTGGGAAGTACAAGTCAGCAACATATAGAGACGGTCCCTACCCAACAACAGGCTCACAGCAGAGTTATTGTCTGTAGCCTGGTAATATTGCAAGTACTGCATAGCATGGATTTCATGATTCTAATAGCAAATGAATTATCATTTTGAAACAGCATTAGAGCTTTCAGCTGGCAGCTTCTACTGAGCTGAGTTCATGTATTGCACTTGATTTTTCCCATATGAATTAATTTTGCTACTTTATTTCAGAAGGAAATAGTTGGAAAACATCTGTCAACATTAGTGTGGCATCCAAGAAAAAGAAATTATAGGAATATAAATCAATCAAACATATTTATTGAGCACTTACTATGAGCAGAACACTACTAAGCACTTGTGAAAGTACAATACGACAGAGTTTGTAAATGCACCCCTGACCCACGAGGAGCTTATAGTCTAGAGGGAGAGACAGATATTGATATAAATAAATTATGGGTACATACATAAGTGCTGTGGGACTGAGGGAGGAGTGAATAAAGAGTGTTAATCCAAGTGCAAGGGTGATTCAGAAGGGTGTGGGAGAAGAGGAAATTAGGGCTTAGTCAGGGAAGGCCTCTTGGAGGAGATGTGCCTTTAATAAAGCTATGAAGGCAGGGTTATTGTCTGTCAGTCAGAGATGAAGAGGGAGGGGCATTCCAGGCCAGAGGCAGGACATGGGGGAGCTGTCCGTGATGAGTTAGACAAGATTAAGGTGCAGTGAGTAGGTTGGCTTTAAAAGAGAAAATTTTGTGGGCTGGGTTGTAGAGGAAATCAGAGAAGTAAAGTACAAGGGAGCAAGGTGATTGAATGCTCAAATGCCCTGGTAAGGAATTTCCGTTTGATGCCGAGGTAGATGGGCTACTCCTGGAGGTGCTTGAAGAGTAGGGAAATATGGACTGAACCATTTTGTAGAAAAATGATCTGGGCAGAAGAGTGAATTATAAGCGAGGAGATACAGGAGGCAGGGAGGTCAGCAAGGAGGCTGATGCAGTAATCAAGGCAGGATAAGATAAGCATTTGGATTAAGATAGTAGCAGTTTGCAGAGGAAAGGGTGGAGTCTAATGATGCTGTGAAGGATGAAAAGACAGAATTTGGTGACAATGAATATATGAGTTGAATGAGAGAAATGAGTCGAAGTTCAATCTCTCATCCTATCCTGACTGGATTACTGCATAAACCTCCTCTCTGATCTCCCATCCTCCTGTCTCTCCCCACTTCAGTCTATACTTCACTCTGCTGCACGGATCATCTTTGTGCAGAAATGCTCTGGGCATGTTACTGCCCTCCTCAAAAATCTCCAGTGGCTGCCTGTCAACCTACGAATCAAGAAAAAACTCCTCACTCTCAGGTTCAAGGCTCTCCATCAACTCGGCCCCTCCTACCTCACCTCTCTTCTCTCTTTCTACAGCCCAGCCCACACTCTCTACTCCTCTGTCACTAATCTCCTCACTCACTGTGCCTCCTCACTGTGCCTGGCCGAATGATTTTTATCTATATGTATAAGTGTAGCTGCTAAGGCCAACAATCACTTTGCTCCCTCCTATCTTGTCTCGCTGATTTTTCCACTACAACTCAGTACATTCACTTTGCTCCTCTAACGCCAACTAACTCACTGCACCCCAGTCTCATCTATCTCATAAGCCTCAATCACATTTTGCCTCTGGCCTAGAACTCCCTACCCCTTCATATCTGACAGACCGCCACTCACCCTACCTTCAAAGCCTTATTAAAATCACACCTCCTCCAAAATCCCTTCCCCCACTAAACCCTCATTTCCCCTACTCTCTATCCCTTCTACATCACCCTTGCACTTGGATTTGTACCCTTTAAACACTTGATATTCACCCTGCCTTTTCCCTACTGCATCTATATCCATGCCCGTAATTTCAGAGTCCCTGGCAGGGTTTCATTCCCCTCTATGGTTAGCACAATCTTGCTGAAGCCTCTTCTCCAAGAATGACACCTATTCTTCACTGACATATTCCAGACCTATTTGGCTTTGGCTATCTACCCAGCATGGCTCAGAGGAAAGAGCATGGGCTTTGGAATCAGAGGTCATGGGTTCAAATCCCAGCTCTGACACCTGTCACCTGTGTGACTTTGGGCAAGTCACTTCACTTCTCTATGCCTGTTACCTCACCTGTAAAATGGGGATTAAGACTGTGAGCCCCCCGTGGGACAACCTGATCACCCTGTAACCTCCCCAGCGCTTAGAACAGTGCTTTGCACATAGTAAGTGCTTTATAAATGCCATTATTATTATTATTATCTTCCACTTCTATCCACTACTCTGTCACTTTGCTTCATGATCACCCTGTTTATGATTGTCCCATTTCAGCTCATCACAGAGCAGTTGTTTGGGATCTCCGCCTAATGTCTGTTCTCCTTATCAGCCCACCCATCGAAGATTTGATTTGGTTGGGCCCTTACCGTCAATCATCTCATGCGATTATTAGATGTTATTGCATGTAGTTGTCATTGGTAGAAGTACATCAAAGGTCAGATGTGGCATATGTGCCAGGTGCTTGTCTCTTCTCCAGAAAGAAGTATAATTACCCCTTAAGCCTTTGGTTTTTCCTGAATCTTGATATCATGTTGATGTCACACTCTGTCAGCCTCCCGAAGAGCAAACTAAACTTCTTGATTCATTTTACTGCCTATTTGCCTAATTTGACAGTGTGTTCCACCTTAACAGTCCCAGGGCCATGGGAACATGTCTTCTCTCACTTCCACAGACCTGACTCTGCTACTGAATTTCCTGTCATCCAGTCTCTTTACATCTTCCACACGGAAAAAGTGTGATCTTTGTGTCTACCTTAGCCAAACGGGCTGTTTGTTGCTTTATTCTGTGAGGGTTTTCAGCCGTGTTATTGTTGATTGAAATAGCTGGCTGTGTAGAGGGTTGCAGGTTAGAACATAATCTCAGTTTTCTTGAGTGGAATCATCTATCTAGAGCTAGTGCTTTGCTGATTTGAGGAACATTTTGTAATCATCTGTGTAATCATCTTTAGACTGCGAGCTCACTATGGGGAGGGAATGTGTCTGTTATATTGTTATATTTTACTCTCCCAAGTGCCAAGTACAGTGCTCTGCACTCAGTAAGTGCTCACTAAATAAGATTGACTGACTGGTGTGTGCTGCCTGATTATAATTATTAGTATACAGGAGCTGTGGCAGGAATGATTCAAGGACTTTCCCTCCTTCCTCTCCCCCTCCTCCCCCTCCCCACCGCCTTACCTCCTTCCCCTCCCCACAGCACCTGTATATATGTATATATGTTTGTACACATTTATTACTCTATTTATTTATTTTATTTGTACATATTTATTCTATTTATTTTATTTTGTTAACATGTTTGGTTTTGTTCCCTGACTCCCTCTTCTAGACTGTGAGCCCACTGTTGGGTAGGGACCATCTCTATATGTTGCCGACTTGTGCTTCCCAAGCACTTAGTACAGTGCTCTGCACACAGTAAGCGCTCAATAAATACGACTGAATGAATGAATGCCTCATTCTCGCCTGTCCCCACATTGACCCCTGGCCCATGTTCTTCCCCTTGCATGGAATGCCCTCCCTCGGCACATCAGCCAAGCTAGCTCTCTTCCTCCTTTCAAAGCCCTACTGAGAGCTCACCTCCTCCAGAAGGCCCTCTCTGACTGAGCCCCCCTTTTCCTTTCCTCCTCCCCTTCCCCCCGCCCTACCTCCTTCCCCTCCGCACAACACTTGCATATATATATTTGTACAGATTTATTACTCTATTTATTTTACTTGTACATATTTACTATTCTATTTATTTTGTTAATGATGTGCATAGCGCTTCGATTCTATTTGTTCTGACTATTTTGACACCTGTCTACATGTTTTGTTTTTTTGACTGTCTCCCCCTTCTAGACTGTGAGCCTGTTGTTGGGTAGGGACCGTCTCTATATGTTGCTGACTTGTACTTTCCAAGCACTTAGTACAGTGCTCTGCACACAGTGAGTGCTCAATGAATATGATTGAATGAATGAATGAGTGGATGAGGATAATTCTGAGGTTACAGGCTTGTGAGACAGGGAGGATGGTGGTGCTGTCTATAATGACGGGAAAAGTAGCAGGAAGGACAGAGTTTGGCTCTGAAGATGAGAAGTTTATTTTGTTTTCTTGGTTTTTTGTAGTTTTGTTTTTTGGACATGTTAAATCTGAGGTGTTGGTAGGATATCCAAATAGAGATGTCCTGAAGAGAGGAGCAAATACAAGACTGCAGAGAGGGAGAGAGATCAGGACTGGAAATATAGATTTGGGAATCATCCCCATACAGTTGGTAGCTGAAGCCATGGAAATGAATGAGTTTTCCGAGGGAGTGGGTGTAGATGAATAGTATTAGCTGCAGGAATGCACTGAACTGTTAACAACTCTTCTGGCTAAACTTTTTTTGATCATTAAGGTGCAGTCCATTCAGTGTTTCCCTAACTCCTAGCTGCATCATAAATCATGTGAAAGAAGGTGCACTACTCGGCAATAATTTCTGTTTCTTTGAAACTCTAGCAGTTGACAATTTATTGTTCCTTTTTCTTCAGTTCTAAGTTGACTAAACCCATTTTAAAAGAGAAATATTGCTCTCCTCTACAGACTAGCCCTGAGATATAATACCAAAGAAAGAAAAAAAAATGCAGTGAAGGGTAGTGATCACATCACGAAAACCCAATACTGAAAAGTGTCATGTCAAGGCTCAAGGGATATATAGTGAGGTCACACAAAATACACTCTGGGGTTTTATTTGCTGAACTAGCTAGAGGAAGAAGGAAATGGAGAAAGGGAGAAAGGGAGAGAGGAAGGGAACAAGAGAGGGAGGGGAGGAGAAAAGGAAGATAGGGAAGAAAAAAGGAAGGAGGAAGGGGGACAGAAGAAGAAAAAGAGGGAGGAAGGGGGGGAAGGGAAGGAGTTAAGAAGAGAAGGAAGAAACGAAAGAAGAAGGTACGGATAGTGGAGAAGAGGGATAGAGGAAGAAGAAAAGGGAGGGAGGGAGGGAAGGGAGAAAGGAGAGAAGGAGAGAAACAAGGAAGATCAGAAAGAGAGAAGGAGGATGAGTGGCAACAATAAAAACTCGGTTTGGGGAAAGGAGATGAGGAAAGGTAGAGGGAAGGTGTTGGTATGGATGCCCCCCCACTCTATTGGCCATCTAGTGAATTCCCACAACTGAGTGGATCTTCCTGATACTCCTGCGGATCTTCCTGGAAGTTATTCTTGGCTGACAGTCCTCTACCTGGGCTTTTTTGTTGTGGGATGCTGATTGCTCAGAAATTTCTGACACTGCAGAAATTCCTAATAGCAAATATTTGCAGTTTTTTCTAGAATCAATGACTGGATTCCCGTGAAGGTGGATTTATTCTTTCTTCAGTATTAACTCTTCCTTATTAGATTTAACAAATCCGATTTCAGCCTGATCCAGTAGAAATCTGACTAAATAACTTCATCATCTACTCCTACTCTTTAGCTTGTTATTTGTGTGTTCATTATAACCAAGTAGAGGGTCAATAAAATGGACAATGCAATCTCTTTAATCCAGAGCTAGTAATGCTCTAGTAAACTCCATGCCTGATCGTCCCTAATCAAATTAACACATTCCCTTGCAAGCCCCAAATGAGACAAAACCTGTGTTGAATCTGATTATAATAATAATTATAATTACGGTATTTGTTAAGTGCATACTATGTGTCAGGCACCTTGAATATACCCCAGCACAATAAAGTGTTTGGCATGTAGTAAGTGCTTAACGAATACCACAGTTATCATTGTGAGGAAGCTTCTACACTGAAGAAGGACTTTACAGGAACCAGGATTTTTTTATGGTATTTGTTCAGTGCCTATTATGTGTTGAACACTTTTCTAAACACTGGGGTAGATATATCTGAACTAGTTTGGACACAGTCCCTTTCCCTATGGGGCTCAGAGTCTAAGTAGGAGGGAGAAAAGGAGAACTTAGGCACAGAGAAGTTAAGTGATTTGCCAAAGGCCACATGGCAAATATTTGGCAGAGCCGGGATTAGAACCCAAGTCCTCCAACTCCCAGGCCCATGCTGTGGCTTTTTAAATATCCTCCGGTCAGGGGTGTCGATGAGACCAAACTAGGGGCAGCCCCCATGGAGCCGCTAAATCAAATAGATCAGGGATGTGCAGGGCAGATTTCACCCTGTTCCAGGAGGGGAACACTTTGGCTTTGAGTGAGAAGTTCAAGAGCCCACTTGGAAAAATGTTCTAGGATTGTATGAAATCTGATAAGCAGCATGGCATAGTGGATAGATCACAGGGAGTCAGAAGATCATGAGTTCTAATCCCAGCTCTGCTTCTTGTCTGCTGTGTGACCTTGGATGAGTCACTTCTCTTCTATGGGCCTCAGTTACCTCATCTGGAAAATGGGGATTAAGACTGTGAACCAGGTAGACAGCCTGACTACCTCGTATCTACCCCAGCGCTTAGAAGAGTGCTTGACACATGGTAAGCGCTTAACAAATACCGTAATTATTATTATTAGTAGTACTTCTGGAAAATGGCACCTGTGACATCATCACTTGTACACTTGTACTTCCCAAGCACTTAGTACAGTGCTCTGCACACAGTAAGTGCTCAATAAATACGATTGATCATATTTTGGAGGCCCTACAGAACTACATTTCCATCTCTCCATTCTTGTTTATTCATTCAATCGCATTTATTGAGCCCTTACTGTTTGCAGAGCACTGTACTAAGCGCTTGGGAAGTACAAGTTTACATCTATATATTTTCGGGTTTCTCTTGTAAAGTAGAAGGCTGTATGAATTAAGAGAGTTCTATAAGTTCTGGATTTTGTTATCGATACGTGGTCATAACTTTTGTTCAGAGCACTGTATTGAACACTTGTGAGTTCAATATAGTAGTAGACATAATGTCTGCCCTCAGAGTCTGCAGTCTTTTTGCCAGATCATTTTTATTAATAGCCATTTTGAGGACTGTTTTAAATCTGTTGATTGTTTCTGATTCCTTGATGAGGTATTTGACTTGACTAAAGATAAAAATCCTATTTAGTTTTACTAGGGAGCACTTGGAAATTACATCTCCATCCAGTTATTTGAGACAAAATGGTTTAGATCACTTAGAAAATGTTCCTTGGTTATTTTTCTTCTCTAGAGTCGAAGGAATGCAATTAGCACTACCCTTTTGTCCAAATTGACTCTTTTCTTCTTGCTTCTGCTCTGTGTTTGTAGCTCTCTGTAGAAAGATCAGTTCTCTCACTAGTTGTATTTATTGATTCAAAAGATAGAGGGAAGCAATGCCACACTTCAGATATATAGATTTATATTTTGTTAATGGAACTTCAAAAAGATCTACTAAATAACTACCCCTGAATATGGATGGAATTAAATCAACAATGTGGAGCAATTTTGCAAAATATACAACAGGAAAACTTTTCCTTGAAGGCCTTCTGCTATCTGATACCCTATTACTAAACTTCCCTCTTCTCCTGCTACATTAGACTTCAGCCAACCAGATGCACTAATCTGTCAATCAAACCTCTTGCCTTCAAACCAAACTGCTTTTCTTCACTAGAGAGTGGTTCATCTCCATATTCTAACACACATCTTCCCTTTTCTAATTTTCCTACTTTGCTTTGGTAAAGTATATCACTTCCTTTCCTTTTTTCCCCCCTCTCCTCATCTCCTCTCCTCTTCTCTCCTGCTCTTTCCCCAGATTTTCCTCATCTCCTCAACCCCTGACCCCTTTTTCTGGCCCTGCTGCTTCCCACTTAAGGACACCAGATTTCTAGTCACCCTAAACCACCACTCTCAATCAATCATTCAATCATTGGTATTTATTGAGCACTTACTATGTGCAGAGCATTGTACCAAGTGCTTGGGAGAGTACCATAGAACAATATAGCAAACACAGTTTCTGCCCATAATGGGCTTGCAGCCACTCTCTCCATCTTTAAAGCTCTAGTAAAATCATATTTCCTCCAAATGATGCAATGTGTCCTAGTGGAAAGAGCACGGGTTTAGTTAGGGGTCAGAGGACCTGGGTTCTAATCCCAGCTCTGCCAATCTTTCTGCCACTTGCATGCTGTGTGACCTTGGGCAAATCACTTCACTTCTCTGGGTCTCAGTTCCCTCATCTGTAAAATGGGGATTGAGACTGTGAGCCCCACGTGGGACAAGGGACCGTGTCCAACCCTAATTGCTTATATCCACCCCAGCACTTAGTACAGTGTCTGGCACATAGTAAGCACTTAACAAACACCATAATTATTGTTATTAAGTTAATCAAGCAGGACACCGTCCCTGTCCCACATGGGGCTCACACTCTTAATCCCCATTTTTACAGATAACTGAGGCATGGAGAAGTTAAGTGACTTGTCCAAGGTCACATAGCAGACTAATGGTGGGGCCGAGATTAGAACCCAGGTCCTTGTGAGTCCCAGACCTGTACTCTACCCACCAAGCCATACTGCTTTTCTAATTCAGTTGTAGAACAATGTTTGACACAAAGTGAGCACTTTACAAATACCATGAAAATAGCCATTCTTGACTAACCTCTCTTTTCCCCCGCTATTTGCCCTCCCTTCTGCATCACCTATGTACTTGGGTCTGTACCTTAAGGAATTTGATGCTCACCCCACTCCCTTCCCCTCCACACTGAGCTAGCAGTGTGGCTTAGTGGAAAGAGCATAGGCATGGGACTCAGAGGTGGTGGGTTCTAATTCTGCCTCTGCCACTTGTCAGCTGTGTGACTGGGAGCAAGTCACTTAATTTATTTATACCTCAGTTACCTCATCTGTAAAATGGGGATTAAGACTGTGAGCCCCACGTGGGACAACCTGATCACCTTGTATCCCCCCCACTGCTTAGAACAGTGCTCCGCACATAGTAAGCACTTAATAAATGCCATTATTATTATTATTATTATTATTATTATTATTATTATTATTATTACCTATCCTTATTCTCTGATGCTTCCCCTCCCTGTAATTTATTTTGTATATGCCTCCCCCTCTGGGCAGGGAACATGCCGACCAATTCTATTGCACTGCACTCTCCTCCATGTTTAGTATAGTTCCCTGAATTCAGAAAGCATTCATACCATTGATTAACCAGAAGCAGAACAAGGAAAGATGAGCTTAGAAGTGAGAATACGGGTAAGATCCTCACCAAAACAACTGTGTATTCACACATTCACACATCCTTCACACAAAGGAATGAGTCAGAAAATGGTCTCCAACACCTGGAAGGAGTAAGGATTAAGTAGGAGTTTCCTCCTGGAAATTTTAGCTTTATTCCAGTTCTGGGTGCTGACACAGAATCTATGTCATTCGTCCTAATTGATTCAAATGGTGATTGATTGAAAATAATGTCTGAATTCCATTTCATTGCATGTATTATAATTGCTTTTTTCCTAATGGTTGATGTCATCATTAAAAACACCTATTGTAAATTGTGTTTTAAGTATGCTACCCAAATCTGGATAAAGGCTTTAGGATTAGATGGAGAAAAAGGCAGGGCAACAGGAGAAGATAGAGGGAGCCTGAGGGGAAGAAAGCCAAAGACAATGAAAGACTTGGAGTGAGAGAGATAAAACAATCAACAGTGTGAGAATTAATATTAATACCATCTTGTCATAGAGATTAACAGACCTCATGCTAAATCCTTTCTAAAATGACTGAATGAGGGGAAAAAAGGCAGTTTGTAGTAATCACTTTTCAATCCCTGTTTATTATTTTATATTTAATTATGTTGGTGGCCATTTGTACTTTTCAGAATTATTTAGAACTGTTTTCTTGGTTCAAGTATGTCACACATACAGCTATTGTGGCTAAAACGATGTGACAGTTAAATCACCCTTACAGTGATTTTGCAAAGTGGTAGGAAAAGTCTCTTGATTTTGCAAAAAACAATGAGCAAAAGTACGTCCTGAAATGAGAAATTAATGAAGATCCTACTAATTTTCCTCACTAAATGCCTAGCACTTTAAAGGTCCAATTTATACATTAATACATTTTCTGACTCAGCAAAATTTCATCATCTAAACAATTCACGGAATGTGGCTGTCCAATTTGAAAATGACTCATTTTATGAACTGGGGCTCAGAAAACCAGCTTTACGAACAAGAACTTCGCTGCATTCATCCAGTGATCCCAGGGAAAGTAAATTTAAATGCTTTATACTTGAAGCCAATCAGTCTTCCTTACAGCTGCTCCAAGATGGCATGCAGTAAAATATGATTCCCTTAGACTCAAAAGATATTCTGAATATAAATGACAAAAGGGGCACTAGTAAGTATAATTTAGAAAATCCTTTAAGAAAAGCATTTTGAAGAGGAAAAAATCCTGAAAAAGGCTACAATCTTGCACCTCTTTGTCAAGTTGCAATTTTCTGCAGTAGTAAAGGGATACAAGATAGTGAGGAGGAGAAGGAGGAGGGAGAAAACAAATTCCTTCAAAAATTCTGCACCCTTTGACTTGTTAATATTAGGCGTGGGTGAAGTTAGGGAAGAGCCAGGTGTCCAGATAGTTTCCGTGAGATGGAATATTTAGTAATACACAATTAAGTAGAGAATTAATTAGAGAAGCAGTGTGGCTTAGGGGAAAGAGCACGGGTTTAGGAGTCAGAGGTCATGAGTTCTAATCCCGGCTCCACCACTTGTCAGCCGTGTGACTTTGGGCAAATCACTTAACTTTTCCGGGCCTTAGCTCCTTCATCTGTAAAATGAGAATTAAGACTGTGAGCCCTATGTGGGGCAACCTGATTACCTTGTATCTACCCCAGCACATAGAACAGTCCTTGGCACATAGTAAGTGCTTAACAAATACCAACATTATTATTATTATTATTAACTAGTATGAATTCCCCTTCAATCCCTTCCTATAAAAATCACATACAAAACTGACAAGGACCCAGTCTGTACTGTAATCTAAACAAAAGCTTACATAAGAATTTAAAATCATAAGCAGTGCCATGCAAGGTCAGAACAATGTCATCCACCGAAGTATTATCTCTGCTGATGGTGCTGATGGACTCCTGGAGAAAGCATGTGATGGTGTCATTTACATGTAATTTTTGTATTTCATGCTGGACCTTGTTATTATTCCTGTCATTCACTCCAATAACTCTTCATGCACCTAATAACGACAGAGCTTTCTAAACACTTTTTGAGCATTGTAGCATCCTTAATGGTTTTCTCAAACAGCAAAATCTACAAATTTGTCCTTTCTTTTGGATCTCTAGCCCATGTTCAATCAATCACTGGAACTTATTGAACCCTAACTCTGTGCAGAGCATTGTTCTAAATGCTTGTGAGACTGCAATGCCACTGGTAGACACAAATCTTGGTCTCAGGGAGATTGCAGTCTAGTGGGAGAGACAGACATTAAAATATAATACTGCTTAGGGAAGCAACTGAGCATGAGGATATGTACATAAGTGGGTTACATGATACAGATGTGCATTGGCTAAGCTACATTTGCTTGGTTTATGGGCATCCTTGGGTGCCCTTATCTGATCATCCTCCACCCAGTTGGAGTGCTTGATTTCCACAACTCTGATGAGCCATGTAATAATAATTGTGTTTTTTGCTAAGTGTTTACCCTGTGCCAGGCACTCTGACTGGTTCCTGAAGACAGGCTCTGATTGATCGGAAGGTCTGCTAATCATGTGATGCAATGAAATCACAGTGGGTCACAGAGTTCAACAGAAAGATAAAGAGAAACTGAGACAGAGAAAATATTTCTGAATAATCAAAATCAGTACCTTTCCCCACCACCACGGCTCTACCACAGTCATCTCTCTCAATTGGGCACAGAGGAGGGACAGAGAGGAGGAAGAGGAAGGGGTTCTAGAGGGTTGTGATACTGCTGCTGCCCCTCTGAGGGACAAAGAGATGGAAGTGAGCTCCAGAAAGGATGGTGGTGATGGAGGAGAACATGAGGACACTCTGGGAGGGATAGAAACCAGGATCACTGAATTGTCCCACCGGCTTATTCTTTAGTTCCACCCTCTGGTCTCTAGGCTATTGACTGCAGTGGTTTCAACTATAGAGAATCTCACTAAATAAAGAGGACCATTGCTCATTCATTCATTCATTCATTCATTCAATCGTATTTATTGAGTGCTTACTGGATGCAGAGCACTGTACTAAGCGCTTGGGAAGTACAAGTTGGCAACATATAGAGATGGTACCTACCCAACAGTGGGCTCACAGACTCTCATAATGACAGTAAACCTTCAGGGAACCCAGAAGTGCTGTGGGGATGGGGTGAGAACCTCGGTGTTTTGGTGGTGGGACTGAGTAGGTGGGAGAGGCACTAAAGAAGTAAAATAGGGTGGGGTGGGGGGGATGAGAGCTTAGTCCAGGAAGACTTCCTGGAAGAGATATGATTTCAATAGGGTTTTGAAGATGGGGAGAATCTTGGTCTATCAATATATAGGAAGCAGCATGGCTCAGTGGAAAGAGCACAGGCTTTGGAGTCAGAAGTCATGGGTTCAAATCCTGGCTCCGCCAGTTGTCAGCTGTGTGACTTTGGGCAAGTCACTTAAATTCTCTGTGCCTCAGTTACCTCATCTGTAAAATGGGGATTAAGACTGTGAGCCCCCCGTGGGACAACCTGATCACCTTGTAATCTCCCCAGCGCTTAGAACAGTGCTTTGTACATAGTAAGCACTTAATAAATGCCACCATTATTATTATTATACAGTGGGGAAGAGCTCCAAGCAGGAATTGACATTAGGTGAAATGAGTGAAAAATCTTTATAAACTGACTGATGAGTTTAACCTATGCCTTTTCTACTTGGAAGACACTTGCCATGCTTGTCAGCTGCTATGTGGTTCCTTTCGTTTATTTTCATGTCTGTTATCTTCAAACTTTGCTCGATCGCCTTCTTCCCCTTTTTGCTAGGCAACACTCTTCATACCTTCCTAAACTTCCCATGAATGCCCCCTTAGTCTATATCTTCATCATCATCATCATCAATCATATTATTGAGCACTTACTATGTGCAGAGCACTGTACCAAGCGCTTGGGAAGTACAAATTGGCAACACATAGAGACAGTCCCTACCCAACAGTGGGCTCACAGTCTAAAAGGGGGAGACAGAGAACAAAACCAAACATACCAACAAAATAAAATAAATAGGATAGATATGTACAAGTAAACTAAATAAAAAAATAAATAGAGTAATAAATATGTACAACCATATATACATATATACAGGTGCTGTGGGGAAGGGAAGGAGGTAAGATGGGGCGATGGAGAGGGGGACGAGGGGGAGAGGAAGGAAGGGGCTCAGTGTGGGAAGCCCTCCTGGAGGAGGTGAGCTCTCAGTAGGGCCTTGAAGGGAGGAAGAGAGCTAGCTTGGCAGATGTGCGGAGGGAGGGCATTCCAGGACCGGGGGATGATGTGGGCCGGGGGTCGATGGCGGGACAGGCGAGAACGAGGTACGGTGAGGAGATTTGCGGCAGAGGAGCGGAAGGTGCGGGCTGGGCTGGAGAAGGAGAGAAGGGAGGTGAGGCAGGAGGGGGCGAGGTGATGGACAGCCTTGAAGCCCAGAGTGAGGAGTTTCTGCCTGATCTTCACAAACTGAACAGTGCAAACCTTTTCAGTGAATGCCTAGAAGTTGTCCAGCCCTTGGTTATTTTGGCTGCTTAAGAATGCCTGGAAAGACTACAAACAGACAAAGATAAGCACTGTCATTTTTTACCCAGTATTTACCAATGAGGATTTTGTCTATATATCTACTAAGTAATGTGCCTGTTGTTCTGGTGTGTGGACAAGAACGGACCTGCCTTCATTTTCTTCAGAGGCAGAAGGACAAAATCATATGTTTGGCTTTATAACATACTCTGAATATTAAAATGTTACAACAGGTTGCTTATTAATACACTAAAACATGAAAAGAGACTAGGTTTTCATTATAACTCCATTTTATCTGTTTTCAATTAAGCCACTCCCTATGCATGAAATACAATTGATATCTGAGATCTGAATTGTACCTTGAAAATAGTTGAAGCCCTTCAATTGTTTTGAAATCATAAGAGGGTAAAAGAGGCTTTTCTTCTTCTCCAATCTCCTCCTCAACTCCTCCCAAATGCTTCATTTTCTATTCAGAGACATTCCAAATCACTTTAAATGAGGGACTTTTTATGGACTCAGTCCTTAAAACTTTTTTCTTTCCCTCTTGTTAGGTTCCTTTCTCTGGGGCATGTACCTCATGCTGAATTCTGAGCTTCCACTGCACTCCATCCCACTCTTCCCAATTAAGAAGAATTGTTCCCACATGTGATT
Source organism: Tachyglossus aculeatus (assembly GCF_015852505.1). Taxonomy (NCBI): domain Eukaryota; kingdom Metazoa; phylum Chordata; class Mammalia; order Monotremata; family Tachyglossidae; genus Tachyglossus; species Tachyglossus aculeatus. Next base: position 27,116,314 of record NC_052070.1, read on the forward strand.
GGAAGAAACACTTGAAATTAATGCCCTTTGGCCCCTCCAGAACAGCCCTGATTTGGTCCACGTGCAGAGAAATGATTCTTATCTAAATGCTCTCTGTGCTGAAAGTTACCAATGCCCCTCCACTCCTTTTTTTGACAATAAAATTATGAACATGAGATTTAAATTTAATTGAGGACAAAAATCCAGAAGATTCCCTGTTCCACTTCTGCGCCTGACATAATCAGAGCTGAACCCATCTCCAAAGGCTCAATATCTTTATGGGTTAATTATGCACATGTGATCACAGTCCCTGGAGGAACATGAACTTGAAAATGAGAATAACTGTTCCCAGCCATCACATATTTGATTCAGGAAGAGGTTCTGTGGGAGCGAGTAGCTTTTGGACTCATTTAGAGGTCCATTTTAATGTTTAAATGACTGCTTGAAGTGAATCAGTAGATAGACATGAAGCGGGCAAAGAGTATATTATAGTTCTAATTAATTGACCCCAATTTTTCATTTTCATAGCTGAAAAATGTCTCCCGGAACAGAGATATCATTTATTTTCCTTAGTAAAGGGTGCTTGCATGCATACACACACACACACACAAAATCTGGGTGTTTGAGAGTGGCTAGACCTTCCTGTGTGAGAGTATAACTGTCTGCAGAAAGGCGTCCTAAAAGTCATTTATATAGAAATGTAGGAGGTCATAATATCACCTATCAATAAAACTCTGCTATTCGCAAGTAAAAAATCATTTCCAGCTGTAATAAGGAAGAGGTATTATCATCCTTTTTCATCCATGATAAGAAAAATTGACAAAATTAGAGGTCATTACTTAAATCTGTGACATTCAAATAGGCTGCTGGTACAGATAACCATATTTTAAAATTTCTTTTTTTTTCTAATAATCATAGGTGACCTAGTGTGCTTGATTTAAAATACAAAGTTTGGGAAATATATATGAAGTCAAAATATGCATCTGCTTTATAAGTTGTTTAATAAATTTACCCATTCTATCCCAGATATGGCAATTATTGAGACTCTCTTTATTTCCAGTGTCAGCAAAGCCCTTAACCAGAATACTCCTGGATCAGCTACTAAAGAATATTATTGACCTAACACTCTTTTTATCTCAGTTTGGCAACAGTCCTCAATGTGGTACAGGTATTTATTGAAAGCGAACAGTGTGGATTACTGTATCAGCCCCCTCTCTGATCTCCCATCCTCCTGTCTCTCCCCTCTTCAATCCATACTTCATGCTGCTGCCTGGATTGTCTTTGTCCAGAAATGCTCTGGGCACATTACTCCCCTCCTCAAAAATCTCCAGTGGCTGCCAATCAACCTACGCATCAGGCAGAAACTCCTCACTCTCGGCTTCAAGGCTGTCCATCACCTCGCCCCTTCCTACCTCACTCCCTTCTCTCCTTCTCCAGCCCAGCCCGCACCCTCTGCTCTCTGCTGCTAATCTCCTCACCGTGCCTCATTCTCACCTGACCCGCCGTTGACCCCCAGCCCACGTCCTCCCCCTGACCTGGAATGCCCTCCCTCTGCCCATCCGCCAAGCTAGCTCTCTTCCTCCTTTCAAGGCCCTACTGAGAGCTCACCTCCTCCAGGAGGCCTTCCCAGACTGAGCCCCCTCCTTCCTCTCCCCCTCCTCTCCCTCTCCATCCCCCTCGCCTTACCTCCTTCCCCTCCCCACAGCACCTATATATATGTATATGTTTGTATGCATTTATTAATCTATTTATTTTACTTGTACATATTTATTCTATTTATTTTATTTTGTTAATATGTTTTGTTTTGTTCTCTGTCTCCCCCTTCTAGACTGTGAGCCCACTTCTGGGTAGGGACCGTCTCTATATGTTGCCAACTTGCACTTCCCAAGTGCTTAGTACAGAGCTCTGCACACAGTAAGCGCTCAATAAATACAATTGAATGAATGAATGAATGAAAGTGTAAATAACACTGTTCTGGTTACTTGGGAGAGTTGTTGGGCACAATATTATACTGTATTTTCACCAGCACTGCATTCAGTGCTCTGCACACAGTAAATGCTCAATAAATATCAGGAGCCTACAGTCTGATCTACATTTCATGTCAGATTCAGGAAAAAAGCAGGGACTGTACCAAATCCTATTTTAGAGGGAATATTTTAAGGGCACAGTAAAACAAAGCCTCTGATAATACTGCATCCCAGCTGAAAACCAGTAGTCCGTTCTTGGGATTAGACTAGCGTGAGGTACTGCAATCAGGAAAGGTAAAATAAAAAGCTATTTGAAGATCCAGTGACATAGAAACATAAAAGAAACCAAAAACAGGCATTGTAAACATTAAACATGACAACACAAGAAGGTTCAGCCTTTTTATGTGTATATTAGGATGGGTCTGTGGCTTCCTATTGGCCTTTTCACTCTAACACATACTCCAAGGTGAAGTTCAGAAGTGTTGTCTGGCTTAGTGGATAGAACCCAGACAGGCCTGGTAATCAGAAAGTACTGGGTTCTAATCCCAACTCTGCCAGTTGTCTGTTGTGTGACCTTGGGCAAACACTTCACTGGGTGCCTCAGTTCATTCCTCTATAAAACAGGGATTAAGACTGTTTACCCCACGTAGGACAGGGACTGTGTTCAATCTGATTTGCTTGTATTCAGCCCAGAGCAGTGACGGGCACTTAGAAAGGACTTAGCAATTATTAGTATTATTATCTTATTATTCAAATATTAAAGACAACTTTACACAGACACTTCTGACTCACCAAGTCTCCCAAGGATTTACGAGTTCCGCCAATATGCCTGTCTGGTTGGTCCTAAACCTGTGATCGTACACAAAAGCAGAGGGTAAGACCTGAGCTATGAGCTGTCATCTGATTAATTTGGAGCATAAGGATGAGCAATCTGGATAACTGACCCAACTCAACTCTTCACTTCCTATTGCCTGGGCTGACCCAGACTAAGGAGGAATGATTCTGTCCTTGCTAGACCAGTCCCAGGCTCTCCCACCATCAAATAATTGACTAATTAATCCTCTGGCCCTGGGACCCAGGGTCTTTTCTCTCTGCTTGCTGCTGTTGTTTCACTGTGTCCTTCCACCATGCCTATGGGGAAGCCTCTCTCAACCCTAGGCCAAAATAAGACCCGACTGGAATCCATCGGAGAAAATTCAGAAAAAGCAGGCTCCCAATTGGCCTGAGATATCTAATCCCAATCCCCCAGCTCAGAAGCAGCATGGATAGAGCATGAGCCTGAGAGTCAGAAGGACCTGGGTTCTAATCCTGACTCTGCCACTAGTCTGCTCTGGGACCTTGGGCAAGTCACTTCACTTGTAGAAGCAGCATGGCTCAGTGGAAAGATCCCAGGCTTGGGAATCAGAGGTCATGGGTTCAAGTCCCAGCTCTGCCACATGTCTGCTGTGTGACCTTGGGCAAGTCACTTAACTTCTCTGCACCTCAGTTCCCTCATCTGTAAAATGGGGATGAAGACTGTGAGCCCCACGTGGGACAACCTGATTACCTTGTACTCCCCCCAGTGCTTGCACATAATAAGCGCTTAACAAATGCCATCATTATTATTATTCTCCGTGCCTGATTACCTCAGATGTAAAATAGGGATTAAGACTGTGAGCTCCATGTGGGACGGGGACTGTGTCCATCCTGGTTGATTTGTATCTACCCCAGTGAGTAGTACAGTGCCTGGCATATAAGTGCTTAACAAATACTATTCATACATTCATTCATCTGTATTTATTGAGCACTTACTGTGTGCAGATCACTGTACTAAACACTTGGGAAGTACAAGTTGGCAACATATAGATGAATATACTATTAAAAAAAACACCAAACAATAAACTCAGGAACAGGCCACTGTGGCCGACATATATTCCAGGCTACTCTGCCACCTCATCATGTTGGCCACATTTTGGAATATTATATTACGACAATATTTTTATAGGGAGCTTTAGATTAGAAGATCTTAACCTCGATGAAATATGCAAGAAATAAAAGGCCCTTCCCCTGAAAGTCACTCTCATCGGGTTTATCTAGGTCCCTACAGCCCTCTTAAGACATCCTGAGAAAATGTCCTTGGGAGCAGAAGGAAAACAAAAGTGCCAGACAGGAGCTTAAGGTGAAATTGATGTTTATATTTGGATTCAAGCACTTGGCCAGTGCCTGCTTTGTCACTAGAGTTTCATAGCAGTATTTGGTTGTCAAAGTGGTTTCCCTAAACTACTAGAAGATAGGAAGAGAAAAAAAGCACCTGAGTAAAACAATGAGGTGCTATTTCAATGCTAGTGTTGTAACATGCAATGTCCCAGTGCTGTTTTTATTTTTTTTCTTTCTGGAGTGTCTCCAGAAAAAAGCCTGGCAACAAAGGGAAAAATTTATACATCTGCCAAGGCACTACTAAGTAGCTTGATTCCAGCTCAAGCAATGTGGGGTGCTGAGCACTCTGCATGGTCAATCTTTGGGGAAAAATAGTTTCAGGCCCTGGTCATGTCTCTTTCCATACGGAATGCTTAGAAATTGCTATTCTTCAGGAAATACATATATATCCAGCAAAGAGCAATAATAATTCATATTAGAAGATGCAATTGAAGAGTAAATTCACCCATGGCCCATGCATGTGTGAGCCCGAAATATCAGTGCAGTTCTACTATTTTAGGCATACCGTGAATTGTTAATCATTGTGTTCTCATGTTGGATGTTGCATCTTGGGGCCTGCATTTGGTTTTACTTCTTTATTGTCCAGTCCTTCCGAAGCTTTTGCTCAAAAAGAGCCTCCATTTTCTTCTCAAGCTAGTCTATTCTCAACAACTGACTTCCAATTTTCAGCTTTTTTGGGTAGTGTCGTTAGTAAATTTCCTCTGTCCTCCCCACTTTCAGTTTCCCAATGTCAGCTTTCCATACAGCAATTGCCTGGAAATCCTAATGTCTATTACCATTCCAATGAGTCCCATCCAGCATTGCTGGGTTGAGGTGAGTGTAGCTTCTCGGCTGAGACAATGTTCCAGAATCCAACTGCCCAAGGTCTCACTTTGCTGCCTAATTCAGGCAATATTATTCCAAATGCAGTTTATAAAATCCTGGGAGCAAATAATCTTATATATCATGTTCCTGAATTGCAGTTTCCATTTTGAGGATTTTTATTCTATTTTAAACTTTCCCTTCCATGTAACTTTAAAATTAATTATCTGGCTTTGTACTTCCAATCCCTTAGGAAATAGTCGTGTGGCTAAAGGTCAGGTAATTTCTCATTCCATCTTAATCCATGTTCCTCACTTGATATATCTTTCGTCTGAGATCTCGATAGATTTGAGCCCCTAAGGAGAAGAGCTTGACTTGTGTTATTACTGCAGGAACTGGGAGGAAGAATTGCATTCTTTTAATCCCAAGGACCAGCAGGGCATGGGAAAAACATGAAGAAGAGTTGAGAGATCAGGGGAATCTTTAGCTATTCAGCCATTTCATTTTATCAGTTAGAAACCTATTAAGCATCAGATGCATGCAGGGTCACTGGGATTGGGAGGCTTCTATGATGACTAATGCAAAGATTGATATTCAGTTTCTCCTGTAGACAGAGCCAAATGCTAAGCCCTGAAGGGGCTTTCAAAAGAAGGAAATATGACCCATCCCCTGCCCTTGAGGAGTTTGCAATCTAATACTGGAGACAATAGAAATAATAATGAAAATTGAATAATCCATAATTGAGTGAAAGAATAAATAACAGTAAGAGGAACAGATGAACAAATGAATAACAAATACATAATAATGTTAGCATTTGTAAGCTCAGTGCGGGCAGGAAATGTGTCTGTTTATTGTTGTATTGTACTTTCCAAAGTGCTTAGCCCAGTGCTCTGCACACAGTAAGTGCTCAATGAATATCATTGAATGAATGAATTTGTTAAGTGCTTACTGTGTGGCAAGCACTATACTACATGCTGGGGTACATACAAGATGACCACTGCATCAAGTCCTCTCTGTTGAAGTAGTTGATAGGTTGGCATGGCTGGGATGTTTAGAGATCAGTCAGGAAATTCCTCCAAATGAGGGAAGAAGGGCAAAGACGAAAAGTGGAAAATGTTCTGTAACACTGTGTCCTCATGTCTGCTTCCCTCAGCTAGCAAATCTGAGCCTAAGATGCATTCTGGGCTAGAATGGCTCCTTGCTATAACATATGGGCTTCTAGAGACTATCTTTCTTGAGCCAAATGCATTTTCCCCTCTCACTTATTTCCAGCTATTTAATTATTTCTATCTCCTAATAACAGACTCTTTAATATGCACGTGTACGAGCTAGAGTACTTTGTGATAATTGGCTAATCAATCAAGAAACCTCATTTATTCCCCATCTTCTGAAGACACATGGAGGTCATTTTTATGTTTGGCAAATACCTTTAAGCAAACCCAAGAGACGAGTTAAGTCAGAGGAGATATACACAGTATTTTCTTTTTACCTTCCTGTATAGCTTATCTTCATTTTGTCCTTAAGTCTGTTAACTTTTTGGAGCTCATTATAATGCAGAGCATATAGATGTCATACAGAATGGCATATCATTTCTTTTTTTAAGAGGATTGCAATTAGCATCAGAAACTGCTAGGTGAGCCTCTCATTTGCATTATTCATCTTTGCCAACTGAGTTAACATGGTGGTGGTTAGTTGAGGTTTGTGAGTCAGGCATGAAAGATCTCATGATTAAGTAGTTTTAATGCCTGGTGATGATATACTACTATGTTAAAATGAGTATGCCTACATAATACTTGTAGTTGAAAATGGTCTCTCAATGCAACAGGTTTATTTCTTTTTTTAGTAATTATAAGATCAGTGTTTTTATTACAGTATTTGTCAAGCCCTTATGTGTCGAATAATGTTCTAAGTGTTGGGGTAGATACAAATTAAACAGATGGAACAGGGTCCCTGTCCTACATGGGGCTCACAACCCAGTAGGCAGGAGGACAGGAATTCAGTCCCCATTTCACAGATGAGGAAAATGGAGTGCTGAGAAGTCAAGTGACTTGCCTAAGGTCACATAGCAGTAATTGGGGGAGCCGGAATTGGAACCCCGGTCCTCTGACCCCTGGGGTTATGCTCTTTTCCCTAGGGCACAAAGCTTCTCAATTTTTTATTCAAATTAAGTCACATATTTATTAATCATTTTGAAGTACTCCATTCTATTTTTAGAGAAACTTAAGTAAATCAATCCAGCAATTATATGTATTGTGCACTTACTCCGTGCAGAGCACTGTACTAAGCACTTGGGAGAGTATAATAAAACAGAGTTGGTAGACACGTTCCCCGCCCACAAGGTGCTTGCTGTCTAGAGAAGCAGCATGGCTCGGTGGAAAGAGCACAGGCTTTGGGGTCAGAGGTCATGGGTTCAAATCCTGGCTCTGCCAGTTGTCAGCTGTGTGACTTTGGGCAAGTCACAACTTCTCTGGGCCTCTGTTCCCTCTTTTGTAAAATGGAGATTAAGACTGTGAGGCCCCCATAGGACAACCTGATCGCCATGTAACCTCCCCAGCACTTAGAATAGTGCTTGGCACGTAGTAAGCACTTAATAAATGCTGTTACTATTATTATTATTAGTGGGGGAGAAAGACATTAATATAAATATGAATAATAGACATGTACATAGGTGCTGTGGGGCTGAGGGTGGGGTGAATAAAGCATGCAAGTAAAAGTGCAAGGGGAATGGGAGAAGGGCAAATGAGGGCTTAATGAGGAAAGGCCTCTCCAAGGTGATGTGATTTTAATAAAGACTTGTAAAGTGGGAAGAGTGGTCGTCTTTCACATATGAAATGGGAGGGAGCTCCAGGCCAGAGAACTGGAAACTCCTATTGCCTCCCTTCCTTTGGGTAACTCATTTCCAGGCCCCTCATCCAAATCAAGAGTACATATACAATGGACAAAGACCTTGAATCTGTCACTAGATGCTTCAACAGACCTTATAGTTATATCCCACTTTTAGTTTCCAAAGTAGTTATTTATTTTCAAAACATCCCTGCGAGGTAGAGAGAACAAAGATCATCATTTCCATTTTCCTGATGAGGAAACCAAGCTACAGAGATTGAGTAACTGGCCCATGTCCCTAGATAATCGGCAGAACTAGGACTAGAACTCAGATCCCTATCTCTCATCCCTGGAGAAGCAGTGTGAACTAATGGATGTCACAAAAGGCTTGGAGCCAGAAGTCTCGGGTTCTAATCCCAGTTCCCCTCTTTGCCTGCTGTGTGACTTTGGGCAAGTCACTTAATCTCTCTGTAAAACAGGAATTAAGATGTAAGCTCCCTGTGGGACAGGGACTGCGTCCAACCTGATTTGCTTGTATCCACCCCAGTGCTAAGCTCCAATTGGCTCCACCAATTGTCAGCTGTGTGACCTTGGGCAAGTCACTTAACTTCTCTGAGCCTCAGTTACCTCATCTGTAAAATGGGGATGAAGACTGTGAGCCCCACCTGGGACAACCTGATCACCTTGTATCCCCCTCCAGCGCTTAGAACAGTGCTTTGCACATAGCGCTTAACAAATGCCATTATTATTAGTAGTAGTAGTAGTAGTAGTACAGTGCCTGGCACATAGTGAGCACTTATCAAATGTCATTATTATTATCATTATTCACCATGAGCCACCCACCTTGGCCTTATGCAGAGAGGTACACCTGGAGTGAGAAACAGGGGACAACTCTCCTTGGGCTTCTGTGACAGCTGTGGCAATCCCTCATTTCCCTTACGCCCTCTCTCTTTAGCAGCTTCCTTACCCCTCAGTGTTTGCCCTTTAAGTATTTGTTATTCACTCCTCCTTCAGCCCCGCAGCATTTACATATTGTCTTGTCTTATGTGGTCAAATCGTCGGCATGTATCCTTTATTTATTTATACTAATGTCTGTCTCCCCCTCTACATTCTAAGCTTCTTGTGGGCACAGGATCTGTCTACCAAACCTCGTTCTCACCTGTCCCACCATCGACCCCCGGCCCACGTCCTCCCCCTGGCCTGGAATGCCCTCCCTCCACACATCCGCCAAGCTAGCTCTCTTCCTCCCTTCAAAGCCCTGCTGATAGCTCACCTCCTCCAAGAGGCCTTCCCAGACTGAGCCCGTTTTTCCTCTCTCCTCCCCATCCCCCCCACCCTACCTTCTTCCCTCCCCACAGCACCTGTATATAGGTTTGTACAGATTTATTACTCTATTTTACTTGTACATATTTACTATTCAATTTATTTTGTTAATGATGTACATTTAGCTTTAATTCTATTTGTTCTGATGACTTGACACCAGTCCACATGTTTTGTTTTGTTGTCTGTCTCCCCCTTCTATACTGTGAGCCCTCTGCTGGGTAGGGACAGTTTCTATATGTTGCCAACTTGTACTTCCCAAGTGCTTAGTACAGTGGTCTGCACACAGTAAGTGCTCAATAAATACGATTGAATGAATCAAGTGCTCAATGAATATGATAATGTGTGAAGGCAATAAATAGGTGCCTTTAATAAGCCTAATTGAGGGCACATCTCCTTCAAAAGGCCTTCCTGACTAAGTCCTCTTTTCCTTTTCATTGACTCCCTTCTGCGTTGCCCTGACTTGCTCCCTTCATTCATCCCCCTGTTTAGCCTCACTGAACTTATGTACAAATCTGTAATTTATTTATTCATATTAATGTCTGTCTGTCCCTCTAGACTATAAGCCTGTTGTGGGCAGGCTATGTGTTTGTTATATTGCTATACTGTATCATACCAAGTGCTTATTGCAGTGCTTTGCACACAGAAAGCACTCAACAAATACAATTGGCTGACTGACTGATTGATGGACAATTTAATGTTTTAGACCTCTCCTCTTCTTCATCTTTGTTTTCTTTCATTCTTCTTCAATTAATGTTATTCCTTGAATACTTGCTATGTGCAGAGCCCTGAACTAAGCACTTGGGTGCATACAATGCAACAGTGTTGGTAGACCTGTTCCCTGCCCATGAGCTACAGTCTGGAGGGGGAAACAGACATGCAAATAAATAAGTAACTTACCGATGGGTTCATAATGGAGTATCAAGTGCTCAAAGGATACAGATTCAAGTGCATAGGCAATGCAGAGGGGATTGGGAGTAGGGGAAAAGGGTTTAAATGGGGAACAGCACTTCTTCCTCATTTTCCTCCTCTTCTGTCTCGCCCTCCTCCTTCACTGCTTATTAAGTCTCTTCCTTCTTCCTCTGCCTCTACCCTGCTACTTTACTTTGAATAAGTCACAATCTCTCTAGACCTCAGTCTCCTCATCAGTAAAATGAGGATATGATAACTGCTCTCTGTATCCCTTAGATTGTGAGCCACATCAGGGTCAGGGCTTTGGTCTGATCTGATTGTCTAATACCTACCTCAGGATTGGCTCAATAAATATCAAAATCATCATGATTTTTATTATTATTATCATTATTGTTCTCTTTTTCTTCTTCATCATCTTATCCTTTCTTAGCCTTTGCCTGATAGTCAAATGCCTTATGCAGCATTGTGAAAGGCATTGGATATTGTATAAAGGGAGCTGATCCTAAGATAATAATTACCTCTAAATTAGAAAGTGCAAACTAGAGAGGTGGGTGTATAGAAAGGGGGCTTCAGGAAAGGTGCTGACCCCTTTACAGAAGTTCTTTTGAGCTGGTATTCAGATGGAGCCAGACCAAAAGAGACTAGGAATGAGCAAATGCCAAGGTCCCATTTTTAAAGTGAATGGGAAAAGGAGGGACGATCTCTCTCATGCCCCCTTCTCACTTGCACATCTGAGATGCAGAACTAATCTTGAATTCCTTCCAGGATGCTAATACCTTCTCCCTCCTGCTCACAGAGATGGAGTGAAGATTAATAATGTGTTGCCTTGAGGTTCTAAATTCCCAGCTGGCTCTTGAAATTAATTTTCATTTCACATCAGCCAACATTAATAAAAGGTGTTTGAGAAACCTGGCTGAGGGGAGAGAGAGAGAGGAGAATATCAATGGGAAACTAAGAGCTGCAGCAGAAACAGAAACAGAAAAGCTCGGGGTCTGGAATTAAAGGAGGAAAAGGAAGTGTAGAGAGGGAGTGAGGGGACTTGGACCCAGTGGAGATGATTTACACTGCGGCTTGAGAGGACAGATAGAGACCTTCTGCAGTGAGAAGCAGGGTGAAATTCTGGGTGTACAGAGTAATTTGAAAGCAGAGTGAATTGCCCCATTCAGAAGCGATTTCCCGTTTTGAATTTGTCTGGCTGTTTTTCTAACTCTGACCCTGGAGGCATAGGAGAGAGTCAGCGCATCTTCAGGATGGGCTGAGGAAGGAGCAGACTTGAATGCAGTGAATCTTGGAGATCAAATCTGATTTTCTTTGTAGATGGGCTGGTACCTATATGTTACTTAAAAGAGGCCATCCCTACATAGGGGGTCCATCCAGGGCAAATTTCTAACTGCACTGAGAGGTGATCGTCTCCCAGGGTACACAGTGTGTGCAGAAATGATGATATCCAGTTATGTGACTGACTTTTAAGCCAAACCTGCCTCTAACCCCTTGTCCATGTCTTCTCTCTGGCCTCCCTCACCCTTGATATCCGACAATCCAACACTCTCCCCGCTTTCAAAACCCTACTAAAATAACATCTTTTTCAAGAGGCCTTTCCTGACTAAGCCCATCCTCTCTTCTGCATCACCAGTGCACTTGGATCTGTAACCTTAAGCACTCTGATACTCACCCCAGCCCAACAGTACTTATGCAAATATTCTATTGCTTTACTATTTCCCCTATCCAAATCTTTTGTAAATACCCATTTCCCCCTGTAGACTGTAAGCTTGCAGTGGGCAGGGTTCCTGTCTACCAACTCAATTGTACTGTACTTTCCTAAGAGCTTAGCATGGTGCTCTACACAGAGTCACTGCTCAATAAATAACACTAATTGATTGACTGATTGATAACTGGGGTTCCCTCAGAATGGCAACTACTGAGTCATAAGACCCCCCCCATCATCATCATAATAATAACAATAATGGTATTTGCTAAGCACTTACTATGTGTCAGGCACTGTACTAAGCACTGGGGTGGATACAAGAAAATTTGGTTGGACACAGTCCCTGTCCCATGTGGGGCTCACACTCTCAATCCCAATTTTACAGATGAGGTAACTGAGGCACAGAGAAGTTAAGTGACTTGCCCAGGGTCACACAGCAGATAGGTGGCAGAGCCAGGATTAGAACCCATGACCTTCTGGCTCCCAGGCTCATGCTTTCTCCACTCAGTCCATCATTTGTATTTACTGAACACCTATATATGCAGGACACTGTACTAACTACTCAAAAGAGAACCATAGATTTCTGGATTCCCTCCCAGCATAAATTCCCACAGCCTGAGCCAAATATCTTTTTCGATAGAAAGCGTGGCTCAGTGGAAAGAGCCTGGGCTTTGGAGTCCGAGGTCATGAGTTCAAATCCCGGCTCTGCCACTTGTCTGCTGTGTGACTTTGGGCAAATCACTTAACTTAGAAGCAGCGTGGCTCAATGGAAAGAGCCCGGGTTTTGGAGTCAGAGGTCATGGGTTCAAATCCCGGCTCTGGCAATTGTCAGCTGTGTGACTTTGGGCAAGTCACTTAACTTCTCTGGGCCTCAGTTACCTCATCTGTAAAATGGGGATTAAGACTGTGAGCCCCCAGTGGGACAACCTGATCACCTTGTAACCTCCCCAGTGCTTAGAACAGTGTTTTGCACATAGTAAGTGCTTAATAAATGCCATTATTATTATTATTATTATTATTATATGGCCTGTGAAATCCCTGCTCCATCATGGGATAGCTTCCCTTCATCCTTGACCTATTCCTGACCCAGTCACTGCTCTTCCTCACCAGTACTGAAACCTTTTTCAGTCCACACAACACTGCCTCTCCTGCTTCTCTGACCACAAGGATAACCAAACTGCTGATGGATCCAAGCACTTAGCCTATCCTGCCTTGACTCCTGCATCTGCCTCCTCTGTCTTCTCCTGCCTCCTGTCTTTTCCCACTCCAGCTTCACTCTGCTGCCCAAATCATTTTTTCTAAAACAAATATTCAGTCCACATCTTTAGATTGTGACCTCTAGATTGTGGGCAGGGAATGTGTCCTCACTATGGGCAGGGAATGTGTCTGTTTATTGTTGTATTGTACTCTCCTAGGCACTTAGTGCAGTGCTTTGCACACAGTAAACACTCAATATATGATTGAATGAATCTCCCTACTTCTCAAGAAACTCTAGTGGTTGCCTTTCCACCTCTGCATCCAACAGAAACTCCTTGCCATAGGCTTTAAAACCTTCTATTACCTCACCCCTCCTACCTTACCTCAATGACTTCCTACTACAGCCCAGCCCACAAACTTCGGTCTTCTAGTGCCAAGTTATTCAGTATTCCTCAATCTCATTTATCTCTCCATTAGCTCCTTGTCCTTGTCTTCCCTCAGGCCTAAAACTCCCTCCCCATCCATGTATGCCACGCTACCACTCTCCCCATCTTCAAAGCCTTATTAAAATCACATCTTCTCCAAGAGGTCTTCCCTGGTTAAGCCAACTCCCTCTCCCTTCTGTGTTACTTAAAGCACTCAGAGCTGTACCCTTTGAGCTCTTGAGATTCACCCCATCTTCAGCTCCACAGCACTTAGTGACATACCTGTAATTTATTTATTTACATTAATGACTGCCACCCCATTTGGACTGTAGCTCAAGGTGGCCAGGGAAGTGGCTACCACTTCTGTGCTTTTTACTTTGTGCTTTGCGCTCCCCAAAGCACTTAGCACAGTGCTCTGCACAAAGAAAGTGCTCAATAAATGTCATTGATCAATCGATTGATTTTTAGAATCCAAATAACCAAAAGTAACACAAAACCTTTCTTTCCAAGAAAGTCAATCCACTGAAAGATGCCAGGCTGTTGAGTATCTCTCGAAACTCTTAAGTTTGAGTGGTTTCTTTTCCAGAAATAACACTCCTTTTAAAGTACATTTCCATTGTGTTTTTAAGCACTTACTACATACCAAACACTTTCCTCAGCTCTGGATAGATACATGACAATTAAATCAGACTTCATCCCTTGACCCATCGTGTTCACCATCTAAGGGGTTCAGAGAACAGGTACAGTTTACACCATTTCACAGAGGAGGAAACCGAGGCCCAAATAAATTAAGTGATTTGCCCAAGGTCGCACCCAAGTAAATGACCAAACCAGGATTAGACTGTGAGCCCACTGTTGGGTAGGGACTGTCTCTATACATTGCCAAATTGTACTTCCCAAGTGCTTAGTACAGTGCTCTGCACATAGTAAGCGCTCAATAAATACGAATGATGATGATGATGATTATAACCTAGGCCCCCTGACTCCTAGACTGTGCTTTTTCCTCTGGTTCACACTGCTTCTCTACTGGTGCAAGGTAGACTCTATTTATTTGATAAGCCACATGGTGTAAGTATTTCCTAAGCCACTGTGTATCCTATTGTAGCTGACAAAAATGATAATTTTCTTCTTCTGGTGAATAATTGCCAAATAGATCATAAGCTTATTAGTTTGGTAAGTTTTTCCAACTCTGCAATCAATTCAATGCTGGAAAACCTAAATGGGGTTCATGCTGGTGTGTCTACCTTCAAAAACATTTCTTCAATAACTCCCCCAGCTGGGGATATAGATCTCCCTAAGCTGTGTTGCTACCTCTGCCCAAACCTGCCTGAATGAAATATGTGGACCTTGACATCAGTAGCATGTGTCTGATGAATGGTGTTCCTTCATCAATTCTTTCCTTGGGTGTGCTGCCCATTTCTGGGTCTGATTTCAAAAGATTAATGGCACACTCTCCTGCCTTTCATATTTTGCATAACTCAAGCATTTCACCATATTCATTTGGAGGGCACCAACCAATGACTATGGTAAATGCTTTTCTTTTAATTATCTCATGTGAAAAGGACATCTTCATCAAGCTTCAGGAATTTCAGGAATAAATGTGGGGCAAATTTACAAACCTTATGAAAAAATAATGGAAGCTGTTTTTAGCCAATGTTCAGTTTAGTAGGATGGTTTGCATTTCATTATAAATCCTTTCATGATCCTTCAGCACTTTAATACAGCTAGAAAGGCAATTTGTCTCCATCCGTCTTTATAGATTCACAGGATCTCTGGGTCCTGTTGGACTGGACCCATCACTTGTTACTGAAACTGTTTCTCAGATTTGGGCTGTCTTTGACTTTCACAGTTTTGAGTGCAATATAACTGGGAAGGTGTTGGAAAATCATTGCAATGCTAAAGGTCACACAGGCTTGGGTGAGATGTTGTTTAATTAGCTGAAAGGCCAGATGCCAATTACAGATAAGAACGGTCCAACGCCTGGAGGAAATTCGACATTGGGATGGTTGTATTCCCTAGGGAATGTCTTCTTAGCCCTGTCTATGCAACCAGACTAGGAGTAGCCAATCCTCTTGAACTAAAGAGCTGAAAACCAAAACTAGAATGTGTCAAGTCAGGCCGTCAATTGCATCTACTGAGTGCTCACTGTGTGTAGAGCACTGCACTAAGTACTGGAGAGAGTACAATATAACAATATAACACACATTCCCTGCCTACAACGAGCTTACAGTTTAAGAACTGCGGAAAGAATAAATCCTTTATCTGGAGTGATGAGCGAGTTATGGGGGGGATATGGTGCCTGAACTACCAGTCCACCAATCAATCAATGACTCAGTGGTATTTATTGAGCTCTTACTTTGTGCAGAGCACTGTAGCAAGCGCTTGGGAGAAGACAGTACACCAGAGTTAGTAGACACGGACCCTCCTAGTCCGGGCTTAGCGGGGTGAAAGGGCTGCCTCAGATGCTGCTACCGTGGCTGGAGACACATCATCTAATAATAATAATAATGATGATGATGGCATTTATTAAGCACTTACTATGTGCAAAGCACTGTTCTAAGTGCTGGGGAGGTTACAAGGTGATCAGGGTGTCCCACAGGGGGCTCACAGTCAATCCCCATTTTACAGGTGAGGTAACTGAGGCACAGAGAAGTTGTGATTTGCCCAAAGTCACACAGCTGACAATTGGTGGAGCCAGGATTTGAACCCATGACCACTGACTCCAAAGCCCGTGCTCTTGCCACTGAGCCATGCTGCTTCTCAATAATAATGATGGTATTTGTTAAGCACTTACTATGTGCAAAGCACTGTTCTAGGCACTTGGGGGATACAGAGTAGTCAGGTTGTCCCATGTGGGACTCACAGTCTTCATCCCCATTTTACAGATGAGGGAACTGAGGCCCAGAGAAGTTAAGTGGCTTGCCCAAAGTCACACAGCTGACAAGAGGCGGAGTCAGGATTCAAACCCATGATCTCTGACTCCAAAGCCCGGGCTCTTTCCACTGAGCCACACTGCTCATCTGTCAGAAGCTGACAGAATGAATGAGCTGTAAAGTGATAGGCATGAGGACAAAAAGCACTGTGGCCTAGTGGGTAAAGTACGGGCTTGGGGGTCAGAAGGACCCGGGTTCTAATCTTGCCTCCACCACTGGTCAGCTGTGTGACATTGGGCAACTTCTCTGTGCCTCAGTTACCTCATCTGTAAAATGGGGATTAAGACTGGGAGCCCCATGTGGGACATGGACTGTGTCAAACATGATTAGCTTATATCTACCCCAGTGCTTAGGTCAGTACCTGACACACAGCAAGCACCTAATACAAAAAAAAAAACAAAAAAACCCCCAAAAATAACCCTTAAAAAAAAACCAAAACACATGAGCCTCACACAAGCAAAGACAAGTGTCATGTGGCTGCATATGACTGGCAAGATGCAGTCTGCACACCTGACCCAGAAAAATAAATATCACTGATCATTTTTCAAGCCTCTGCACTGGATTCCTCATGGCCCCGATATCGCTTGCTTCCAGGAAGACAAAAATCTCAAATAGAAATGTTACTTAGGATCAAATCTCTTTTTACATGTTTGCCCGTGGATCAAATCTCCAATGTCTGATCCACAGATTTCGATCATCTGCAACTGCAGGCTGCTTGTCAGTGAGCAGAATATAGTTCATATTTCAGCCCTTAGCATTTCTAGGTTGAGAAATCTTTGGCTTGGAAATGTGATTTTTTCCCCCCTTTTTTTAAATAAGAGAAGGAAAAGCATGAGGGGATCAATACAATGGAGTCATCACCAATGCAAAGTCTGGTCTTATGCAGCCGAATTGTTTCCAGTGTATAGAAACACCACGGATGCATTTCTCCCAGAATGTCCCGCTCTCCATCTGAAATCGTTGTGGTAGTGTGACCAAGGAATTTTCTTGGTAAAAATAGAGAAGCGGTTTACCATCGCCACCTTCCACGCAGTAAACTTGTCTCTGCCCTCAACATTCTCCCAGGACACTGCTGCCCAGCACGGGCGAGTTTTGACTTGTAGCCGATTGCCTTCCACTCGCTAGCCACTGCCCCAGCTAGGAATGGAATGGCCATGCCTCGGCTTGACTCTCCCTCCCATAGCTGAGACTGGTAGAGTACTGGAAACTCTCCAGGTGTGACCCTGAGAGGGGGCCCATGCAACGAGTACCCTGTAATTTCCTGTTTCACCCCTTAAAACATACATATAAAATGAACTGTTCATCCTATTCTACACTGCCACGCCTGAGAGTGTGACAAGGCTCAATCTGGAGTCAAGAAAGCAGCACAGCCTAGTGAAAAGAATATGGGATTGGGACCTGGTTTCTAATCCCAGCTCTGCCACTTACCTGCTATATGACCTTCAACAAGTCACTTGATTTATCTGTGCCTCAGTTCTCCCATCAGTAAAATGGGGATTAAATTATCCTCCTTCCAACTGAGGTGGTGAGCCCCATGTGGGACAGGAACTGTGCTTAATCATCATCAGTCGTATTTATTGAGTGCTTACTATGTGCAGAGCACTGTACTAAGCGCTTGGGAAGTACAAATTGGCAACATATAGAGACAGTCCCTACCCAACAGTGGGCTCACAGTCTAAAAGGGGGAGACAGAGAACAAAACCAAACATACTAACAAAATAAAATAAATAGAATAGATATGTACAAGTAAGATACATAAATAAATAAATAGGGTAATAAATATGTACAAACATATATACATATATACAGGTGCTGCGGGGAAGGGAAGGAGGTAAGATGGGGGGAATGGAGAGGGGGACGAGGGGGAGAGGAAGGAAGGGGCTCAGTCTGGGAAGGCCTCCTGGAGGAGGTGAGCTCTCAGCAGGGCCTTGAAGGGATTACTCCTTAATACAATGCTTAGCATATTGCAAGCACTTAATAAGTACCATTAAAAAAAAACCCATGCTTTTGATTCATTGGGAAGCTCTTACATTGCCCCAGGTTACAAGCATCAGTGAAAACCGTAAAAAGTTATTTGTTCTTCAAGCTCATACAAAAGAAGATTTAGCCCAGGACTCTGGGCTTGCATCAATTCTGAAAGAAAGAAAAAAAAAAAACCAACAAAAATAAACCCCAAAACTGGAGGTTATATACTAGCCTACTCCAGGGAACTCTATCCCCTACAGATTTTCTTTGGTCCCACTGTCACCAATTTCTCCAACTTGATGCAAAGCTAGACAAGGTGAAAAATCAGAATGAAGAACATCAACATGGCTTTTTGAAGACTGAGAGAAACAGTAGAAATGGACTATTATATTGGATTTGCCCAAGTTCTTAGTACAGTGCTCTGAGCACAGTAAGTGCTCAATCAATATGAGCAATTGATTGATTGATTGATTGATCGATTGAACTTCACGCTTCATTGAAAGCCTATAAGGCTATGGTGATAGCCAACCTTCTTAATGGATGTGAGATGAGATTCTACCCCAGAGGGTGGGTACTTTCCACTCCTTGAAC
Organism: Tachyglossus aculeatus; assembly: GCF_015852505.1. Lineage (NCBI taxonomy): Eukaryota > Metazoa > Chordata > Mammalia > Monotremata > Tachyglossidae > Tachyglossus > Tachyglossus aculeatus. Next base: position 27,135,128 of record NC_052070.1, read on the forward strand.
CATTCTCAGAATAAAATAACAGAACAAGCTTAGCAGCGAGGAAGTCCTTGAATGGGCCAGTACATCCCAGAGGTAATAATAATAATAATGGCATTTATTAAGTGCTTACTATGTGCAAAGCACTGTTTCAAGTGTTGGGGATGATACAAGTTGATCAGGTTGTCCCACGAGGGCTCACAGTCTTAATCCGCATTTTACAGATGATGTAACTGAGGCACAGAGAAGTTAAGTGACTTGCCCAGAGTCACACAGCTGACAAGCGGCGGAGCCAGGATTTGAATCCATGACCTCAGATTCCCAAGCCCGTGTTCTTTCCACTGAGCCACGCTGTTTCTCTATACTCCGTACTCAGGTAGTATTCACAGCGCTAACAAATTACTGGCCAGGTCATGTAAGGTGAATGGATATAAGTAGAATACTCAACCACCTTCTCTTTGAGGAACTACAAGGGGGAGCTTACAATCACGGGGAGCAGAACAAATATTATTAAAGACATAGTAAAGCAGTCTCAAACAATGTGGTTCAATAGAAAATTATGGGCAAGGACCATGACTACCAGCTCTGATGTATTGTACTCTCCCAAGCGCTTAGTACAGTGTTCTGCACACAGTTAGCCCTCAAAAAACACCACTGATGATGATTCATTCATTCAACCATATTTATTGAGTGCTTACTGTGTGCAGAGCAATGTACTAAGCACTTGGGAAGTACAAATCGACAACATATAGAGACGGTCCCGACCCAACAATGGGGATGATGATGATGATGATGTTGGCATTTATTTATTTTACTTGTACATATTCTATTTATTTTATTTTGTTAATATGTTTTGTTTTGTTGTCTGGCTCCCCCTTCTAGACTGCGAGCCCGCTGTTGGGTAGGGACTGTCTCTATATGTTACCAACTTGTACTTCCCAAGTGCTTAGTACAGTGCTCTGCACGCAGTAAGCACTCAATAAATATGATTGAATGAATGAACCAGTCTGACAGGGAGCAACTGGGGGCAGGCGTAAGAGCCGTGTTTTTGTTGAATGCCGTTTAGAGAAGATTTGGGCTTTAAAGTGGAGGGCTTGGAAACAGACTACAGGGACCAAAGACATCAGTGAGGCAAGGGGCTGTCTTTATGAGCTCACACCAATCGGGAGAGCTCTATGTGTATGTGCGTTTGTGTGTTGATGACATTGGACTTCTGCCTCCCCTCCCAACAGATTCTGATCCAGGTTGATAGCAGGGAGCTTCCTGGGAGTGGGGCCATCGATATAGCTTCTGAGCACTTCAGCATTCCCGGGGTGCCCATTTAGAGAATCCCCCCAGGTTTCTCTGCAGACCACTAACCTGCAGACTGAAGGTGGTTTAGCACTGAAGGGGCAGGGAAAGACTCAGTGGCAGTGCCAGCTCACCCAAAGACAAACCATCCTGGCCCATCCAGGCTTAAATTCAGCTCCTTGATGCTTCAATCAGAGCCGTTCTGTCAGGGCTGCAACTATTACTGCCTCCTGGATCATGATCAAGTGAGCGAGAAAGAGAGGGGGGATGAGAGTGGCTTGAGTGGGGTCAAAGGAGAGATCAGCTGGCCTGGAGATCAGCAGGGCTGGTCTCTACCACCCTGATACTGTGGACAGGTATCCGCCACCCGTCCGACTTGGTCAGAGACCAGGAAATTCTGCTGGTTTGAATTTAATATCCTTGATGGCCAGGACCACACTTTCTCTTCTCTGCGGTCCCCCGTGGTGCTCAGAACGGGGACGAAAATATCCCAGATTTTCGTGTTTCTCAAGGGTGCAGACTTTTATAACTTTGTTTTCAATCGAGAAAAGAGGATTTGGAATGATCAGGTTTGTCATCATTTGTACTGATCGAGTCAGGGCAGCTATCCAGGGGAGGATTTGTCATTTTTTGCCCTTTGACTTTTGAATTAGACTTTTTGAATAATAATACTTGATAATATATTTGATATAATATTAATTGTATTAATAATGAATATTAAATCAGAGATAGAATGAAAGAGGACTTCAAAAAAGGAAGATCCATATCCCATAATGAATATCCTAGAATTTGCAGTGAAAAAACAGCATGGTCTGGAGGTTAGAGGATAGGCCCGGGAGTCGGAAGAACCTGGATTCTAATCCTCGCTTGGACTATTGTCTTCTGTGTAACCTTAGGCAAATCACTTAACTTCTCTGTGCTTCACTTACCTCATCTGTACAATGAGAATTAAAACTGTGAGCCCCATGTCGGGCATGGACTGTGCCCAACTTGATTACTTTATGTGTATCCCAGCATTTATAACAGTGCTTGGAATATAGTAAATGCTTAACAAATACCATTTAAATAAAACCCATTTTAAAATGTCCACCTTAGGAATTGGTCCTCCTGTAGGAAATCTGATAATTATAAAGAAAAAAAGAGTTTTCTAGGTACAAAACTTTCAGCAACAGGCTTAATAACTCTAACAGAAGCATTCATTCCTCTTTATCTGATATCACACAGATCGCTCACATTCATTCATTCATTCATTCAATCATATTTATTGAGCGCTTACTGTGTGCAGAGCACTGTACTAAGCGCTTGGGAAGTACAAGTTGGCAACATACAGAGATGGTCCCCCAACAGGAGGCTCACAGTCTAGAAGGGGGAGACAGACAACAAAACAAAACATATTAACAAAATAAAATAAATAGAATAAATATGTACAAATAAAATAGAGTAATAAATACGTACAAAGATATGTACATATATACAGGTGCTTTGAGGAGGGGAAGGAGGTAAGGCCGGGGGGATGGGGCTCACAAAGACTTTGGTAGAGAGATGAAATTACAGATCACAAAAAGAAATGTACTTTAGTTCAGATCAGGATGATAATTTGAAATTGAGGTACTGCTTGGATGAAGCATTAAATTGAATAAAGTACAGTACCACCAGCCTTTCCAGGCCGGTAAGTGACAGCGGTTTAAGAGAGGATTAAATAGCACCAAAGGATGACCAGGCTGAGTCTCTGAAAATGTGAGCCTGAGAAAGCAGTTTAGTGGGAAGACTGCACCTTGGGACTGCCCATTATCATCATACAGGAATTACCAGCTTCACTCATACCATCACCCTGGAACCCTGGAAAATTAACAGGGAGGAATTTAGAGAGGAGGAAAGGTGAGAGTGCAGCAGAAGGAATTTTTTTTTAATTAAAGCTTAATCCTCGGGGAGAGCGGGGACGGGGGGAGTTCCCCAAGGAAAGCTAGTACAGTAGGGAAAATTTACAAGAATTCATTTTATATTTAAAAACAACCCATAAATAGCTATGGTGCTGACTCCAAATTACTTAGTGACCCAATTAATGGCATTTAGTGAGTGCTTACTGTGTATATAACACTGTACTAAACACTTGAGAGGGTACAGTACAACACAGGTGGTTGACCCGAATGCTGCCAAAAAGGAATTTACATTTTTGTAGATTCCCCACTGATTTCAACTTCCCAAATTTGCTGCTACCTGAGAACAAGATCAGGAAAACTAATGGCCCTAGGGCAAAGATTTGTCCTAGGTCCTAAATGAGGTACCTGTCATGGCTATCCCAATCTGATGGTGTCATCATTAGGCAGTAGTTTGGATGTGCATGAATCAATAATTATGGTGGTCTTAAGTGCTTGCTGTGTGTCAAGCACTGTTCTAAGTGCTGGGGTAGGTACAAGATCATCAGGTCGGACTATTCCCACATGAGGCTCACAGTCTAAGTAGGAGGGAGAACTGGAATTGAATTCCAATTTTACAGATGAGGAAACTGAGGCACAGAGAAGTTAAATGGCATAACCAAAGTTGCCAATGAATTTATAGCATTCTGTGCTTCAGCATCATCCCCCTCTCGCCTGCACGGACATGGGAAATGTTCTCTCAAGGATGATTGTCCTAAGACTTTTCAAGATAATAATAATAATAATAATAATGGCATTTATTAAGTGCTTACCATGTGCAAAGCACTGGGGAGTTTACAAGGTGATTAGGTTGTCCCACGGGGGGCTCACAGTCTTAATCCCCCTTTTACAGATGAGGTAACTGAGGCACAGAGAAGTTAAGTGACTTGCCCAAAGTCACACAGCTGACAATTGGCGGAGCGGAGATTTGAACCCATGACCTCTGACTCAAAAGCCCATGCTCTTTCCATTGAGCCATGCTGGTCGATGGGTTTGGGAAAGGAAATGAGGACAGTTGAGGGCTAGAATGTACCTTGCACCAGGAGGCACTTGGCACTTAGTAAGCACTTTATAAATACTATAATAATAATTATTAAGGCAAATCTTCACAAGATCTTCAATTCAATGAACTCTAGATGCCAAGTTCTGCACATGAAGCACTAACTGAGTTTCTAGGGTATTTCACGGTCAGCTGCACTAGAGATATAATGGGGATGATATGGCTGAGTGGATAACTGGTGTCGTCAACCTCACCTGCAACTGTACGTGCCTGCCACTCGATTTGGTGCTCTGTGAAGCTTTTCGGAACAAAGAGAGGACATTTCAGCCCAGTGAGTTAACAAGTGTGGCAAAGAGCTCATTTATTCCCAGCAAATATCTTGCAAAATTCTCACTACGCTTAGAAGGGATGAGGTTCTTGAGCTGGCGGTCCGAGAGCTTGGGATGAGAGATCAACTTTTTCCCTCAGGGGAGGGGGAGAGAGCTCAGTTCTTGGAGGGGAGGGCAACCGGTATCTCCCACCCACTCCAACCTATTGTAGAGCAGATAATAATAATGATGGCATTTATTAAGCAGTTATTATGTGCAAAGCACTATTCTAAGTGCTGGGGAGGTTACAAGGTGATCAGGTTGTCCCACGGGGGGCTCACAGTCTTAATTCCCCTTTTAGAGATGAGGTAACTGAGGCACAGAGAAGTTAAGTGACTTGCCCAAAGTCACAAAGCTGACAATTGACGGAGCCGGCATTTGAACCCATGACCTCTGACTCCGAAGCCCGTGCCTTTTCCACTGAGTCACGCTGAAGATAGGATTGCAGAGTCCTTGGGAGAGGACATATCCTAGCTCAAACCAAGCTAAAAGCTGGGATAGATTTCCATGGTTCTTGGAGTGACCCTCAAGGACTGGGCCTACTCTGAGACTCCTTCCTGCCCTGGCTTGAGTGAAAACCTTCACATGCAGGAGCAGAGGGAGGCAGAAGCCCCAGAACAACAACAAGCGCTTAGTATAGTGCTCTGCACACAGTAAGCACTCAATAAATACAATTGAATGAATGAATGAACATCCATGGTGGTTGAAAAGTTGTGGTGGCTCAGATCAAGGTGGCCCAAACTGGACCGGTGAGAAACCAAGGAGACTGAGGATTCTCTCCTCAAACAGAAACAAACTATTCTTCTTCCCTTTGTAAGTACTAAGATTTGCTTACTTTTGATGATGATGATGATGATGATATTTACTCGGTGCTCACTATATGCCAGTGCTCTGCACATTGCAATTAATAAATGCTATTACTACTACTACTAATAATAATAGTAATTGTTAAACTCTTACTAAGTACCAAGCACTAAACTAAGCACTGGGGTGGATACAAGCTAATTGGTTTGGACACAGTCCCTGTCCCAAACAGGGCTCATAGTCTTAATTTACGTTTTACAGCTGAAGTAACTGAGGAGTAGAGAATAACAATAATAATAATAATAATAATAATAATAATAATAATAATGGTATTTGTTAAATGCTTATTATGTGCCAAGCACTGTTCTAAGTGCTGGGGTAGATACAAGGTAATGAGGCTGTCCCACCTGGGGCTCACAGTCTTAATCCCCATTTTACAGATGAGGGAACTGAGACCCAGAGAATTTAAGTGACTTGTCCACAGTCACACAGCTGACAAGTGGCAGAGCCGGGATTAGAACCCATGACCTCCAACTCCCAAGCCTGTGCTCTTTCCACCAAGCCATGCCTGCTTCCCCGGAGAAGTGAATTGACTTGCCCAAGGTCACACAGCAGACAGGTGATGGTGGCAGGATTAGAACTCAGATCATCTGACTCCCTGGTCTATGCTCTTTCCACAAGGCCATGATGCTTCAGTACTACTACAGCATGGCTCAGTGGAAAGAGCCCAGGCTTGGGAGTCAGAGGTCGTGGGTTCAAATCCTAACTCTGCCAATTGCCAGCTGTGTGACTTTGGGCGAGTCACTTCACTTCTCTGAGCCTCAGTTCCCTCATCTTTAAAATGGGGATGAAGACTTTGAGCCCCCCATGGGACAACCTGATCACCTTGTAACCTCCCCAGCGCTTAGAACAGTGCTTTGCACATAGTAAGCGCTTAATAAATGCTATTATTATTATTACTACTACTTACCAAGCATGGTACGAAGCACTGAGGTAGATACAAGATAATTTGGACACATACCCTCGCAGTCTAAAAAAGAGGGAGAGAGAGGAGGAAACTGAGGCAGAGAGAAGTGAAGTGATTTCCCCAAGATCATGCAGCAGTTAACTGGCAGAACCATGACTAGAACCTGGGGTTCCCAACTCTTAGCCCTGTCCACTTTCCACTAGGCCAAGATTGGCCTATGTCTCTCTCTCTCTCTCTATTTCTCTCTCTCTCTCTCTCTCCCTTCACTCCCATTCTCTTCCCCCTCTCTCAAATGCTCTCTCGCATTCTCCCTTTCCTTTCTCCTTGCCCCATCTATGGCTGTGAATGCTATATGATTCAGGGACTCTCCCTGAATTCAATTACTATATTGTACAGTGCCTCATACACTGTAAGCACTTAATAAATATGATTGTTAAGGTCTTATTAGTTTCTGACCCGTTCTTCTCAAATGTGGTGGTGCTGTCATTGGTAGGCAGAGTGACTTTCTCCAGGCATCTGACTGCCCACCACCCTTCCACCCACCAATCCAGAGAAGATGGAATGATGGGATAGGAAATAGGAGGATTGAAGCTCATCCCTTGGGGAATAAAATCATCATCATTATCATCATCATCATCTTATTATATTTGGTATTATATGATATTTGATATGGTATCATGGTCATTATTATATCATTATTATTAGCATAATGTCATTTCTTAAGAACCAACTATGTGCTAAGTGCTGGAGTAGACACAAGGGTAATACACCAGACACGGTCCCTGTCCCACAGAGAGCTAATCATGTCTACTAAATCTATGGTTCTAGGGAATCTAGGGAATCCAGGGTTAGGAGGGCGTTGGATGGGAGTGTGCTGGCATGGGCAGGCGTGGGGGGTCGTGGATGTGGGTGGCACTGGGAAAAGAAGACAGGGAGGGGGAGGGGGAAGGTCTGCCCACTTTGGGGAGTCCTCACCCCACCTTCTGATTATTCTCACCAGCCACATATGAATTGGTGAGAAATTCGGCTTAATGTGTCCCTGCCCCTCCTCTCTGATTGGTTGAATGGCAGTGTTGCCTAGTGGATAGAGCATGGACATGGGAGTTGGAAGGACCTGGGTTCTAATCTCAACCCCACCACTTGTTTGTGTGTGCCCTTACTAAGAGAAGCTAGCTCTCTTCCTCCCTTCAAGGCCCTATTAAGAGCTCACCTCCTCCAGGAGGCCTTCCCAAACTGAGCCCCTTCCTTCCTCTCCCCCTCGTCCCCCTCTCCATCCCCCCTTCTTACCTCCTTCCCTTCCCCACAGCACCTGCATATATGTATATATGTTTGTACATATTTATTACTCTACTTATTTATTTATTTTACTTGTACATATCTATTCTATTTATTTTTTTTTTGTTAGTATGTTTGGTTTTGTTCTCTGTCTCCCCCTTTTAGACTGTGAGCCCACTGTTGGGTAGGGACTGTCTCTGTATGTTGCCAATTTGTACTTCCCAAGTGCTTAGTACAGTGCTCTGCACATAGTAAGCGCTCAATAAATACGATTGATGATGATGATGATGCCCTTGGGCAAGTCAATTAACTTCTCTGGGCCTCAGTTACCTCATTTGTAAATTAAGGCTTAAGACTGGGAGTGCTGTGTGGGACAGGGACTGTGTCCAACCTGATTAGCTTGTGACTACCCCAGTGCTTAGTATAGCGCCTGGAACCTAGTAAGCACTTTACAAATACCACAGTTATCATCGGTTGTCTTGCACAATTCAGTTAGCTCTATATGCCGATCACTTTCTAGAAACATGGCTTGACTGTCAGTGGAAAGAGCACAGGCTTGGGAGTCAGAGGTCATGGGTTCAAATCCCGGCTCCACTGCTTGTCAGCTGTGTGACTTTGGGCAAGTCACTTAACTTCTCTATGCCTCAGTTGCCTCATCTGTAAAATGGGGACTAAGATTGTAAAAGCCCCACATGGGACAGTCTGATCACCTTGTATCCTCCCAAGTGCTTAGAACAGTGCTTTGCACATACCAAATACCAAAAATATAATTATTGTTAATATCATTCAAATAACTCAAATCCCAATTATGGGGAGAAAATGGCAGGTAGGAGAAGGGCAAAATCAGGAGGTGGAGGAGGAGAATGGAGAAAAAGAAAAGAAAAAGGAGGAGGAAGAGGAGGAGGAAAAGGAAAAGAAGGAGGAGAGAGAGAAGGAGGAATGAAAAGAGGAGAAAAAGAGGAAACTCTCCTCTACTCCATAATCTTTCTATTGAGCCTCAGCAGTCAATCAATTAATCAATGCATTTACTGCATTCAAGGCCCTACTGAGAGCTCATCTCCTCCAGAAGAACTTCCCAGACTGAGCCCCTTCCTTCCTCTCCCCCTCGTCCCCCTCTCCAACCCCCGCATCTTACCTCCTTCCCTTCCCCACAGCACCTGTATATATGTATATATGTTTGTACATATTTATTACTCTATTTATTTATTTATTTTACTTGAACCTATCTATTCTATTTATTGTATTTTGTTAGTATGTTTGGTTTTGTTCTCTGTCTCCCCCTTCTAGACTGTGAGCCCACTGTTGGGTAGGGACTGTCTCTATATGTTACTAGCTTGTACTTCCCAAGCGCTTAGTACAGTGCTCTGCACACAGTAAGTGCTCAATAAATACGATTGATTGATTGATTGATTGATTTACTGAGTACTTACTGTGCATGAGCACTGCATTAAGTGCATGGGAGAGTATACTATGATAGAGTTGTTAGACACAATCCATGCCCACCAGGAGTTTACATTCTACAGGGAGAGACAAAAATTAAAATAAAATACACATAGGGCAAACAGTAGAGGGCAATTCTCTTCCTATAAACGGTCCTAATCATTCACACCAGATATTTTTTTGGCTGGTAAAATGGCAACCCCATTTTGTGACCACCCCATTAAATACAAGATATCTAGTTACATCTATGTGTACCATCAGGAGACAGGACATTCCAGCTCTTCACGAAAAAAGAATGTTTATTCCAAGTGGGGGAAGACTGGAGAGACTCGAGGGATTAAACAGAATCCCAGGCCTCAGTGACTCCTAAAAGCAATTTGGTCTGGATCACTGTTCTGAGCATCCAAAGAGCAGATAAGTTTGAATCAGTGTTCTTGTATCAGTCCCCAGCTCAGTGGAAAAGAGCCCGGGCTTTGGAGTCAGGGGTCATGGGTTCAAATCCCGGCTCTGCCACTTGTCAGCTGTGTGACTTTGGGCAAGTCACTTCACTTCTCTGGGCCTCAGTTCCCTTATCTGTAAAATGGGGATTAAGACTGTGAGTCCCCTGTGGGACAATCTGATCACCCTGTAACCTCCCCAGAGCTTAGAACAGTGCTTTGCACATAGTAAGTGCTTAATAAATGCCATTATTAGTAGTAGCATCCTACCCATTGGGGTACAGCCTGGTCTAGTTGAAAGAACAATGGTTTAGCAAGTGGAGGATAGACAGGAGACTTGGGCTCCAGTCCTAGTTCTGCCACTGGTCTGTTGTGATTTGGGGTAAGCTTCTTAATCTCCCTGGATCTTAGTTTCCTCAGTTGTAAAATGGGGATGACTGTACTTCTCTCTCCTTACCTTAAAGGATAAGGAGTGGAAAAAAGTAAGATAATTGTGAAAGCATTTGGAAAAATTTACAAAAACAAGGTATAATTAATGAATGTCATCATTGCTATAAATTATCCTGCTTATTCCTTGAGGTTGGTCATTCTCAACCCCAGCTGGTTAAAATTACCAGCAAGATTCATTTTTCCACTTTTTTTTATTCATTCAATCATATTTATTGAGCACTTACTGTGTGCAAAGCACTGCACTAAGCACTTGGAAGAGAACAATATAACAACAGACACATTTCCTGCACACAAGAAGCTCCCAGTTTAGATGGGGAGACAGACATTAATATGCATCTATAAAGGAATAAATAAATAAATAAATTGAAGGCATGTACATATATACTGTGGGAATGGGAGGGAGGATGAATGAAAGTGAGCCCATTGTTGGATAAGGATTGTCTCTATCTGTTGCCAAATTGTACTTTTCAAGTGCTTTGTACAGTGTTCTGCACACAGTAAGTGCTCAATAAATATGATTGAATGAAAGGAACTAGTCAGGGTGGCACACAAGAGAGTGGGAGAAGGGAAGAGAAGGGCCTAGTCAGGGAAGGCTTCTTGGAGGAGATGTACCTTCAGTAAGGCTTTGAAGTGGAGGAGAGCTATTATCTGTCTGATAAGGAGGGAGGGCATTAGAGGTCAGAGGTAGGATGTGGGCGAGAGGTCGACAGCGAGATAGATGACATCGAGGTACAGTGTGAAGGTTAGCATCAGAGGACCCAAGTTTGTGGGCTGGGTTCTAGTTGGATAGTAGTGAGGATATGTAGAGGGACAAGTAGACTAAGTGCTTTAATGCCAATGATGAGGAGTTTTTGTTTGATGAGGAGGTGGATGGGCAACTACTGGAGTTTCTTGAAGAGTGGGGAAGCATGGTCTGAACGTTTTTGAAGAAAAATGATCTGAGCAGCAGAATGGAGTATGGACAGGAGTGGTGAGAGACAGGAAGGAGGGAGGTCAGCAAGGAGGCTGATACAATAGTCAAGTTGGGTTAGGATTAGGGCTTGCATTAATGTGGTAGCAGTTTGGATGGAGAGGAAGGGGCAGATTTTGGCAATGTTGAAAAGGTAGAACTGACAGGATTTAGCAATGGCTCGAATATGTGGGTTGAATGATGGAGAGGATTCTAGGATAATGTCAAGGTTATGGGTTTGTGAGGCAGGGAGGATGGTGGTGCCATCAACAGTGATGGGAAGGTAAGCAGGAGGACAGGGTTTGGGTGGGAAGATAAGAAGTTCAGTTTTAGCCATATTAAGTTTGAGATGATGGGAAGACATCCAAGTAGAGACGCCTTGAAAGCAGGAGGAAGTGTGAGTCTGCAGAGGCGAGAGATCAGGGCTGGAGATGGAGATTTAGGTGTCATCAGCATAAAGGTGATAGTTGATGCTGTGTGAGTGAATGAGTTTTCCAAGGGAGTGGGTGTAGATGGAGAAAAGGAGGGGACCCAGAATTGAGACTTGAGGGAAATCCACAGTTAGGGGTTGGGAGGAGCCCATGAAAAGGCCGAGGTTGGATAATGTTTCCAGGAGAAAGGAGTGGTCAACAGTATTAAAGGCAGTTGAGAGGTTGAGGAGGATTAGGATGGGGTAGAAGCTGCTGGATTTGGCAGGGAGATCATTGGTGACCTTTGAGAGGGTGGATCTGTGAAGCAAAGGGGATGGAAGATGGATTGGAGGGAGTCAAGGAGAGAGTTGGAGGAGAGAAACTTGAGGAAGCAGGTATAATAATAATAATAATAATAATAATAATAATAATAATAATAATAATAATAGTATTTGTAAAGCACTTACTGTGTGCCAAGCACTGTTCTAAGCACTGGGGTAGATACAGGGTGATCAGATTGTCCCATATGGGTCTCACACTTTTGATCCTCATTTTACAGATGAAGTAACTGAGGTCCAGAGAAGTTAAGTGACTTGCCCAAGGTCACACAGCAGACAAATGGAGGAGCCGGAATTAGAACCCAGGTCCTCTGACTCCCAAGCCCATGCTCTTGTCACTAAGCCACACTGCTTCTCATAAGAGAAGGCATTTGGATAGGTATGGAGAGCTCACTCAAGGATTTTGGAGATGAATGGTAGGAGGGAGTTGGAGCAATAACTGGTGGGAGCCATGGGGTCAAGGGAGGGGCTTGTCTAGGATAGGGGAGATATGGGTATGTTTAAAAGCAGTGGGGAAGAAGTCATTGGAGATTGAGCAGTTGAAGATGGCAGTTAGGGATGGAAGAAGGGAGGGGGCAAACACTCTCTAGGTCTCAGTTACCTCATCTGTAAAATGGGGATCAAAAGTGTGAGCCCCATATGGGACAACCTGATCGCCCTGTATCTACCCCAGTGCTTAGAACAGTGCTTGGCACATAGTAAGTGCTTTACAAATACCATTATTATTATTATTATTATTATTATCATTATTATTATTATACCTGCTGCCTCAAGTTTCTCTCCTCCAACTCTCTCCTTGACTCCTTGATGAAGTGTTTCCCTTTCCCTTCAAAGCCCTACTGAGAGCTCACCTCCTTCAGGAGGCCTTCCCATACTGAGCCCCCTTCTTCCTCTCCCCCTCCTCCCTTTCCCCATCCCCCCTGCCTTACCTCCTTCCCCTCCCCATAGCACCTGTATATATGTTTGTACATATTTATTACTCTATTTATTTTACTCATACATATTTATTCTATTTATTTTATTTTGTTAGTATGCTTAGTTTTGTTGTCTGTCTCCCCCTTCTAGACTGTGAGCCCATTGTTGGGTATGGACCATCTCTATATGTTGTCAACTTGGACTTCCCAAACGCTTAGTACAGTGCTCTGCACACAGTAAGGTCTCAATAAATACGATTGAATGAAAAGTGTGAAGGTTACGGGTCCCATGCACAGGTAGAGGGGGTGGATTTTGAGAGAAAGCGGGAGATTTCCTCTAGAGATAGTGCTGGAAAGATGGAGGAGTTGAAGAAAGGGAAGGAGAGGGGAGGGACTGGAGAGGGGCAGGGGAGATTTTGGGGAGATCATGCCTGATAGTGTCGATTTTGTTGATGAAGTAGGTGGCCAGGTCATTAGGGGCCAGGGATGGGGGAGAATGGGAGTAGGAGGCCTGAGAAGGGAGTTAAATGTCTGGGACAATTGGCAAGGACAATGGGCATGTTTGTCAATCAGGGTGGACTCACCCTTATCAGAGTTAAAGCCTGCAAGGATAAACTTGAAGTGGACAAAGTCGGCCTGATATCTAAATTTCTGTTGGCAATGTTCTGCGGCTCATGCACAGGAGTGAAGGAGACAGACTTTAGAGATGATCCAGGGATGAGGGATAGTGGTTTGAGATTGACAAAGGGATAGGGGAATAAGTGAGTTGAGTTCAGTAGAGAGGGTGATGTTGAGAGCATCTATTTGGTCTTCTAGAGAAAGTAATTTGGGTAGGGAGGCTATATGGGGCATGATGAGTTGAGAAAATTGGATGGGGTCAAAAGATCGGAGGTCTTCTCTTTATTCTCTTGCTTCCTGGCCTGTTAAAATGAAACAGAACTTGGTTTCTTTCAGAAAGAAGTAAAGCGTCTTTATTTGGAAATATAAAATTGAATTCAGCCTTTGGAAAAAAAAATGATTGGAGCCCTGTATTAAAACTTGAGAAATTGGGATGGTAAAAAAATCTCTAACCCCTTTATCAAAAGGACAAGATAGTTAAGTTTCAACATTGGCCTTGACATATTTAACTGCTTCAGATTCATGGCTTTGGTCTGTGTATTGATTCAGAATTTATTTCTGTTCTTGTAGTTGGTAGGTACGAGATAAGCATGGATATTCTTGATCTCCTTTGGCCTTTTCATTTGCGGACAGACTACGCTGAGCCTGATTTTAAATGTTCAGGTCTTAGGGATCAGTTGGCTTCTCAACAAGCTCCATGCCTTATGGCTATAATTCCAGTAATCATTAAGCGGTTCTGTCTGCCTAAGCAAGGGGTCAAGTGCTAGGGTAGACAAAGAAATTGAAATTAGACTAATCTAAAAGGCATAGTACCCTTTTTACAGATGACTAAACTGAAGCCCGAGAGTGTGTCTTGTCTGGGGTCACACAGCAGTTCAGTGTTAGAGCTTAGACTAGAATCAAGATCATCCGACTCCTGTCATGCTTTATCCACTAGATTATGGTCATAATAATAATGATAATATTAAAAAATGGTATTTTTAAGCACTTAGTATGTGCCAATGACTGTACAAAGCATTTGGATAGGTACAATTTAATCAGGTCAGGCACAGTTGGATCACCTGGACAGCTAGAGTGCCTGAACAGATGTCCCTGGTTGATCTGGACTGAGCTGAAATGATTCCCACTGTTTCAAGATCCTGCAGGAGGAGACACAGCACAATACATTTCAGAAAACAGCTCAGCCTGGTGGAGAGAACCTGGGCCTGGGAGTTGGAGAACTTTTTTCTAATCCTGGCAGCACCATTTACCTACTCTGTGACCTTGTAAAATGGTGATTAAATCCTAATTAGACTGTGAGCCCTGTATGCTACAGAGATGGTTTCCAGCTGGATGATCTTGTCCCTAATCAGCACGTTGATCACAGTCTGGCACATAGTAGGTGCTTAATTATTGTTATTATTATTATTATTACAATGTCTCCCCCAATGGTTTGTTGGGTGCCAACTTGTACTTCCCAAGCATTTAGCACAGTGCTCTGCACACAGTAAGCGCTCATCTCCCCAGTGGATACCACTGGTCAGCCTGGGTTCTTTCCTTTTCAGCTTCACAGAGAGTTCTGCCTCCCTCTTCCCCAGAACCGCCCCTACTGAGAAAATTGGGCATTGTCTTAATTCAAACTATGAGTTTTATTTTGTTTTGTTGTCTGTCTCCCCTTTCTAGACTGTGAGCCCATTGTTGGGTAGGGACTGTCTCTATATGTTGCTAACTTGTACTTTCCAAGCGCTTAGTACAGTGCTCTGCACACAGTAAGCACTCAATAAATACAATTGGATGAATGAATGAATGAATCTATCAATAGCTATTAGAAAGTATCAGTTTGTCATATCATCTTTAAGGATTTCTCCTGAATAACGCTCCCTGGAGCAAAATGCACCAGCCCATTATAAAGCCTTCACTAGCCTACATTGCTTCTCCATTCACAATTCCATGCGGACATATAGACACACAAAGATACAACCAGACATACATTCATAGATACACAAAGACACACTAATCCCCCATTTCTTCTTCTCCCACTCCCTTCTGCGTCACCCTTGCACCTGGATTTGCTCCCTTTATTCACCCCTCTCTCAGACCCACAGAACTTATGGAATGTACCGGTAATGCATTTAATTATATTAATGTCCATCTCCTTCTCTAGACTGTAACCTTGTTACGGACAGGGAATGTGTCTACCAACTCTGTTATACTGTATTCTTCCAAGTGCTTAATAGTCAGTCAGTCAATCAGATTTCTTGAGTGCTTACTGTTTGCAAAGCACTGTACTAAGTGCTTGGGAGAGAAGCAGCCTGGCTCAGTGGAAAGAGCACGGGCTTTGGAGTCAGAGGTCATGGGTTCGAATCCCAGCTCCACCACATGTCTGCTGTGTGACCTTGGGCAAGCCACTTAACTTCTCTGAGCCTCAGTTACCTCATCTGTAAAATGGGGATTATGACTGTGAGCCCCCAGGTGGGACAACCTGATCACCTTGTATCCCCCCCAGCCTTAGAACAGTGCTTGGCACATAGTAAGCACTTAACAAATGTCATCATCATCATTATTATTATTATTACAATATAACAATGAGCACTGTGAGCTTACAGTTTAGAGGGGGAGACAGTCATTAATATAAATAAATAAATTACAGGTATGTACTTTAGTCATGCAGGGCTGGGAGAGGGGATGAATAAACGGAGCAAGTCAGGGAGATGCAGAAGGGAGAGGGAGAAGAAGAAATGAGGACTTAATAGAGGAAGGCCTCTTGGAGGAGATCTGTGTTCAATAAGGCTTTGAAAGTGGGGAGAGTAATTATCTGGGGGATATGAGGAGAGCAGGTCTTTCAGGCCAGAAGCAGGACATGGGGGAGAGGTTGGTGGTGAAATAGATAAGATAAAGGTACTGTAAGAAGGTTAGTAGTAGAGTCCTCCTGTTGCTTCCCTCCCCCTCATGTTCCCTGGATCTATTTCCTCAGAGGTGCTGACCTAAAAATATCGAAATTCCCAGGAAACACAGTGGCAGGGAAACTGGGGTCTCTGATTTTGATTCCCGTTCAACTGCTGCCTCTGCCGCTACCCCCTCTGATCTGGGCTGATGAGTGGCTACTGTAGGGGCAGGGCTCTGTGCCAAAAGCCACACCCAAGACTATCAGCACCATTTCAGCACCGTGAGAAGCAGCATGGCTTGAGAAGCAGCGTGGCTCAGTGGAAACAGCCTGGATTTTGGAGTCAGAGGTCATAGGTTCAAATCCTGGCTCTGCCAATTGTCAGCTGCGTGACTTTGGGCAAGTCACTTCACTTCTCTGTGCCTCAGTTACCTCATCTGTAAAATGGGGATTAAGACTGTAAGCCCTGTGTGGGGCAACCTGATCACCTTGTAACCTCCCCAGCACTTAGAACAGTGCTTTGCACATAGTTAGTGCTTAATAAATGCCATCATTATGATTATTATTTCACGAGGACAGCTGACCCCCTGTCCTGGATCCCACTTCTATTTCTGTAACTCTTGCTAAATATTTTAATTAAAGATCAAAGATGTCTGGAAGATAGGGTTTACACTGAGAAATGTTAGGGTGAGAAAAATGCAATTTTAGTTATCTCCAGTAGAAATCCATTTGTGACTTCATTGCCTTTATCAGAAAATAAAACAAAAATGATGCTGAAAAACCTTGAGCGGCAAAAGCAATAATTATCTTAAAGCATACTTGGATAGATTTTGCTGAAAAATAAACACCTTATAAATATAACATGTTTAAAAAGAGCAAACAAACATTGGGCGGGGGAGAAAAGCAATATTTGTTTCATTTAGGGATGGCTTAGACTGTGACTGCTGAAATTACATGGTTTTCTGAAGATCCAAAATGCCCACTAGATGACAAGAATGTCATTTCCTGGCATCCCATAATACCCCTGTCCTTTTTTCCATTTCAGAGGAGGTGCTCAGAGACAGCCCAAATGGAGAGTCT
Source organism: Tachyglossus aculeatus (assembly GCF_015852505.1). Taxonomy (NCBI): domain Eukaryota; kingdom Metazoa; phylum Chordata; class Mammalia; order Monotremata; family Tachyglossidae; genus Tachyglossus; species Tachyglossus aculeatus. The sequence continues at coordinate 27,152,223 of NC_052070.1, forward strand.
GGAGAGAGCCCCTTCCTGTCAGTAGAATAGCCAAAGGCAGACTCTCAAGGTAAATTAGTTTTAAGAAGCTTTCAATCCTATGAATAGCTCCAGGTAAGGAGAGACATTATCTGTGCTTTCTGAGATGCATTCGGGTTGAGAGATGCAAGTTTTGAGAGGCCATTTGCTGACAACAAAAGGAATCATTCATATGCAAGTGTTACTGAAAAGCTGCGCTATCTGTTGCTCTCTTAGCTGACAAGATAACTCCCTGGAGGCTTGTCATCATCATCAATGGTATTTATTGAGTGATTGAGTGATGATTATGATTTTTTTTTGTTAAGCGCTATGTGCCAAGCGCTGTTCTAAGCACTGGGGTGGATACAAGGTTATCAGGTTGTCCCATATGTAATCTCCATTTTACAGATGAGGTAACTGAGGCAGGAGAAGTGCCTTGCCCAAACTCTCACAGTTGACAAGTGTCAGAGCCAGGATTAGAACCCATGACTTCTGACTCCCAAGCCAGTTCTATTTCCACTAAGCCACACTGCTTCCATTAAGCAAAGCTTACTGCTTACTGTGTGCAGAGCAATGTACTAAGAGCTTGGAAAAGCACACTGCAATCGTATTTATTGAGCGCTTACTGTGTGCAGAGCACTGTACTAAGCGCTTAAGCACTACAGCACTGGTGATAGACACATTCCTTTCCCACAACTAGACACGGAGGCCATGAACACGCACTGGGGATGGTGGGAGAGGGCACCTAAAATCTGTGGCTCTGACTCTTCCTGAATCTGTCTGTAAGCACCCAGGGAGGTACCATGGAGCCAATCTGACTTTGAGGACAATGATCCCTCTGATGAAGTCCAAGAAGACAGGGCATTTCTGAGGTGGTTCATCAATACCCTTTCCCAAGTCTGCTAAGCCTTGCTTTCGGCAATGCTAGTGATGAGGGGACAGAGAACTGGGAAGTGTGACAGAGTAGTTCCAGCCAGGAATCAGATAATGCTCCTGAGTGAGATACTCCATAAAGCTTTCCTTCAAGAGCTCGAACTTTCCAAGCAAAGGAAAAAAGCATGAAGATGAAATAGAGATGGCCTTAGTGCTTGAGTGTAGGCTGTCAGTTAATAGGTACATGGCGGTGGGGGACGATTGGCATGAGAGGAGTTTAGTTGGATTATGAATTGGTCTGGGCATCCTATCAGTTCTACAGATCCCTAATAAAAGGGATTGAATAATAACCCAACATAGCATGACCTCCCTTTGCCAGTCATATGATGCAATCTACCACTGGCCTGGCACCTGCTCTATCTGGGTGTTTGTGCAGCTGCAATGAAGACATGGACTCAGCCTTGTTCTATCAGTCAGTGACCTCAGCTGTCCTTCATCTGGGGATCACCCGTATCCCTGGGGATTTAATTTTTGCTGTGTTTTTTCCTAATAAAAAGAAAACTAACATGTGACATCTGGTTTCGTCTCTTCCACCCACTGTAGAGTCAGGGTCAGAGGGTCTGGAATCCAACATGGAGCCACAGTCACTTCCTTGCTTTTCCTGTTCCTCCTGCCACTCCAGAGTCCGACTGAAGAGAGGGGAGACGGACCTCGGGGAATGGCAACTTCCCAGAAGCAGAGACAGAGTGGCCTTCCTGCTTTGAGGGGAGGGAAAAGTGCACCTCTGCTCCAGCCGCCACTCCAGAGGTCGGGCTGATTGGTAAAGAGATGGACCATGGTCTTACCCTCGGCCTCTGCAGGAACAGCCTCTGTGTCTCTTGGACCAGCGGTGGAAATTGCATGTGCACACATTACTCCTTCATTCACAAAATCCCTCAACCTCTTCTCTGTCACCTGGAGGGTCAGCAGACCCTCGGGTCAGGAGATCAGGAGATACAGAGGGAAAGCGGGACAGATGGAGAGTCTTCTCCCGATGCACACAGCCCCTCTCTGCTCTGCGAGCCTGTGGTCCACCTGAATCCCTTCCTCCTGCAGAACTTCATGGAAATTCCTACCTCTCTCTTCCTGGGACCACCCTGTGGTCAGAAGACCAGGTGACATAATAATAATAATGGCATTTATTAAGCGCTTACTATGTGCAAAGCACTGTTCTAAGCGCTGGGAAGGTTACAAGGTGATCAGGTTGTCCCATGTGGGGCTCACAGTCTTAATCCCCATTTTACAGATGAGGTAACTGAGGCCCAGAGAAGTGAAGTGACTTGCCCAAAGTCACCCAGCTGACAAGTGGTGGAGCCGGGATTTGAACCCATGAACTCTGACTCCAAAGCCCGGGATCTTTCCACTGAGCCACACTGCTTCTCATTGTCATTTCGACTACGAAGATGATAGATCAGTAGCCACCATAAACTGCTCATTTGTCAGATCTTCTTGAAGGATTTTGCTTGATTAAACTTTAGTGGTGCAAAATGACCAATCTGTTGTGAAACCCAGTTAATGTATAGGGGCTGCCTCAGTTTCCTCATCTGTAAAATGGAAACAAAATACCTGCTCTCCTTTTAAGATTGAGAAACCCATGTGGGACTGGGACTTTGCCAAATCTGTTTATTTTGTATCAATCCAAACACTTAGCACAATACTTGGTAGATGTAAGTGCTCAACAAATGCCACCACCATCATCTGATAATCTTATACCTACCCCAGTGCTTAGCATAGTGCTTAGCACATAGAAAGCCCTTTACAAATGTCATCACTAATATCATCATCTACTACTATTTTTCAGATTATTTCTTCCAAGGGAGATTGGAATGGTGGGTGGACAAAATCAGTCCTTCAGGCCAGGAATGGTGAGGGAGTAATATAGATATTCACTTCCCAATGGGTTCAGCCAAGCATTCTGGGCAGGCCCTGCTCAGGTACTGGATGGCTGCTTTCTTTCAGTTGCTTTGCTGATTCCCATAGTCATTTTCCCCAGCATTGCTTCACTAATGGAGTGTCTTTGGAATGGTGGATATTGGATGTCTACTGTTTTCAATCTTCTTTCTCTCTCAGATCTTTTAGTTCAGATCTACACTGTTGTGAAAGAGAAATAAGGCTCACTCCCCTCTCGCTTCTCTTGTTAGGCTCTCCTTATTCCCTCAGACAACTGTTGGAAGAAAAGGATGTCCCCCAGAGGGTTGTCCTGTGAGGAAATAGGAGAAGAAACAGGAGCACTGGGCACTGTTGAGCCTGGGTTTGTCCCAGCTTTGTCTGACCACACCTCAGTTCTCATGAACACAACAACTGTGTCTCTCTCCTCCCTGTTTGATCTAGGCCTCAGGTACCTCTTTCTACTCACAAATGCCCTTCCATTTAACAAAAAGCAACTTGGTCCAGATGATAGGATGATTGATTCAGAAAAAAAAAAAGGTGATCCTCACTTTGTTTGACATTGGGCCTTATTCTCCTCTCTGGTAATGGAGAAAATGGAATGATTCATGCCTATGGGAAGATTTTTGTCTGTCAATAGTATTTATTCAGCATTTACTGTGTGCAGAGCACTGTATTAAGTGTTTGGGGGAGTACAATATAAAGGATATATTCCCTGCCCAAAATGAGTGCTTCATGGAGTGACACTGATTATGTCTCTCTGACTGCCTTTGCCTCAGCCCCAGCAGCAGGATTTCCTCTACATCCTCCCTGAGTGCACAACTGATTGCTATCTAGCTACAGGGACTTCATCTCTCCACCATCTCTATAACAATGTCTTAATCAGGTGCACTGTGGTGCTGTGAATAGGGCAAAAAGAGATGGTTTGGATCCTGATTCTTGGCTGAAAGCACGTAGAAAATGGGATGGAAGGAGATTTACCCCTCCCACGATTTGAGGGAGCCCTCAGAAGTAGGTAGGGTGAATCCTTGAAGAAAATTCAATGGCATGTACAAATGTGAAGAGAAGGTGCATCACAGATGCACATGGATGGGGCTCTAGTCTAAAAGTAGCCATAATGTTTAAAGATAGGCTCCAGTGTGAAAAGCTGGGACCTAAAGCCTTCTGAGAGCTGAAACTCCAGGATGGCATACTTGGCTGATAAGCACAGCTGGAGAGGTAATTAAGCAGCCCTTCTCCTGCTGCCATACCTGTAGCAATGTAACATAAAATTGCAGTGACACTTCTGGACTGAGAGTAAATGAAAAACCTCTTTCCAATGAATACATTGATCAACCATCATTTGAGGGAGGGAAGGAAAATATTCTGGAGGACAGACTATGCCTTCAGAGGCTTGCCTTTATAGGGACAGCTGTCTAATTTATTGCATGTAATTGAAATGAGAAGGAATTGAGTAGGATTTTGAAAAATAAAAACAGTACTCAGCCAAATACAAAAACCTCTCTCTTTCTGACTGTCAGGCTTTGCGAGCACTTCTTTGCTCGCAAAGAGCACTTCTTTGGTTTGCGAGCAAAGGCTTTGCAGGCTTTGTGGTCCCTTCTTGATCAAATTACATTAAGTGGGCATAGAATACAAATAGTCTAATTTCCCTACCCTAACAAGGTTCGGCAAATGGGAATCATGAAGGAGACAGTGAAGAATCTCTTCCTCAGTTTCCCCATCTCTATCTTTTGTTATCTTTCCATTTTCCCCTCATTCCCCACTTTTTCCTTCCCTATCCTTGCCTAGTGATCTTCCCCCTTTCCTTTTCCTCTACCATTTCTCTTTCCTTGTCTTCATTTTCTTTCTTTTCACCCTATCTCTCTATTGTTGACTCTGTTTCTTTACCTCCACTATGCTTGGATCCCACCCCTATCCAGCTTTAAGTCCCAGAAATTCTGCTCATCCTAAATCTATCACAAAATGAAACAACAAAATGTCAAAAATGAAATTGAATTAATGATTCCCAAATAGAAAAAAATAAAATCACCGCATTCAGTTTTACTTCCAGTATAATAAACTTTCTCAAGCATTTTTCCTTTTAAGGATCTTCTCTTCACTGTAGATAAAGTTCTCATAACCTCCACATACCCCTCCTCTGTGGAAGTTATCTGAATGATGATTTCTAGGAAACTAAATGTATTTTCTGGAATTGAAAGATATTTTAGATAGGGAAAGCAACCGCAAAATTTGATGGAGGAAGTGACATTCAGGATTTACTTCATTCACCATCAGGAAAAGCTAACAAAATTGTGTACCAAAATAACATGTTGGTATTAATCAATCAGTCAATCAATCAATGGCATTTATTGGGCACTTACTGTGTGCAGAGCACTATACTAAGCACTTGGGAGAGTGAAGAACAATGGAGTAAGTAGACATGATTCCTAACAGCTTAGCGGGAAAGGCAGACATTAAAATCCATCCAAGATAGGGCTGTGGGGCTGGGGGTGCGGCAAGTATCAAAGTGCTTAAGAGGGACGTACTCAAGAGCATAGGTGATGGAGCAGATAAATAGCGTATGAAAATAAGGGGTTAGTAAGAGAAGGCTTCTTGGAGGCGACACAACTTTAGTAGAGCTTTGAAGATGAGGACAGTGGTAGACTGTCATATATGAAAGGGGAGGGAATCCTAGGCCAGAGGGAGGAGGCGGGCAAAGAATCCGTGGCAAGATAGATGAGGTTGAAGTACACAGATTGTGTTAATGTAGGGAAGTTGGTGGGCTGGGTTGTAGTAGGATATTAGAGTGGTAAAGTAAAAGGAGAAGAACTGAGACCTAATTGAGTGCCTTAAAGATGCTGAAAAGGTGCTTTTGTTTGACATGGAGTTGGAGATTTTAGAGGACTAGGGAGACTTGGGCTGATTTTTTTTAGGAAAATGATCCAGGCAACAGAGTGAAGTATGGACTGGAAAGGAGAGAGACAGGAGGCAGAGAGGTCAGCTAGGAGGCTGATGGCAGTAATTAAAGCAGGATATGATAAGCGATTGAATGAGTGTAGGAGCAGTTTGGTTGAAGAAGAGGCAAATTTTAGAGATGCTGTGAAGGTAAAAGTGACAAGATTTGGAGAAAGCCTGAATATGCTGGTTGAATAAGATAGATCAGTCGAGGATAATGCCAAGATTTCAGGACTTGTGATACAGGAAGATATTTAAATGCACCAATGAAGCCCTTTTAAATGTAGGGGAAACTCATTTTTAAGACTTTCTGACCCACGTTTCACTACAAAATGCCAGCTATTTTTCTATTTAGAAAATGATGGGTTCATTCTTTTAAAGTTCTTCACTCTCTTCACACTGTTGCTATCTCTGGAGGATGCTGTGATCTTTGCTTGAATAGTTCCACATCCAATGGACAAGTCTCTCCACCTCTAACAGGTTAACCACAGCTGAACATCATCTCTTCTGTAAGGCCTTTTGTGACTGCGCTGGAAATAGTACAGGTGCAGTATTAGGTTTACCATCACCTCTGGGCAGGGATTGAGGGGTAGCTGATGTCTTTTTTGTGTTTAATGTTGTCCAAGTGCAGGCTGGTAGTAGGTAATTTTGGTCTGACAGAAAATGCTGGTGACAAAACATTGAAAGCCTTATTGAAAGTTCCAATACGGCAAAACAGAAAACTCTGGTTTTCACATGTTTTTACTGGCCACTATGAGATGGTCCGAAAGACGTCAATGAAGCTAGAGGTAGCTGAGGCCTAGAGTGCCCAGAAGACAGGAATTCTCTCCAATTTTCCATTTGCTCTACGATTGCTACTTCTTTTTTCTTTTGGCTGTTATGAAACACAGTACTCTGATGAAAGTGTAGTTATCCAGTGAGCTTCAGGAGTCAGTGATGAACAGGAAATTTGAGTGTCACTCTGAGTAAATTTAACGAGCAGCATGGCCTAATGGAAAGAGCAACGATCTGGAGTCAGATAATATGAGTTCTAGTCTCATTTCTTCCAGCTGCTTGCTTTATGACCTCGGATAAGGCACTTAACTTTGTCTGTACCTCATCTGAAAAATGGGGATTCAATGCCTGTTCTCCCAACTATTTAGACATTGAGCCCCATGTGGGAAAGGAACTGTGTCCAACCTGATTAAATTGTATCTACCCCAGTGCTCAGAACACTGCATGACATGTAGTAAGAGCTTAACAAATGTAGTAATAGTAATGATAATAATCATAATATTAATAAGAAGTAATGCATAGGTGATCTTTTCTCACTGCCTAGTCTCCCTAGTAAAGGAAGGGGTGGATTCTATACCATTCGTCAGCATTGTGCTGGCTCCTAAGGAGCTTAAAAACTAAAACAGCAGGGACAGGGATACATAGGATAATAATAATAATAATAGTGCTTGTTAAGCACTTACTATGTGCCAGGCATTGTGCTAAGTGCTGGGGTGGATACAAGCAAATTGAATTAGACACAGTCCCTATCCCATGTGAGGCTCACAGGCTCAATCCCCATTTTATAGATGAGGTAACTGAGGCTCAGAGAAGTGAATTGACTTAACCAAGACCACACAGCACACAAGGGGTGGGGCAGAGATTAGAAGCCATGGCCTTTTGACTCCAAGGCCTTCTATCCTCTAAAGAACTGCAGAAATAGTAGAATACAAACAGGGCCACAGTTGCACCAGGGACAGCTACCTCTGTAGGACTTCAAAGGGTTACTTTTGGGACAACATTTGAACTCAGTTAAGAATCCCGTAAGCATGTTCTCCTCTAGCTGCCCCTGCTGTCCTCTGGCCCTACCTGACAAATCCCCAACTTCCTATTCAACAGCATTTACTCACCACTTAATGTGCACAGAACACTGGACTAAGTACTGGAAAGTTAGTAAACATGGCCTAGTGGCTAGTGTACAGGCTTGGGAAACAGAGATCGTGGGTTCTAATCCCAGTTCTGCCACTTGTCTGCTGTGTGACCTTGGGTAGGTCACTTAACTTCTCTGTGTCTTAGTGACCTCGTCTGTAAAATGGGGATTGAGACTGTAAGCCCCATGTGGGACCGGGACTGAGTCCAACTTGATTTCCTTGTATCTATCCCAGTGCTTAGAACAGTGTTTGGCAAACAGCAAGTACTTAAAAATACCATTATTATTATTATTATAATTAATAAACATGATTTCTGTCCTCATGGGGCCTAGGGTCTTAGAGGGAATTTATGATCAAGTTGACAGTTCTTACCTTCCTGGTTCAGACTCTTCAATCAGCCACCATTCCTTTTTGGACATTCTTGGGCCCAAAGTAAACAAATAACCCAGCAGGATTAGAACCCAGGTCCTCTAACACCCAAGCCTGTGCTCTTTTTACTAGGCCATCCCGTTTCTCAAGTTTATATCAATTTTATAATTGATCAGACTATTTAACTTAAATATATTGGGCAATTTGTTTCCAGCTGTCACATTTTGTCACAGGACATTCTGAGACATTCTACCACAGGGATCATTTCTATAGTATATTACTAGGGAAGTGAGATTAAAAGTGTTCATCACCAAGATCCGCCCTTTCCCCTCCAACCAAACTGCTACCTTACTGGTTCAATCTCTCATCCTATCCCGACTGGATTACTGCATCAGCCTCCTCTCTGATCTTCCATCCTCCTGTCTCTCCCTGCTTCAGTCTATACTTCACTCTGCTGCCCAGAATATCTTTGTACAGAAATGCTCTTGGCCTGTCACTCCCCTTCTCATAAATCTCCAGTAGTTGCCAGTCAACCTATGAATCAAGCAAAGACTCCTGTCTCTCAGCTTCAAGGTTCTCCATCACCTCGCCCCCTCCTACCTCACCTCCCTTCTCTCCTTCTACAGCCCCGCCCACACCCTCCACTCCTCTGCCACTAACTTCCTCACTGTCCCTCGTTCTCATCTGTCCCACCATCGATCCCTGGCCCACGTCCTTCCTCTGGCCTGGAATGCCCTCCCTCCACACATGCGACAAATTAGCTCTCTTCCTCCCTTCAAAGCCCTACTGAGAACTCACCTCCTCCAGGAGGCCTTGCCAGACTGAGTCCCCCTTTTTCCTCTCCTCCTCCCCATCCCCCCCATCCCCCCCTCCCTTCCTCTGCCCTTCCCCCTTCCCCTCCCCACAGCACTTTGTATATATTTGTACGTATTTATTACTCTATTCATTTTATTTGCACGTTTACTACTATTTATCTTATTAATGTCCAAGACTGAACTCCTTGTCTTCCCTCCCAAACCCTGCCCTCTCCCTGACTTTCCCATCTCTGTTGACGGCACGACCATCCTTCACGTCTCACAAGCCCACAACCTTGGTGTCATCCTCGACTCCGCTCTCTCATTCACCCCTCACATCCTAGCTGTCACCAAAACTTGCCGGTCTTAGCTCTGCAACATTGCCAAGATCTGCCCTTTCCTCTCTGTCCATACCGCTACCCTGCTCGTTCAAGCTCTCATCCTATCCCGTCTGGACTACTGCATCAGCCTTCTCTCTGATCTCCCATCCTTGTGTCTCTCCCCACTTCAATCCATACTTCATGCTGCTGCCCGGATTGTCTTTGTCCAGAAACACTCTGGGTATGTTACTCCCTTCCTCAAAAATCTCCAACGGCTACCAATCAGTCTGTGCATCAGGCAGAAACTCCTCACCCTGGGCTTCAAGGCTGTCCATCGTCTCGCCCCCTCCTACCTCACCTTCCTTCTCTCCTTCTCCAGCCCACCCCGCACCGTCTGCTCCTCTGCTGCTAATCTCCTCACCGAGCCTCATTCTCGCCGGTCCCACCATCGACCCCCAGCCCATGTCATCCTCCGGGCCTGGAATGCCCTCCCTCTGCCCATCCGCCAAGCTAGCTCTCTTCCTCCCTTCAAGGCCCTACTGAGAGCTCACCTCCTCCAGGAGGCCTTCCCAGACTGAGCCCCTTCCTTCTTCTCCCCCTCGTCCCCTTCTCCACCCCCCCATCTTACCTCCTTCCCTTCCCCACAGCACCTGTATATATGTATATATGTTTGTACGTATTTATTACTCTATTTATTTATTTATTTTACTTGTACATATCTATTCTATTTATTTTATTTTGTTAGTATGTTTGGTTTTGTTCTCTGTCTCCCCCTTTTAGACTGTGAGCCTGTTGTTGGGTAAGGACCATCTCTATATGTGCCAACCTGTACTTCCCAAGCACTTAGTACAGTGCTCTGCACACAGTAAGTGCTCAATAAATACGACTGAGTCAATGAATGAATGAACATACAGTGGTCAATTTTCTTGTTGCTGGTGGGATTTCTTGGTGTGGAGGGTTCTACAATGCCACATTATTATTTTTCTATGCTCCTTCATTCTGCAGTGTTTCCAATTGTACTGCTTGAGTGATATGAAATCTTTATCATTAGTGCAAGTTTGAGACATGTAAGGTGGTGGTCAATCCAAACCTTGGTGCATCACATAATCAACAGGTAATAGAAACAACAGTCCAGTCTCACTGATAATAATTTAGTCCAGAAATATCTGCTTTAGATTCTCAGTATATTTGAGATGTCTCTCTACTTCAGTAAGTAAAATAGTAGAGTGTTGATTACAAGTTGATATTTAGCACATAAACGAACTAGAAAGTAGTCATTATTATTAAACATTCCAATCTCACTTGGTCTGGTGAATTTTGTCCACATTTCAGCATCAATGCCCACATGTGTAATGAAATTTCCCAAGAGATTCAGTTTATCAGCACTGAAGGGATAAATTAACTTGGACCCTTATAGAGTCTTTGTTCCTTCTCATTAGTGTCAGTCACCTGAAGTCTGTAGACAGATAATAGAGATTTTTTATTTCATTTTGTTTGCTTACAAGGTTTTCTTTTGCCTAGCAGGGCTCATTCTGAGTCAGAACTCTATACCATCCAGGTTTATATTGTATTGCCTGAAATGACAACGAAAAGATGTTTAGCAGCTCAAAGAACTCCCCTTTTCATTTTTTTGAATAAGAATATGAATCTAAGAGTTTGGGAAAACTACCAATTCCTGGGGTTGTCACTTGCCTGAAATTATATAAAATAGTGAAAAGGATGAAATCTTCTTTTAAGTCCACACCTTGCTGGCTAACTTAAAATATGTTGTATAGTAGGACTAGGCTTCTAATCCGCCCTTCAGAAATGACTGGGAGAAATTGCCAGTGTTTCCCATCTGTTCTTTTATCTGTCATTTGGGTGCCTTGATGTGCATACACATACACAAAACTGGGAAGATAAGTTCATGATTGATAATGAAGTAATTGGACCAAACAAAGGACCCTGGGGGGCCCCATTATTCCTTAATCTTGGATGCTGAAAAAAATGTAATAATGATTAAAGGACCATCAGATTGTCTTAGCAGAAACTGGACCAAAATAGAAAATGAACATTATTATTCCAGGGAACAAATGAACATAGGGAAATTCATAATTAACAAAGTGTTGAAACCTTATCCTTAAACGTGATAAACTGCTTTGAAAAACAAAAAAAGAGGATAAGCTGCCATGACATTTTCTGTACTGCCAACGCTTGATTATTCAGGCAGTCAGCACTGGCATGGATTATCACAAACAACAGATTATTGTTAGACCACGCAAATTAGGTGACAGGTAATAACATTATTAAGAATTTCAATTCACTTGACAGTAGTTCTGCAAAGATGTTGTTAAATGTTTTTAAAACTAACAGCATGATAGAAACCATGGGAATGATTGCAACATTCAAACCTAACAAAAAAAGGAGCTAAAGGTCTCTTTTTACTATTCTTGATGTCTTAAAGCAACAGTAGTAATTGTATTTATTGAACACTGACTATGTGCAGGACATTGTACAGAGCACTGGGGAAGAGAACATGGGTTCAAATTTATTCAGGATAGAGGAGGAACTAAAAAAAAGATTCAGAATCAACAGTCAATTAATAATTGAGCAGCTTCTGGGTGCAGAACACTGTATTAATCACTGGGAGAGTGCATCAGAGTTAGTAGACAAAAATCCCTGCCCTCAGAGCCTTACAATATAGCAGGGGCAACAGACAGCAAAATAAATTGCAGATAAGAGGAAGCAATAGAGTATAAAGATATAAAATAAGTTCTATCACATGGGATGTGAGTACTTAAGTGCTTGGGTGACAAGGAAGTTCTAAAGTGGCAGTGGGGTGTAGATATAAGGGTGAGTAGATAAGAGCTTAATCAGTGAGGGCTACTTACAGATATTTGATTTGAAAAGAGCTTTAAAGATGGGAAAAGCAGTCTGCCATATGTAGTGAGGGAGAGACTTCCAGGAATAAAAGAGGGATTGAGCAAGGAATTAACCAATGAGAGATTAGAACATAATAATAATACTAATAATAATAATGGCATTTATTAAGCACTTAATATGTGCAAAGTACTGTTATAAGCACTGGGTAGGTTACAAGGAGATCAGGTTGTCCCACGGGGGGCTCACAGTCTTAATCCCCATTTTACAGATGAGGGAACTGAGGCACAGAGAAGTTAAGTGACTTGCCCAAAGTCACACAGCTGACAATTGGCAGAGCAGGGATTCGAAACCATGACCCCTGACTCCAAAGCCCGTGCTCTTTTCCCTGAGCCACACTGTTTGGCATCAGAGGAATGAAGGGTGAAAACTGGAGTGAGGTAGGAGACTAGAGAGGATACTCTGTGGTGAGAGAGACAGACCATATTAGGCCTTAGGATGATGGTCAGGACTTTCTGTTTGTTATGAAGAAGAATGCACAACCATTGGGCGTTATTGAGGAGTGTGGAGATGTGCATAGTACTATGCTTTAGAAAAATGATCCAGGCAGCAGAGTGAAATACAGAATGGAGAAGGGGAGAGGTTTGTTGCAGGGAAGTCCTGGACCAGTTCAGATGGTGAGGAAGAGATGAATTCTGCCATTGTTGTGGAAGAAGAACTGACAGGATTTGGCAACAGACTCAATAAGGGGTCAAAAGAAGTGGAGGAGTTGAAGATAAGGTCAAGGTTACGGGCTTGAGAGATGGGGAGATTGATGGTTTCATCAAGTCTTATGGGATAGGGTAGATAGAGGATTTAATTTGGGAGGGACTAAAAGGAGTTCAGTTCTGGACATATTGAACTTAAAGTGCCAGCAGGACATCCAGTGTAAAAGGATACTGTAGATAGGAGAAGATGTAACACTGCAAAGAAAGAGAGAGTTTGGGAATAGTGAGGTAGATTTGGAAGTCACCCTCAAAGGTGTAGTAGTTGAAGCCATAGGAGTGGGTAAGCTCCCAGGGGAGCGAGTATTGACTGAGAAGAGGTCAGCCAGAAATGAGCCTTGAGGGACACCCACAATTAGGAAATTGGAGGCAGAGAACTGGCAGAAGAGAGTGAGAAGGATGGCCAGATAGGTAGGAAGAGAACCAGGAAGGGACTGTGTCAGGAAAACTGGGATTAGATAGTGTTCCTTGGAGAAAGTGTTTATTTTTCAACATTTCTCTCACTTCTCTGGACATCTTTGGCAGAAAGATTATGAAGTACTGAATTAACGATTGTCTGGATAAAAAAAGGAGAAGGGGAAGCAAGAGGCTCTTTGTGGGCAGGGACTGTGTCTGCTGTTATATGGTACTCTACCACCCACTTAGTTCAGTGCTTTGCACACAGTAGGCACTCAAAAAAGTGATTGAATGAATGAAGAGGCATGGATAAGCCATTAATTGCCCAATTCATTCTGGAACAATTAAGCCGATTGCTCCCAAAAGGAATTTTTTGTAAACAGTGCAATTCACACTACCTAATACAGTTTTAAAATTCTTAATGCATTTGCACTCCTTGAAGACAAATAAAGTGAAATTAGATCTGTGCCCACCATACTTTTTTATGGCATTTGTTAAAAGCTTACTGTGTTCCAGACACTGTACTAAGCGCTGGAACAGGTACAAGCTAATCTGGTTTAGACACAGTCCATGTCCCACAGGGGCTCACCATCCTAATCTCCATTTTACAGATGAGGTAACAGAGCACAGAGAAGTTAAGTGACTTGCCCAAGGTCACACAGTAGATAAGTGACAGTGCAGGGATTAGGATCCAGCTCCTCTTGAGTCCCAGGCCCAGGCTGTTCCCATTAGGTCATGCTGCTTCCCATAATTATTTCAAAGAATGAGAAGAGACTCCTATTCTTCAAGTCATGTTAATATTGTTCTCCAAAGCAGGCCTGATGATGAAACCCTAAGCAAATGCATTTATATTTTCCTAGCAGACCATATGGAAACACAGTGACACATCCAGACAGAGACCTTGTGGGAGAAGGGCTGTCCTTTACGGGGCCTGTTTCAGCCTGATGATGAATGATGCCCCTTGGCTCCTGGCCTTTCACTACCCTCCTGTGCAGATTATGCAAGGGTGGTGGGAAGTGTGAGTCCCATGTTGGCCTTGTCAGCCTCAGAGAGGACCTCATCATAAGAGGGCCCGGGCACCAGCTGATTACCCATCTACAACAGGTCATGGAGGGAGGCAGGAAACAGACAACATAATGGCTGATCCCTAATGTTTTGACCTTTGTCCTTGTCCTTCACTTTATCACCTGGCCTCCCTCTTATCTTCTATTCCTTCCGCAATACCTATAGAAGTACATGCCCTCCATACAGCTACGCTTCGCAGGTCTGCATACATACAATATCCAGTCAAAACATCATTGTTCAGGGATCACAAGAGTCCTGTTGACACCTTGGGTTAGGGCTGATTTCCTAGACCAACCCGGAACATTCAATCGTATTTTGAACATTGAAAAAAACATTTTGAACATCAATCGTATTTTGAACATTGAACACTGAAAAAAACATTGTTTTTACTTTGTCAGGATAGCTCGTAGTTGATGTTTTACATCACCTGAATGTACATTTCGGTTCTTTTCCCTTCCCTGTCAAGTTGTGTATCCGTCTGTGTGCAGCTACATCAACTCTGAACTAATGCTTTATTGTCTCTAGCTCCTTAATCCTTTCCTGTTTCTGTGCAGGCTAGGCCCACAGCATGTGCTTTTCACTGTTTGTTGCTTTCAATTATTGAATCCTATATCAGGATCTCTGTGCTGCTCCCAAAGTGCTGCCCAATTAGATAAATCCATTTTAAGAGGGAGAGAGTCAATCACAGAACTATACAAATGAACAGCCAAGCTGAAAACCGGCAGCTGATTTGATGTAAGCAGTAGCCTGAGCAGAGACCTGGAGAAAAGAGAGTCTGTGACCAGAAAGTCAGAGATGCCCACAGCATTCAATAAATACCACTGATTAACTGAAACGTTTCCACAACAGAGTATACAGTAAATCTCCAGATAGAAGTAAACTCAGCCCCCAGTTACCTGAGTTAGAATTCAGTTACTTGTGACTGAAGCCTTGCCTGACACTGTCCTAGCCGTAATGGGAATAAGTAAAATAATAATAATAATAATAAAATAAAATGAATTAGAAGAATTGCTGGGAAAAGCAGGATTGGTTAATCAAGCAATTTATTCATAAAAGTGCATTCACATTTAGGGAAAACCCAGCTCCCACGATTCCCCATCTTTGATGTTAGAATTTTGCAGCATTCCAGTATTCCTCACTCAATGCCAGGATTACTGCCCCTTGCTAGTCTTCCAATGAGATAAAGCCAGATTGATATACTTCTAATTCACAGCACTAATGGTGTGGGGTTTGGCTGTCCCACAAGCATCACATTACTTAATCATTTTATCGGTCACTTAATGAGGCTCTAAAACCTGAAATGAATGAAGCTGAAAGAGGCCCCTAACATTCCATCTACAAATTTTCCATCCCGTTGATCTAGACAGCTATGCTTCCTGATTGTATCGGTCTGCACAGATCCTGTCCACTGATTTTAGGGCTCAGGACAGAAAGCTTGAGAATAGCAGAAAAGAAAAAAACAACTTGACGATTCTATGCATGAGATGGTCCTATACTTTCATTAAACAGGTTAGATGTTCCAACTATCTCATAGAAATGAGGCGGGTGAAAATCACAGAAAAGCACCTTGGTTTGTCCCTTTCTCAATCATTTCATTTTTTCCTGCCTAAAACAGGCAAAAATGGAATCCTTTGATTCAAAAGCAGGTGGGAAATACTTCAGAAAAAAATTATATCTGAAAATCATTCAGTGACATTTAGGACTTATAAAAGGAAGACAGAGAACTATTCTTATCAAGAGGAACCTGTAGAAGAAGAATTATTTTTCCCTCCAGGAGCAAAATTGCCTTACAGATGGGTATTGGTGAGTAATGTGAAATGTAGTTTCAGGCAATATAATATTCATATTCATCGGTCTGTTTCTCAGGGAATATTTAGTATTGCTGGGGTGTACATTACTAAAAGAAACTTACTTGATGAGGCTAAAATGTTGATTTTTGAAGGAATCCAAGGCAGGCCATCACATTGAAAGATAAATGAGAGGGGAGATGAGAACTTTCAGACACTTAATTCCCCATTTATTTTCCTTTTCTTGCTGGTTGGTAACCTTTTCCCTGTTATAGAATACTAACAAGAGACATCTATCAAGAGGAGATGAAAATTTCCTTCACCTTGACTTCCCAACTATTACCAGGCCAAGGCAATGAGAGAGAATTAGTTCGTTTAATCATTTTTTGACTTTGATCATCAACTTACATCAGGATCTGTGATCTGCTTGCAGCACATGGAAATTGGTAGAGACAAGAAGACAGGAAGGATGTTTTTAGTGAGGATATCCATGGCCTGAGATTAGCATAGCAGAGATGAGGAACTGCAGAAATATTATAAAAAGACTGACTAGCTTTGGGATGAATAAGCTTTTCCTTTTGATTTTCTCAGATACAGAGGTAGCTATCAATCTGATCAATGGGACAATTTCTCCACCAAAGAATTCTGCATGGATAGAGTACATAGTGGAATGTGAACTGATCAAGGGCTAAGGTTGACAGGGAGCAAAGACATGACGAAGGTTACGTGAATTCAAGTACAGTTCGGGTGAACGG
This sequence comes from Tachyglossus aculeatus, assembly GCF_015852505.1. NCBI lineage: Eukaryota > Metazoa > Chordata > Mammalia > Monotremata > Tachyglossidae > Tachyglossus > Tachyglossus aculeatus. The sequence continues at coordinate 27,168,966 of NC_052070.1, forward strand.
AGGGAGAGACCCCAGTCCCAGACTGAATTCCACCACTGTCTTTGCTCTCCCTATTTTCTACCATTTCCAAATAAATACAAGTATCTAACAACAAATTGTAGCTTCTATAAATCCAGTCCACTTCCCATCTGCTCATCCTCTCCTCTCCCACTACAACCCAGGCTAGACACTGCACTCCTTTAATGCCAATCTACTCATTCATTCATTCATTCATTCATCCAATCATATTTATTGAGCGATTACTGTGTGCAGAGCACTGTAGTAAGCACTTGGGAAGTACAAGTCGGCAACATATAGAGATGGTCCCTACCCAACAACGGGCTCACAGTCTAGAAGGGGGAGACAGACAACAAAACAAAACCTGTAGACAGGTGTCAAAATCGTCAGAACAAATAGAATTATAGCTATATGCACATCATTAACAAAATAAATAGAATAGTAAATATGTACAAGTAAAATAGAGTAATAAATCTGTACAAATATATACAAGTGCTGTGGGGAGGGGATGGAGGTAGGGCGGGGGGGATGGGGAGGAGGAGAAGAAAAAGGGGGCTCAGTCTGGGAAGGCCTCCTGGAGGAGGTGAGCTCTCAGTAGGGCTTTGAAGGGAGGAAGAGAGCTAGCTTGGTGGATGTGCAGAGGGAGAGCATTCCAGGCCAGGGGAAGGACCTGGGCTGGGGACTCACTGGGACTCATTACCCCTCATTCTCATATCTTTCGATATAGGCCATTTGCTCACACCCTCCCTCTTGCATGGCACGCCTTCCCACTTCATCTCTGACACTCTCTCCATTTTCAAAGCCCTAGTAAAATCAGACCTTCCTGGCTAATCTGCTATATCCTTCTCTTTTCCCCTCCAGAGAGAAGCAGCATGGTCTAATAATAATAATAATAATAATAATGGCATTTATTAAGCACTTACTATGTGCAAAGCACTGTTCTAAGCGCTGGGGAGGTTACAAGGTGATCAGGTTGTCCCACGTGGGGCTCACAGTCTTAATCCCCATTTTACAAATGAGGTAACTGAGGCCCAGAGAAGTGAAGTGACTTGCCCAAAGTCACACAACTGACAATTGGCAGAGCCGGGATTTGACTTCAAGAGCCATGACCTCTGACTCCAAAGCCCGGGCTGTTTCCACTGAGCCACGCTGCTTCTCTAATAATAATAATGATAGCATTTATGAAGTGCTTACTATGTGCAAAGCACTGTTCTATACACTGGGGAGGTTACAAGGTGATCAGGTTGCAGGGGGCTCACAGTCTTAATCCCCATTTTACAGATGAGGTAACTGAGCCACAGAGAAGTTAAGTGACTTGCCCAAAGTCACACAGCTGGCAATTGGTGGAGTTGGGATTTGAACCCATGACCTCTGACTCCAAAGCCCGTGCTCTTTCCACTGAGCCACGCTGCTTCTGCTTCTAATGGAGAGAGCATGGGCCTGGAGTCAGAAGGTCATGGGTTCTAATCCTGGCTCCTCCACGAGTCTGCTGTGTGACCTTGGGCAAGTCACTTAACTTCTCTGGGTCTCGGTTCCCTCATCTATAAAATGGGAATTAAGACTGTGAACCCTAGGTGAGACAGGGACTTTGTCCAACCTGATTATCTTGTATTTACTCCAGCACTTAGAACAGTGCCAGGCACATAGTAAGCACTTAACAAATACCATTATTATTATTATCATCATCACTTGTGTGCTTGAGTCCTCCCAGTCTCAGCACTTAGGTAATTTATTCCACCCACTCCCCAACAACATTTACATACCTTTAAACTCTTCTAATTTCCACTACCTCTAATTCATTTTACTGTCTCCCAGACTATACTGTTAACTTCTCAAGGACAGAGATTGTGTCTACTAAATCTATGTACTCTCCAAGTGCTTAGTGCACAAAAGAAGTGTTACATAAATATGATTGTGTTTAATCAATTGATAGGATTTCCTCATTTCTTCAGTCATTTCCTCATTTGGAAATGACATACACTGCAGCTTTCTAAGCCATCCCACCCTCAGTATTATTTCCTCCTTTCTCCATCCTCAACAAAAAGGTGGGCTTTGAAAAACAAGCCTGGAACCAGATGATAATTACACGATGCTGTGTCCCTCTTTCTGCGCTGGGAAGGTGAACCTGAAAAGAGCCCAGTGACCTGACAGATTCTCCAACAGAACTAGATGGAGCGATAAAGGTGGCCCTGCTGGCTTCCCAGCTGGCAACTTTACCCACCTGTACACGATCAGGAACTTGGGTACATTAAGGCCTAGAAGCAAAGCTGGTGGTTATCTCTTTGATTTGTGCATGTGGATTCCATATGCTACACCCTTCACCGGCAGAGAACCTGGTCAAGCTTTTTGATCCTTACCCACTCCACTGTAAAATTTCAATTTTTACTATTTTAAGAAGTTAATTTAATTTTGAAAATGCAGTCAGCAAAGGGATTTGGGACTAGAGGTTGCTGCAGTGAATTCCAACGAGGTCTCGGCTTTTATCCCTTAGAAAGATAAATTCATCATGGACAAAATATCCAAGAAAGAGGGCCTGTATTTTTAATAATAATAATAATAATAATAATGATAATGGTGGTATTTGTTAAGTGCTTACTATGTGCAAAGCACTGTTCTAAGCTCTGGGAAGGTTACAAGGTAATCAGGTTGTCCCATGGTGGGGATCACAGTTTTAATCCCCATTTTACAGATAAGGTAACTGAGGCACAGAGAAATGAAGTGACTTGCCCAAAGTCACGCAGCTGACAGTTGGTGGAGCCGGGATTTGAACCCATGACCTCTGACTCCAAAGCCCGGGCTGTTTCCACTGAGCCATGCTGCGAGTTCCCTCAGCTCTAAAGTGAGAGGCAAGAGATTTTAATCAATTCAGTGACAGAACATGGAAGGGCAAATGTACACCTTAGTAATATCAGACTTGGGCACTCGGTTCCTCTGGGAATACACAGAATATTCAGAAAATGCTGGAAAATACATGTTGGTTGGATGGCTGGCATTCCATTAGGTTCCCGTGGCCTAAGGAGAGATGCCTGGGAAGTAACTGAGCTAGCAAAACTTCAGATCTTGGTGAAAGGGGGTCAAAGGTTTTTTCTCATCATGGCCTACTGAGAAAAACAAGAATCTGGGAGATGGAGGAACTGAGTCTTAACCCTGGATAATCCACTTACCTGCTGTGTGATTTTGGGTAAGTCACAACTTCTCCATGTCTCAGTTTTCTCACATGTCAAATGGGGATAAGATACCTATTTTCCCACCCCAATGGACTGTAAGTCCTATATGGTTCAAGGACTATGTCCGATCTGATTATCTTGTATCTACACCAGCGCTTAGTACAGTGTCTGGTACATAGGAAGCACTAAACTATTATGATAATGATGATGATGATGATGATCCCCCCACCCTTGTGGGTCAAAATCCTGAATCCTCTTGTGCAGAAGAGCTGGATTGGGCAGGCATGAGCTGAAGAACGCTTGATCAGGATTGTATCTTGTAGATGAAAGGTGAAGGAGGGAAGATGAGATGGCCTGAATGGAGACAACTAGAAATGATACATATCCCCAGTAGAGCTTTGTATTAGAGCCAGAACTTCAAGAATCTTTGTTAGGATCAGTCAGTCACTTGGTCAAACAATGGTAAATAATAATAATAATAATAATAATAATAATAATAATAATAATAATGGTATTTGGTAAGAGCTTACTATGTGCCATGCTCTGTTCTAAGCACTGAGGTAGAAGGTAATCAGTTTGTCCCACGTGGGCTTCACAGTCTGAATCCCCATTTCAGATGAGGTAACTGAGGCCCAGACAAGTGATGTGACTTGCCCAAAGTCACATAGCTGACAAGTGGAGGAGCCAGAATTCGAACCCATAACCTCTGATTCCCAAACCCATGCTCCTTCCACTTAAGCCACGCTGCTTCACTTACATAGTGAGTGCTTACTGTGTACAAAAGCAACATACTGGAACTCGGAAGAGAATACAGTGAACTTGAAAGACACAATCCCTGTCCTTAAGGAACTTGCCCTTGGCAACCAAGAAGCAGAGTAATATTTGAGACCTATCTGGTGCCCGAATTCCAATAAAGCATAACGATGACCCTGAGGCCTGCACAACAAAGAAAAAAAGTGGCTAATTGTCAAGATAGCCTAGGAAATTCCCTTTAGATTTTACAAAGCAGAATTTAACTCATTTAAACTGGAGTTTTCAAATGGCTTGTATATAGTTGCCCATAATCAAAGATGCTACTGATGTTGAAATTCACTGATGGTTGTAAAAGACCCATAAAAGACCTGTAAATGACGCGTAAAAGATGTGCTGTCACACATCATGTTTGTGTTGTCTGGCCCTGTTTTTGTCTTTATCTTTTCTGCTCGAGTCTTGAGAAACATGTGCTCTTAATGAGCACTCCTCGATTGTAGTATGCCATGATGTTCTAGCTGACAAAATTGATGCCCAGTTTTCAGTTGGGTTATAGAATTCTCTGAGGCTTTCACTGAATCCTTAAAATGTTTCCTCTGCCCTCCTTGCTTTGGTTGTCCAATGTCAATTTAATCTGCAGCAGCTGCGGTCAGGCATTCTCCTCACTGGTCCCAACCAGCACAGCTGTGTAAAGGTGAAAATCTCTTCAGTGATAGAAGACTGACTTGGTTCTAGGACTTTGTGGTTTGGGAGTCAGCCCTGCTCTCTGATGTTAAGAATAGTTCATAAATGACCCCTATGGAACAACTCAAGGAGTCAAATATGCCATCTGTGTGGAGCTGAATGGTTTTTAATTATACTATTCACACTTATTGAAAGATCTCTTGCTTCATTATAATGTGCCTTAAGTAATCAGACAGATGCCAAGCTTCTTGTGAGAATGCTTCCAGTTTCCACTTAATGAGCCTCTACCTCTTGGCACAGACTGAAGTCCCAAGCTTCAGTTTCCCAAGATAAATTGCATTTTCAATGTGGAAAAAAAGGAAGGACTTGAAGAGGTGAGTGAATCATGACCTTAGCCCAGAAAAATGTATACTTCCATTTGTGATTTGACTGCAAGTTTAAATGCATTTTTTAAAGAGCTCCACTAAAGTCCATCAAATTTAATTTTCACTGAACTTTGACAATAATGAATCCTCCAAGAGATTTAGTATTCACAGAACTGCATACCTCTAAATCATATTCACAACTGGGCAAGAGGAGTCACCATTAAGTTCCTTTTTCAGGATGTGAGTTCATTAAGGATCTTTATTTTAAATATATTTAAATGGGTAAAAGACAGGTGGTACTCAAAAGAAAGGTGAAAGGTCTTACCTTCGCCCTTGGACTTATTGTATACACAGAAGTGAACTATTTTGAAGCTTTTATTCATGGGTAGTTTTCTGTGTAAATATCAGTGTTAATGTTTCACAAATGAAGCTTGATGGAAATGGTATTTTGAGAGAAACAAATGTAGATTTTGCTACAAAAATATATTCATAGGGATATTGAGGCCTAGGCTAGCTGTCAGTATATAGGCAAAGTGGGGCATATAACAATTATCTGGTAATTTGTATTCATGGTGGGAAGTCTGAGATTTTTGCTGTCATTATTGTACACTTTTAGCACTTTGATACTCACCCCAACCCCACAACATTTATCTAACTATCCTTACAATCTATGATTTCCTCTGTTCATAATTTATTTTTAATGAATGTCTTCTCTGAAGATTGTAACCTCATTAATAATAAAAAATTTTTTTGATATTTAAGTGCTTACTATGTGTCAAGCACTGTTCTAAGCTCTGGGGGAGATACAGGGTAATCAGGTTGTCCCACATGGGGCTCACAGGCTTAATCCTCATTTTCCAGATGAGGTAACTGAGGCACAGAGAAGTTAAGTGACTTGCCCAAAGTCACACAGCTGGCAAGTGATGGAGCCGGTATTAGAACCCACAACCTCAGACTCCCAAGCCCATGCTCTTTCCACTGAGGCACGCTGATTGCATCTACCAACTCTGCTGCATTTTACTTTCCTAAGTGCTTAGTACACTGTTCTGCCCACAACAAGCACTCAATTAGGGACACAGGGTGGCCTGGGAATCAGAGGATCTGCTTCTAATCCCAACTCTACCACATGGCTGCTGTGAGAACTTGGGCAAGTCACTTCACTTTTCTGGACTTCAGTTTCCTCATCCGTAAAATGGGAATTAAATCCCACCCCCTCATATTTAGAATATGAACCCATGGACAGAGACTATGTTCAACCTGATTATCTTGGATCTATCCCAGTGTTTAGTACAGTGCACAGCACAGTTAAAAATAACTATTATCATCAGTATTGCTCTTATGAATAATAATAATAATGTCATTATGATCTTTTTTTCTTCAGGATTTATTTAGGTAGTTCTCTTAATTCTCTATTTCTTGATTGGCAAGGTCATTAGGGTGGCAAGTCATTCACTTAAAATAATAATAATAATGATGGTATTTGTTAAGCGCTTATTACGTGCAAAGCACTGTTCTAATCGCTGGGATCAGGTTGTCCCACGTGGGGCTCACAGTCTTAATCCCCATTTTACAGATGAGGTAACTGAGGCTCAGAGAAGTTAAGTGACTTGCCCAAAGTCACACAGCTGACAAGTGACGGAGCCGGGATTAGAACCCATGACCTCTGGCTCCCATGCTCTTTCCACTGAGCCATGCTGCTTCTATTTGTTAAGCGCTTACTACGTGCCAAGCATGGTTCTAGGCACTGGAGTAGATACAAGGTCATCAGATTGTCCCACAAGGGGCTCACTGACTTAATCCCCATTTTTCAGATGAGGGAACTGAGGTCCAGAGGAATGAAGTGACTTACCCAAAGTCACACAGCCGATAAGTAGCAGAGTTTCAAGCCCAGGCTCTTGCCACTAAACCACGCTGCTTCTCCAAGTGCTGCTACATACGTAGCAGACAGTCAGTTTCCAGCAGAACTGGCCCTTTCTGAAGCAGAAGGAATGCTGGACCCCATTCTGGCAAGTATTTTATTTGAAGATCCAACCATCTTTTCCCTCAGCTCCTTCTGCCTAGTTCTGTGGCTTGGAAAAGGGGTTGGTGTTTGCAAAATTCTGGGAGAGTAATGCTCAGGCTCTGGAGATTGTGGTGGAGTGGCATGGAAGTTAGGGAACCCCTGATGACAAACATTACGTTCAGGTGATCTCAGATCCACTTTCTCAAAGTGACACGTAACTGACACTAAAAGCAGTGTTGCCTAATGAAAAGAGCCCAGGGTGGGAGTAAGAAGTCCTGGGTTCTTATCACCTGCCTGCTGAGGGATGCTGGCAAGTCACTTAACTTCTCTGAGCCTCAGTTTCCTCATCTTTAAAGTGGGAATTCAATACCTGTTCTCCTCCTCTAGGCTATGAGAATCATGTGAGACAGGGACTGCATCCAGTATGGTTAACTTGTAGTTACCCCAGCACTTAGTAGTGCTTGGCACAAAGTAAGCACTTGACAAGTACCATAATCCTTATTAATTATTATGTCATTAATTAATGTTACATGTCCAACATGTGCCACTTTTCTTTTACAGGCTCCATGAGGGCTTTTGGATTCCACTTCACGGCTTCAGCTATAGACGGAACTGTAAAAATATCAGAGGAGGCCCAGGTGATTAGCTAAGGATTGTTCAAAGCTTCTGTAAAGGTCCTTGAAATATAAAATGCTGTCTGCATCTCCCATTCATATTAACTCTATGATTAGTCTGGTAATCATGTTTTGCAATTTATTCTAATTCCAATGGCATTTTGCTCAGGGGTCAGTAAATTCCTACAGACCATAAACTCTTATGGGCTTCAAGTTTAAATTATATTAGAAGTTTCTGTTTATCAACTTGAAAACTGCAGCTTAAAATCTATTAATAAAAAACCCATGTGAGCTAAACTAGTGGCTTTTAATTAAGCCTCTGTTCTATGAATCATCTGTGTGCTTGCATTGCTTTTCATGAGGAAGAGAGGTATTGAAATGGCTCAGAAATAAACAAGAAGTTGACATTAGTTATTCTGTGGTATTTGCAGAACTTTGACGTTGTGATAAACAAGATCCAATTTTTCCCTTAACTTAAGAAAACTTGCATTTTCCATCTATATGTTGCCCATTTGTACTTTCCAAGCACTTAGTGCAGTGCTCTGCACACAGTAAGTGCTTAATAATTGCGATTGAATGAATATTGGGGTTTATATTTCATTTAATGTGAGCCCTGTGTGAGATAGAGTCAGTGCCTGATCTGATTACCTTGTATCTGCCCCACCACTTAGCACAATGATTTGGCACATAGTAAGTGCTTAATGAAAGCCACGATTATATTTGAATAACATATTTGGGATGGGAAAATCAGTTTAGGCTGTAGTGTTTTACAACAAGAGTGTTGGTCATTTTGTGTGAAAGTTTGCAAAATTTTCATATTGAAACCCACTTCCCTTTCCATAATAATCAATAGAAATGTAAACCAACAACTCTGTTGTTTTTCCAATCATAAATGAAATAGTTTCTGGGATTACCGGAGACCTGGGTTCTAATCCCGGTTCCCCCACTTGTCTGCACTATGATCTTGGTCAAGTCACTTAAATTCTGTGTCTCAGGTTCCTCGTCTGTAAAATGGAGATTCAAGACTTATTTTCCTTCCCCTTATATTGTGAGTCTCATGTGGGGCAGGAAATGCATGATCTGATTGCATTTCATCTATTCTAGCACTTAGCACATTGCTTGGCACATAGTAAGCGGTTAACAAATACAATTATTGTTGTTATTAGAGAAGCAGCATGGCATAATGGATAGGGCATGGGCCTGGGCATCAGAAGGTCATGGGTTCTAATCCTCATGCCTCCACTTGTCTGCTGTGTGACCTTGGGCAAGTCACTTCACTTCTCTGTGCCTCAGTTACCTCATTTGTAAAATGGGAAATGAGACTGTGAGCCCCACGTGACACAAGGGACAGTGTCCAACCTGATGTGCTTGTATCCACCCCAGAGCTTAGTACAGTGTCTGACACATAGTAAGCACTTAACAAATACCTGTATTATTATTATTGTTGTTGCCATTACTAGTAGTAATATTATCATCATAATTATCATCAATGATACCATTCAACTGCAGAAAGTCTAGGTTCAAAGATGCCCCCAGTATTTGGAGGTTAGCAGTGACAAGCCCAGAATGCTCAGGGGCCTAAACCAAGAAGGTACCGAACATGATCCAGTGAGAAGGTTAGTGAGGACAATAGAGAATTGGGTAAGTAGTTTATCCAGGAAAACACCAATTTGGGGACCAGCTTTATGATTCCAGGAAGGATGGTTTCAGAAAAACGGAAACATATAGTCAATCTAGGAAGAGAAATGCTCACCACGAAAGAATACGCAGCCATGCTCTACCAGAGAGCGTTTCTCCAACTACAGGGTCATTTTAAAATATTAAATCGATCAATCTAAGGTATGCATTGAATGCTCATTGTGTGCAGAGCACTGTACTAAGTGCTTGGGAGGGAGTTGGTAAACCCTGATCCTTGTCTTCAAGGAGCTTACACTTTAATGGACAGAGAACAGATTGTTCCAGGGAGAGCAATCAATCACCAATGATAAATATTGAGTGTTTACTGTGTGTAGAGCACTGACCTAAGCGCTTGGGGGAATGCAGTACAACAGGCTTGGTGGGCACATTCCCAGCCCACAAGTAGCTGACTGCACAGTTCAATCAATCAATCAATCAATAGCATTTATTGAGTGCTTACTCTGTAAAGAGAATTGTACTGAGCACTTGGGAGATATTTTAGAGTTAATAGATATGATCGCAGTCCTCAAGGATACTACAGACTATCAGGGGAAGATGGACACTAAAATAAATTACATATAGGGGGAAACAACAGCGTTCAAAGATTAGTGTTCCAAGGACAGGGGGTGTGGTGAGTAGCCAAGTGCTTAAGGAGTGAGGATTCAAGTGCATAAAGTATAATAATAGTATTTATTAAGCACTTACTATGTGCAGAGCATTGTACTAAACACTAGGATAATTGCACCTGTGGAAGTTGGACAAGGACCCTGACCGGAGAATCCGTCAGCCTTATTTGTGTACATTCACTCCTTCCCACCCAGTTGCTCTGGTCCACCCCCATTTTGTTGTAGTGAATAGAGCACGGGCCTGGGAATCAGAAGGTCATGAGTTCCAATCCCTGCCCTGCCACTGATCTGCTGTGGGACTTTGGGCAAGTCACTTCACTTCTCTGTGCCTCAGTTACCTCATCTGTAAAATGGGGATTGAGAATATGAGCCTCACATGGAATAGGGACTGTGTCCAACCTGATTTGCTTGTATCCACCCCAGTGCTTAGTATCCTACCATGCTTATAGTAGGCTGCTAGCAAATGCCACAATTATTATCATTATTATTAAGACTGGTTAGAGTGTCTAGAATGTCCTTCCACAGCTCAAGCTAACTTGTTCCACTTGTACATGATGGAAGTGTTATTCTAAATGTATATTATGGAATCCTCTTTTTAGAAACCCTTTTTACAAGCACACCCAATGAGTCCCTTGGATAATCCTGCAACATATTTTGATGGCTTTAGAAAAAAATAATGGGCTTTAAACCTGAATGGGCCTGGAACTGTGATATTATTCAGAGTGAGAAGCTGCATCATCTAATGGATAAAGTGCGGATGTGGGAGTCAGAAAGACCTGGGCTCTAAACCCTGCTCTGCCTTTTGTCTGCTGTGTGACTTTGGGCAAATTACTTAACTTCTCTGTGCTTCAGTTACCTCACCTGTAAAATGGGGATTAGGTCGGTGAGCCCCATGTAGGACAGGGACTATGTCCAACCTGATTACCTATGTGCCAGAGCTTAGAACAGTGCCTGGCACATAGTAAGGGCTTAACAAAATGCCATTATTCCTAGGTGCCTGGCACTGAGATAAAAAGCGAGGCGTAGTCAAACTTCTTTACCTCTCCCAGATCTCACCCAGATCCACTCGCGTTTATTTTTCATGCCTACTTTCATTCTCTTTTAACACTTGCATATTCAATTTTAATACTTAGATTTTAAACTACTATGAGCCCGAGATCAGTCTTACATTTCTGAGGAAGTAGCATGGCCTAGAAGAAGAACATGGGCCTGGGAATCTTGGGTTTGGATTTTCGCTCTTTCCCTTGCTTTCTGTGTGATTTTGGGCAAGTTACATAACTTCTCCATGCTTTCAGTTTCCTCCCCTGTAAATTGGGGATTAAATATAAATTCTCCCTTCTCCTTAAACCGTGAACCTCAGGTGTGATAGGGCTCTGTCCAATCTCATTATCTTGTGTCAACTATGACCTGTAAGGCTTAAGAAGTAACACAATTATTGTTGTCCCATATGTCCTCTAAACATCTAGAGAAGTGCTCAATAAATGATGCTGATGATGATGATTACAATAACTGTGTTGACAATTGAATGTGAAAATATCCAGAGTGGAAGACAGATAATAACATTAATAATAATAATAATTTTGGTATTAGTTAAGTGCTTACTATGTGTAAAGCACTCTTCTAAGTCCTGGGGAGGATACCAGGTGAACATATTGTCCCATGTGGGGCTCACAATCTTAATCCCCATTTTACAGATGAGGTAACTGAGGCACAGAGAAGTTAAGTGAATTGCCCAAAGTCACACAGCTGACAAACGGCGGAGCCGGGATTTGAACCCATGATCTCTGACTCCTAAGCCTGCGCTCTTTCCACTGAGCCACGCACTGAACCAAATAGAGCAACATTAGGTTTAAATATACATATATATGTATATTTGATAGAGATATTTAAAATTCATCCATCCACCCATTAGCAATTTTTTCATGGACCAGATGATATTTAACAACAAGGTTAGTGTGCACTACCATAATCTGTGTGGATGGTTTCCAAGGAAGGAAATTGAGAAAACAAGACTTTACTGAATAATTTAAATTAAACCAAAGTGCTTAAAGAAATCCAAGACAAAAAATACAGCAGGATGACATCATTTCCATCTGTATCAACAGCCTTTATCATCTTTTCTTTATAGTCCTTATCATGTCATAATCTGTTCCTCAGAATCAGAGAAAGCCAGCACAATGCACACCCTTTGCCAGTGGAATAGAAAGGCTGCATCAAGCAAAAAAAAAGAGGTAACAGTGTCAAGAGGGCAACCTGACAGAAAATCACTGAATCCTACAGTTAGCAGTAAAGGAAGAAAACATAGGGAAACAAAAAATTGCTGGACATACAAAAAGCCGCCTGTCAAGTTTGAGGCTGTCTGTTCTAGGGAGATAAATATCTGCCTGAAAGCCTCTGGATTTGTCTCTTTCAGTTCTTTTTCAGTTAATATCACCTTACTTCAAACAGCCATCTCTTGGGGTGTTGGGTGGGGATATAAGGAACAGAACAGGAAGGAACATGGAACACAGAAAATGGATAATATAGCCTATTATGGTCTTACAGTTAGCATTCTCATAATAATCCATGATACTGCAGAACATTTTTCATGTAGAATGGCATGCTCAGTGATAACCCTTGATTTGTGATGTTCATATACATAAAAATTTCTTATGAGAAATGGCTTGTAATCAAAATAATCTTTTTTTAAACATTTTGTGGATACATTTTGGAAGATAACAATGCACACAGGCTTTTAGGAGCCCTGGGATTTTATATTTTGCAGATAAGAAATGAACCCTTCAGAAAATATTATTAGGATAATTAAAGCTTTGTTAGGGCACCTGGATGAATCAGCCTACTCTCTCTGCAGGTCAAAATGGTGAGTGACATTCATTCAATCAGTTGATTGAGAGATACAGGCAGGAGGAAGAGAAAACGAGGGGAGATAAAGAGAGATTGATAGAGAGAGAAGAGAGAAGGCAGGGGAGAGAAGTGTGGGTTTCTCCTGTTTAAGTGATTAAGCTATGACCATAATTTTGCAGAGCTTAAAAGACTGCTCACAGTGCTTACAAACAGGAAATGATTTTAAACAAAGAGACTGTAAAGACATCATTGACATTACAGAAGGAAAAGAAAGAAAAGAAGCACACCACAACAGATCTTGGCTTAGGCTATGGTGAGAGGCTCAGTGATCATGATAGAATGATGCAGGGTCACAGTAATGGGGGAAGAAAAGGATAAATTGCAAGTGAAGAATGAGGAGACAGCAGAGGGGAATTTTGAGGAATAGGCGGAAAACAGAAAATGAGTTCTGTAGGAACAGTTTGGTTCATCGACGGTGCAATGTGAACTCTGGAGCTGATGCCTCTGCTCCTGGATTGATGCATCTAAAGGAGATTAACTCCTCTCTTGGGCAGTCGGGGTGCTGGGTTGGAAGCAGAGATTCTGCTGATGGAAACTGAAGTAGCCCAAGTTTATTTAATGATACAAGTAGTCTTTGTTCCTTGGAAATGTGACTGTTATCAGTTGAAAGGAAGTCATTCATTAGTGATTTCTAATGAACCTGAGCAGGTCATTACTTGTGGGACAAGCCTGATTGTCTGAATCAGGGTCTGTGTATGTAGCTACAGATCCTGAAGGTAACACAACAAAGAGAAATATCCAGAAAACTCATCTTTGCAAGATTGCTCAGTTAATGGTATTAATTATATACAGAGCATTGTACTAAGTGCTTGGGAGAGTACAATACCACAGAGTGGGAAGAAACATTCCCTGCCGGCAAGGATCTTAAAGTTTAGAGGGGGAGACAGATGTTAAATTACAGATATGTACAGAAGTGCTGTGGGGCTGAGGTTGGGACAGATATCAAGGGCTTAAAGGGTACAGATCCAAGTGCATAGATGACACAGAAAGGAGAGAGATTAAGGGAAAAGAGGGCTTGGTCCAAAAAGGCTACCTAGAGGAGATAGGATTTTAATAAGGTTTTGAAGGTTGGAAAGATTGGTGGTCTGTTGTATATGATAACTGTATATATGTATATATGTTTGTACTTATTTATTACTCTATTTTACTTGTACATATTTATTCTATTTATTTTATTTTGTTAATATGTTTCGTTTTGTTGTCTGTCTCCCCCTTCTAGACTGTGAACCCGCTGTTGGATAGGGACCGTCTCTATATGTTGCCAACTTGTACTTCCCAAGTGCTTAGTACAGTGCTCTGCACACAGTAAGTGCTCAATAAATACAACTGAATGAATGAAAGGGGAGAGAGTTTGAGGCCAAAGGGAGGAAGTGGGCAAGGGGTCAGCAGTGAGATGGACAAGAGTGAGTTTCAGTGAGTAAATTAAGAAAAACAACGTAGGCAAACTGGGTTGTAGTAGACAATCAGCAAGGTCACGTAAGAGGGGACAAGGTGATTGACTGCTTTAAAGCTGATGGTAAAGAGTTTCTGTCAGTCATAGCAGGGAGAGCAACCACTGGAGATTCTTGAGAGGGGAGGAAACATAGACTGAACGTTTTTTTAGAAAACTGATCTGGGCAGCAGAGTGAAGTATGGAGTGAGGATGGACAAGAGGCAGGAGGTCCATGAGGTGACTGGGGCAGTAGTCAAGGTGGAATAAGATAATTCTTTGGATCGGTGTAATAGCAGGATGGATAGAGAGAAAAGGGATGATTTTAGTGATGTTTGATCTGTCAGGAGTTGGTGACGCATGGGTTGAGTACTCAATGAAGTGGCATGGCTGAGTGGATAGAGCATGGTCTGGGAGCCAAGAGACCTGGGTTCTAATGTCAGCTCTGACCCTTGTTTGCTGTGTGACCTTGGGAAAGTCACATAATAATTATAATGATAACGTAGCGATAATAATAATAATTATGGTAATTTGTTAAGCATTTACTGGTACTAAGGGCAGTGGTAGATGGAATCCAATTATCTTGATCCCTTATGGGGCTTACAGTTTAAGGGGAAGAGGAGTAAAATAACTTACCTGTGACTCACTTTCTTCATCTGTAAAATAGGCATTAATTATCTGTTCTCCCTCTGCCTTAAGCTGTGAACCCCACATGGCAAAGAGACTGTGTTCAAAATGATTTTCCTCTATCTCACCCAGGTCTTGTCAGATACTAAGCATTTCACAAAAACAGTAATTATTATTTCTGTCTTGTGGAGGGATGGGAGAAACAGCATGGCTTAGTAGATAGAGCACAGGCCTGGAAATCAGAGGGAACTGCGTTCTAATTCCAGCTCTTCCACATGTCTACTGTGTGACCTAGGGCAAGTCATTTAACTTATCTGGGCCTCAGTTACCTCATCTGTAAAATGGGGATTATGATTGTGAACCCAATGTGGGACAGGGACTATGCCCAACCCGATTAATTTTTATCTACCCCAGTGCTTAGAACAGTGCTTGGTTCAAAGTAAGTGCTTAACAAGTACCATACTAATTATTATTATTATTACCAATCACATCTTTCTGCTCAGTTTTTCTTTCATTTTGAGACTTGCCTATGTTTTCTCTGGCCCCTTCTCTACAGATGAACAACTTCTCTATGAGTTCCTTGATTTTTACACTCTCTTCCCTACTTTCTATTTCCCTAATTGCATTTTTGATCTATAGTTGAATTTAGGCCAGGCCTACAGTGCCCTCCCAACTTTTCCTGGCCAGGTATTGCCATCCTTTAGATTTCTTTACTTCTTCTTCCTCCCTTTTAGGTTGGTGGGAAATTGCCCTTAGCAGGATGAAAACAAACAAATGACTCTTCAAACCAAGTTAATTTTGCTTTTTATTGCTTGTGTTTGGATCAATGTAGACTCAGAGCTGTTAACCTGGCTAGTGGGGATGAAAGGATAGAGGAGCGAAAGAATATAAGCAGCCTCCTGTGCTCCATGGGAGAAGTGAGGAGATGGAGGTCAGTTTTCATTAAGTTTCATGTTGACTTGGCAAGAAGCCTGTTTTCTGCAAATTAGACTCATTTAAAATGTTGGCTTTGTCTTCCTCTCCAAATACATTAATTCTCATGGTGATAATCACAGAGTTGGGGGATTCCTATTTTCTCCTATATATGACTTCTACAGCTTCAGAAAAGATCTGGCTGCATGTTTTCTGTGATGTCACTCAAAGGAAATCTGCTACCACCCCCCTCAACCCTACCACCACCCAGATAGAGTAGATTGACGATAAGGAGGGAGCGAGATGGATTTCACTTCATTCAAAAATGAAAATATTGTTTGGGTCTGAGAAAATCTGCCTCCGTCTTTGATGAAGCTTTAACGACAGGTTTTTCAGGAAAATTTCCTAGAGAGTAGATTATGTTTTATGTGTGTGTGTATATATATATATATATACATATATATATATAATCTACTCTTCATATATACATTGAAATTCAGAACATCAGTAAAACTCCGTCATGTTTAGAAATGCCATTAAATACTTCCTAGTATGGCTTTACTTAATTTATAAATATAGGTGGGATTGAGAGTTCTGATAATTTAAGTACATCTCCCAAAAAGCAGCAGGAAGCAGCATGGCTCAGTGGAAAGAGCCTGGGCTTTGGAGTCAGAGGTCATGGGTTCAAATTCTGGCTCTGCCAATTGTCAGCTGTGTGACTTTGGGCAAGTCACTTCATTTCTCTGTGCCTCAGTTACCTCATCTGTAAAATGGGGATTGAGACTGTGAGCCCCCTTGGGACAACTTGATCACTATGTAACCTCCCCAGCACTTAGAACAGTGCTTTGCACATAGTATGCACTTACTAAGTGCCATTATTATTATTATTATTAAAAACATTATAGACCTGGGAAAATTTATGAAGAAAACGATTCCTCTTCCACAGATGAGAAGATAACCATTGCCAGGGTTTGTTTATTGCAGTTTTCAACCTATGGTCTTAAGTATAACAAAGCAGCATCTAACTATCCAGCTCATGGGGCTTCTCAACCAGTTCTGTATAGGAAAACCATGATTATTATTACTGTTAATAATAATTATTATCATTATTATATTCATTTTTAAGCACTTACCATGTGTTGCGGAACAGCCTAGTGGATAGAACATGGGCCTGGGAGTAAGAAAGACCTGGGTTCTAATCCTGATTCTGCCACATCTCTGCTGTGTGACCTTAGGCAAGTCACTTTATTTCTCTGTGCCTCAGTTACCTCATCTGTAAAATAGGGATTGAGACTATGAGCCCCATGTGGGGCATGGACTATCCAACCTGATCAACTTGTATGTACCCCAGGGTTTAGAACAGTGCTTGGCACATGGTTAGTGATTAACAAATATCATTAAAAAAAGGAAAACAGAGACTCTAACCTTTAGTTTGATCAAGAAAAAAGTGAAGTCTTTATTCCAGAAATTGCAAGGGGGGGGGCGGGGGGGAAGAACACAAAACTGCTCCCCTTTCAGTGTGCTACTCCTCCTCTGAAAGGAGCAAACAGGGAGCTTTTATACATATAAACAAGGTCTTCAGTCTCTCCATACATTTTTTCCTTTCCTTATCTGACCCAACAGTCAAGGTCAACAGCTGCTGCTGGGAAGATCCCAATGGTATCTGCCCACCTTGAGCAGTTCTCTGCTGGATAAGGCATTTGAACTGAATGGGCTTGTTTACTGGGCCATTGGATCTAAGATAGAGTTCAATCTCACAGTGGCAGGTCTCTTACTTACACGGTGTCAAACAGTATTATAAGTACTGGGTTGGATGCTAGCTAATCAGGTCAGACCCAATCCCTGTCCTGCATGAGGCACATAGTCTAAATAGGAGGGAAATCAGATGTTGAATTCCCTTTTTATAGATGAGGAAATTGAGGCACAGAGAGGTTAGCAAGTTCCCACAGCAGGCAAACGCCAGAGCCAAGGTTAGAACCCATGTCATCTGATTTCCAGGCCTTGACTCATTCCACTAGGCCACACCGCTTCTCCAATAATGAGCTAAAGGAGTGTTAATTTCCATTTCTGTAAAAACATTTCCTTTTCTATTCCTTCTTCACATGCTAAAATACATCTAGACAGTACAACTAAATTGAAACATTCTATTTGATGGACTTTACCCTCCAGGCTAAAGAAAACAGGGTCCCTTTTCTGTAAGAACCAAAAAAGTGTGCTCGATCTCTCTCTCTCTCTCCTCCATTAATAAATTAAGACACCAAAACAGAAACAAACACCACCCAATAAAATACAACATTAGGAGAGAAGGAAAACAAATATGTGAATGTGGCTTGATGTCCTCTTCATTGAAAATGAAAAAACAAAAAAAGCCCAAGAGGGTATATATCAGAAAATATCAAGGAACAATAATGATGATGATGATGATGATAAAGTCTCTCAATGAGAATAACGGATGAATCTTGGTCCTGACACTTCTGGTCTCACAACTAACGTGAAGAAATTGATCACTGTGCTAACGGATCACCTAATAACACACAGACTCTTGTTCTTGATACTCTTGTTTCTTTGCGGGGACACAGTACAGTGAAAAAGTAGGCAGTGTGGGGATGCAGTACACTGTAAAGTGCATATAAAAGTATTTTATGTCCAGAATCCACTTGTGGGTGAAATGACCACAGGATAGTGCTAAAGCAGAGTTGATCTCCAACTAGACTGTAAGATTCTTGAGGGCAGAGATCTTTTCTACCAAATTGTTCTTGTATTGTACTCTCCCAAGCTCTTAGTACAGAGTACTCAGAGCAGTACATGCTCAATAAATATCATCGCCTAATTGATGAACTAATTGGTAGCAGTCCCAAGTGACAGCCATCTTGGAAGAGTCAGGAGGGGCCTGACTTTTCTTGCCACATGCTGCTGATGTGATCACTTATGATGCTTTCTGTTTATAGCCATCCCTGGATAACAAAATCCCAGTGGACAGTTCTCTGTCGGCAGAACTGGGCCAAACACGAGCTCAGTTTTCTCGATTCCCAGAGCTGACCCAGCAGACCTATAATGGGGATGTGCTCAGAATCAACACTTAGGTCATAAAGTCACACTTGCCAGGGACAAACTAACTCTCAGTTGGATTTGCAACTTGGGTCTTAGATCTACTGATGGAGCTATATGTAAGGAGACAGCATTGCCTTCATTTCTAAAGGCCTGACTAGATTTGGGGCCAGACGAGTCTCTCCTCAAATACATCATCATCATCATCAATCGTATTTATTGAGCGCTTACTATGTACAGAGCACTGTACTAAGCGCTTGGGAAGTACAAATTGGCAACATATAGAGACAGTCCCTACCCAACAGTGGGCTCACAGTCTAAAAGGGGGAGACAGAGAACAAAACCAAACATACTAACAAAATAAAATAAGTAGAATAGATATGTACAAATAAATTAAATAGATAGAGTAAAAAAATATGTACAAACATATATACATATATACAGGTGCTGTGGGGAAGGGAGGGAGGTAAGATGGGGGGATGGAGAGGGGGGCGAGGGGGAGAGGAAGGAAGGGGCTCAGTCTGGGAAGGCCTCCTGGAGGAAGTGAGCTCTCAGCAGGGCCTTGAAGGGAGGAAGAGAGCTAGCTTGGCGGAGGGGCAGAGGGAGGGCATTCCAGGCCCGGGGGATGACGTGGGCCGGGGGTCGATGGCGGGACAGGCGAGAGCGAGGTACGGTGAGGAGATCAGTGGTGGAGGAGCGGAGGGTGCGGACTGGGCTGTAGAAGGAGAGAAGGGAGGTGAGGTAGGAGGGGGCGAGGTGATGGACAGCCTTGAAGCCGAGGGTGAGGAGTTTCTGCCTGATGCGCAGATTGATTGGTAGCCACTGGCATCTGTGCTTTGCACATAGTAAGCGCTTAACAAATACAATTATTATTATTATTATTATTATTATTATTATTATTATTATTACAGGGATGTGGCTGGAGACTTTTGGCTAAGACACTGTGGGTGGTGCATGTTCTGAAAACCACTCTCTTGGGAGAAAACTCATTTTGGGACCGCCCTGAATCAGGCAGCCTAACTTTAGTGACCTGAAGGAGAATAATTTGACAACACAGTCAAGACACTGGAACTGCTACCTAATTTGGAAGGGGCGATGATGGTGCCTCAGGTGTTATGTTCTCACCCACATATGGCATCTCATATTCAGACTTGTCTGCTTCAAACCCCACTGGCAGCCACCTGGACGGTTGTGTGGTTAGCAGGATACATTCGCTCTATCAGGCTTTGAGGTGACAAGGTTATAGTCGTGGTACTTTCATTTCATAAACTGAAAAAGCAGCCAAGCAAACATGTCTCGAAAAAAAAATCAGAATCCACATGCTTGTAATTAAAAATGGGAGCAATCCCCTTTTAACTGAGAAGGGGAATTTCGAGGTCTGACCTTTTTCCCAGGTGGAAAGGAGTAGCTGAAATGTCCTTCGTGTCGAATGCCCTGAGATGCTGCTTTCTGAGGGAATGCTTCTTGTATCAGCCCCAGATAGGCCCAGAAATCTGCCTAACTTGCCCAGGGTGGCCAGCTCTCTAGCTGGTGACTGTGAAGATTTCTAAGATTTTTAAATTGAGAACTCAGGATTAGGCACCAGTGAACTAGAAAACAGAGGATACCAAAAAGCTGCTTTGGGGTGGAACTGAAGGAGGGTGGAACAAACCATTTAGAGACATAGTGCAGCCCAGACTCCAGACCCAGAGCTCTGGAGAGATCACTGCAGCAGGCCGAGTAGCCTTGAGGGGGGCAGAAATCAAAACAGGGGCTGCCCTGCCCAGATTGGAGAAAGAAGATGGGTTGGGTTGATTTGCATGATCCAGTATGATTCCTGAACTACCAACTTACAAACTGTATCTCAATGTCTATCAGTATACCTTACTCATTTTTCATTGTGTCTTTCATGAGAGTCCTCGCAAATGAGATATGATTAGAATTATCTTTATCTTCATAGATCCAGGAAGACACTCACTCAGAGAAGGTACTAGATGCTATACCAGCAGCCAGGATAAGCCTAAAGTGCTCTTTCCAGCTCCAGGCCTGAGCTGTATTTTCATCCCCTCAGGGATGGGGCTGAGGCTCCCAAAGTGAGAAGGCTAGTGAGAAACAACATGGCCTAGTGGAAAGAATTGAGTGTCAGAGGATCTGAGTTCTAATCCTGGCTCTGCCACTTGCCTGTTCCGTGTGATCTTGGGAAAGTCCTTAACATCCCTGTGCCCCAGTTTCCTCACCTATGAATGGGAATTGAAGATCTGTTCTCCCTCCAATTTAGAACATGAGCCCTTGTGACACAGGAACTGTGTTCGAGCAGACTATTTTCTACCTACCCCACTACTTAATACAGTGCTTGGCAAATAGTAAGTGCTAAAACATAGAGAAGCAGAGTGGCCTTATGGATAGAACTGGTCTTGGGAATCAGAGGACGTGGGTTCTAGTCCCAGTTCTGCCACTTGTCTGCTATATGGCCTTGGGCAAATCACTTAACTTATCTGTGCCTCAGTTCCCTCTTCTTTAAAATGGGGATTAAGACTTTGAGTCCCATGTGGGACAGAGATTGTGTCCAATATGATTAGCTTGTATCTATCCCAGAGCTTGGTACAGTGCCTGACATATAGTAAGTGCTTAACAAATACCATTAAAAAAAACAAGCAAAATATTAATAATAATAATTGTGGCATTTTTTAAGCCCTTCCTATGTTCTAAGCACTGGGGTGGATACAAGCAAATCACACTGGACACAGTCCCTGTCCCACATGGGGCTCACAATCTTAATCCCCATTTTACAGTTTAGATAACTTGGGCCCACAGAGGTTAAGTGACTTGCCCAAGGTCATACAGCTGACAAGTGGCAGAACAGGGATAAGAACCCAGGTCCTTTTGGCCCCCAGGCCTGTGCTGTATCCACTAGGCCATGCTGATTTTGAAAGAGAGCTGGGGGATTTATTGCTTTTAGTAAAGGTTTCTTTCAGAGTAAGAAAAATCAAAGTCAAGTTCCAAAAGTCCTGCTTTTTTAATGTTGGCTTCTAGGTCTGTGCCTCTCAAATGCTTCCGCTTTGCACCCTGCCTCTGCTCTGCTTTCTCCTGCACTTTGTTAAATTGGCCTTCATCGATTCCCACTCCTAGTGCGGTAGTGGCTCCCATGCTGGGAGACTTGGCCACTCGCTGCTTTGGGAATTGGCTATTCAAGGCGGAGGTAAGATAATTGGAGGGTTTTTTGGGGGGGGGAGGGAGAGAGAAAGAATGGGTGGACGCTGAAGGGAGAGTGCAGAGGAAAAGGAGAGAAAAATGGCAGAAGGAGCTGGTAGAACAAAGGGAGGGGAGTTGTGTAAACTGGATTCAAAATGAATGGGAAGCAAAGGAAACCAAAAGCATGACCCAAAAAGGAGAATTTCAGGAGAACGTTGCAAGGGTCATGAGAGAAACCCCAAAATAATCCTCACCTATAGCCCAGATGGATAAGCAGGTTATGAAGGAGTCTGAATTTCTCCTAAAAATGAAAAGAAATTAAGATAGTTGTGTTCCAGGGATTCACTCCCCTGATATCGACGTGGGGCCCTGTACATTCAGCTATCCCTTATGGCAGAGGATAGTCAGAATTACATTAAACAAGCTTTTGCAGACCTGGATTTTAGAGTTCAAGATGACTGATGCTTTTTGGCCTCCTCCTTAACCTTTGTGCTTTTTATTTTTTTAAAGCCAAATGCTTCAGTGCATCTAATTAATTTCAAAGTCTTCTTGCAGAGGCTGAAAACTAACCGGGGAGAGTAGGCAAGGAGGGCTAACATGATCCCTGTGCAAGCTTTGTCCCTAGCCAACCTAGAGGGGTTGGGGGGGGGGGGGGGAGCAGATGGGCAGGACTGCAATCTGACCGGTGGGAAGTCTGTGACAGATCAAAGAACCTCCCCCATGTAACACCTTATGCAAGCACATCATGTTGTGGAGCTTAAAGTGATAATAGCATGTAATACACCCCATGTGAACTCATCATAATGTTCTGTCTGTGAAAAGAAATTGTGATTTCCCGAGTCTGCCAGCTCTGCCAGGAAGCAGGGAACACTCTGAAGACTTTTGCCCTAGGCCACAAAACTGTTCCCCATCCTGAGCTCCAGAGCAGGGGTACTTATGGCCCCAGAAGAACCATGGGCCCAGAATAATGCTGCCTATACACTCAACGTAACAATAACTATGACCCCAGAGTAATATTACCATGGCCTTAGAGCAATGGAAACCATGGCCCCGGAATAATGCTACTGAAGGCCCAAAGCAACGGCATCCATGGCCGTAAGGCAGTGTTGCCATTGTAAGCATGATTCCACAGCAATGGTAAACATGGTTCCAAAGCAACGCTGCCATTGACCATGGATGAATGTTAACCATGGCCCCAGAGCTATGGTAATCATGGCCCCAGAGAGACGTTAAACAATGACTGCAGAAAGCTGGTACCATGGTACTGGAGAGATGGCATTTGTTAAGCGCTTACTATGTGTCAGGTTCTGTACTAAGCCCTGGGGTGAAGACAAGCAAATCGGGTTGGACACAGTCCCTGCTCCACGTAGGGCTCATAGTCTCAATCCCCATTTTACAGAGGAGGTAACTGAGGCCCAGAGAAGTGAAGTGGCTTGCCCAAGGTCACACAGCAGACAAGTGGTAGAGCCGGGATTAGAACCCATGACCTTCTGAATCTCGGGCCCCTGCTCTATCCAAAATGCCATGAGCCCAGGGGTGGATACAAGCAAATCAAATTGGACCCAGTCCCTGTCCCACGTGGGGCTCAGAGTCTCAATCCCCATTTTACAGATGAGGTAACTGAAAAAAGTGAAGTGACTTACTCAAGGCCACAGAGCAGCAAAGTGGTAGAGCCGAAAGATGGTAAAAGTGACCACAGAGAGACAGTAATCATGGCCCTGGCCCCAGAGCAGTGGCACTGGTGATCCTGGAGCCTGGCATTCAATCTGAGAGGGGAATTTGTTGATAGTTACTAATAGTGGGGACTTGATCCCTTGAAATGAGTAGGTGGCTCAGTCCTTGCCTCACGGAGAAATACTTTCTCTCCTGAACTTCAGCACACGCTTTTCCAACCCCTGTCCCCGTTCGAGGGACAGACTGGATCTGTTGGCATGAGAGAGTGAGAAGTGGGTCATGCAGTATGTTAAGTGGCAGTTCAGGTGGACAGCAAGGCAGACTCCACCTTCTCCCCTCCTCCTCCTCGGTGAAATCCCCTCATCAGGGTCTTAGGCTCCTGGGGTGGGCTGCGGTGAAGAGGGCTTTCGAGGAAACACTCTGAGACAAAGAGAAGCATTACTGTGGCCCAACAAGGAAGAGGGGAATAAAAAGAGGGAAATTGGTGTTCCGTGATTCCCCAGCCCTCAGAGAAATAAATGAACAAGGGAACAAAACCTGGACTGTGGTCAATGTACCCTGGACACTTGCCCATTTCAGAATAGTTGAGAAAGCCTTCTCTCACCTTTACAGAGACATCAAAAGAGACTTCACATTCTGCTGGTGCGTAGGAGAGAGAAAGGTTAAACTCTTGTGGTTAATTTTAGTGCCAGGCTGACAATCTGGAACGTAACATTCGCTATTAATGTACAGTGTCATCTACATTACAAAGCAGTAGCAGATAGGGTTAGTTATGGTCCTGAGAACTTAACTTGGATGAAGGTAATCACAAAATATCTCCCCTTTTCCTACTTCCTTCTATCTGAAAATTATTTCACAGCCTGCCTCCCTCATTAGATTTTAAGCTCCTTGAGGACAGGGATCATATCTAACAACTCTACTGTACTCTCCCAAGCAGTTGATACACAGCTCTGCATACAGTGGAGACTCAGTAAGTCCTACTGATTGATTGTGTCATACCCTTGTCGATTGTAACCCACCCTCGCTCGGTGACAATACACTGAAGCCTTTACAAAGAGAAGTAGCGTGGCCTAGTGGAAAGTGCAAGGGCCTGGAAGTTGGAGGATGTGGGTTCTAATTCTGGCTCCACCAGTTTTCTGCTGTGTGATCTTGGGAAGGTCACTTAACTTCTCCATGCCTCAGTTACCTCATCTGTAAATGAGGATAAAGACTGTGAGCCCTATATGGGACAGGGGATGTGTCCATCCTGATTATCTTGTATTTCTAATGCAGCACTTTGTACAGTGCCTGTGTGGCCTAGTGGACAATCTTTGTGCCTCAGATTCAGAAGGTCCTGGGTTATAATTTTGGCTTTGCAACCTGTCTGCTGTGTGACTTTGGGCAAGTCACTTCACCTCTCTGAGCCTAGGTTACCTCATCTTTTAAATGAAGATTGAGACTATGAGCCCCATGTGGGACAGGGACTGCATCCAACTTGATGGTCTTAAGCGCTTAGTACAGTTCTCTGCACACAGTTAGTGCTCTATAAATACGATTGATTGATTGATTGATGATCTTGTATCTACCCCAGTGCTTAGTACGTTGCCTGGCACATAGCACTTAACAAATACCACAATTATTATCATCATAGTAAGCACTTAACAAATATGATTAAAAAACAATGTATGGTGTTCATAATTAGAGTAAAACAATGAAATATCTTGAAAGAGAGCTTAGCACCTTAATAATAATAATAGTAACGATAATCATTGTGCTTTATGTTAGTGCTTTCTATATGCAAAACACTGTACCAAGCTTTGGGTAGATAACACAATCAGATCAGACACAATCACTGTCCAAAATGGACTCAAAGCATAAGGGAGAGGGAGAACAGATCCTTTAATCCCCCTTTTATATACTAAGAAGAAACCGGAGCATAGAGAAGTGAAGTGACTCGGGCAAGGTCAAACTGCAAGCAAGTGGCTGAGCCAGGTTGAGAGCCCAGGTCTTTTGACTCCCAGTCTTGTTCTCTTCCCATTAGGCCACACTGTTTATTGCCATGGCAAACTGAGCAATTGAAGTGATCGCAATCAAGAAACATCAGAAGCCGCAGGCTGGCAAATTCCCCACCAGATGCTCTTTCCTTGCACTAGGGAGCACTGGCCTCATCCCTAGCTTTGGGAACATGCACTCATAGTTCTCACAGTCCCAAAGATAGTCCCAAAGACCAATGGTGCTTGCTGAATCACATGGGAGAACATTCATTACAGCAAAACTCAGCTCTTGCTTGATGTCCTGCAAGGATGGAGGAGTGTGTCTTTGCATCCACAATATCATACAGCCTCCATTAACCTCACCAGTAGCCTTGAAAGACATGGTTGTCATTAGAGAGTCTTCTGCCTTTCAAGATAAGCAATTTCAGTGATGAAACCAAAGAGCAGAGTGAGTAATGGGGGGGAAAAAAACAGGGTTTGCTATCATTATTTCCTTGGCTATTTGGAGTTCTTGGTTAACGGTCACAGCATCCAGTGTCTGGAAGATCAGAGAACTGTGAGACTCAATTGGAAAAGGACCTTATCACTATTATCAACAATCACATTGGGAACTCATTAACTCCCTTTAGATCCATGGGTCCTTAAAGGTATTAATTAATTAATCTTCAAATCATAGCACTACCATTTGCAAGTCCTGTCTTGAAGTTGTGTATAACCCACTGATTCAGACTAATGAGTATTCTTTGCCCTTAGATTTAAAAACTGTGTCATTGAATATATCTGGGAATCTTGGGTTTTCCAGACACTTAATTCCAGCCAGACCATTAGCACAGGGCCACCTTGCTTTGATCCTTCCTTCACCAGGCATAAACAAAATGCAACCACATCATAAAGGATAAGCTGTATGTTTTGCTAGTGTTAGAATCCAATTCGAATCGTCTGGAAAACATTCAATTTGTTATGCTGAAAACCTCATTGAAAGTCCTTGAATCACTCCTGCCACAGCTCCTGAATACTAATAATTATAATCAGGCAGCACACACAAGTCAGTCAGTCAATCTTATATAGTGAGCACTTACTGAGTGCAGAGCACTGTACTTAGCACTTGGGAGAGTAAAATATAGCAATATAACAGACACGTTTCCTGCCCATAATGAGCTTGCAGTCTAAAGATGATGACACAGATGATTACAAAATGTTCCTCAAATCAGCAAAGCACTAGCTCTAGACAGATGATTCCACTCAAGAAAACTGAGATTATGTTCTAACCTGCAACCCTCTACACAGCCAACTATTTCAATCAACAATAGCAGGGCTGAAAACCCTCACAGAATAAAGCAGCAAACAGCCCGTTTGGCTAAGATAGACACAAAGATCACACTTTTTCTGTGTGGAAGATGTAAAGCGACTGGATGTCAGGATATTCAGTAGCAGAGTCAGGTCTGCAGAAGTGAGTGAGGACATGTTCCCATGGCCCTGGGACTGTTAAGGTGGAACACACTGTCAAATTAGGCAGATAGGCAGTAAAATTAATCAAGAACTTTAGTTTGCTCTTCGGGAGGCTGACAGAGTGTGACATCAACATGATATCAAGATTCAGGAAAAAACAAAGGCTTAAAGGGTAATTATACTTCTTTCTGGAGAAGAGACAAGCACCTGGCACATATGCCACATCTGACCTTTGATATACTTTTACCAATGACAACTACATGCAGTAACATCTAATAATCGCATGAGATGATTGACAGTAAGGGCCCAACCAAATCAAATCTTTGATGAGTGGGCTGATGAGGAGAACGGACATTAGGTGGAGATCCCAAACAACTGCTCTGTGATGAACTGAAATAGGACAATCGTAAACAGGGTGATCATCAAGCAAAGTGACAGAGTAGTGGATAGAAGTGGAAGATAATAATAATAATAATGGCATTTATGAAGTGCTTACTATGTGCAAAGCACTGTTCTAAGCACTGGGGAGGTTACAGGGTGATCAGGTTGTCCCACGGGGGGCTCACAGTCTTAATCCCCATTTTACAGATGAGATAACAGGCATAGAGAAGTGAAGTGACTCGCCCAAAGTCACACAGCTGACAAGTGTCAGAGCTGGGATTTGAACCCATGACCTCTGGCTCCAAAGCCTGTGCTCTTTCCACTGAGCCATGCTGAGCTAAAGCCAAATAGGTCTGGCATATGTCAATGAGGAATAGGTGTCATTCTTGGAGAAGAGGCTTCAGCAAGACTGTGCTAACCATAGAGGGGAATGAAACCCTGCCAGGGACTCTGAAATTACGGGCATGGATATAAGTGCAGTAGGGAAAAGGCAGGGTGAATATCAAGTGCTTAAAGATACAAATCCAAGTGCAAGGGTGATGTAGAAGGGATAGAGAGTAGGGGAAATGAGGGTTTAATGGGGGAAGGGATTTTGGAGGAGATGTGATTTTAATAAGGCTTTGAAGGTAGGGTGAGTGGTGGTCTGTCAGAGATGAAGAGGTAGGGAGTTCTAGGCCGGAAGCAAAATGTGATTGAGGCTTATGAGATAGATGAGACTGGGGTGCAGTGAGTTAGTTGGTGTTAGAGGAGCAAAGTGAATGTACTGAGTTGTAGTGGAAAAATCAGCGAGACAAGATAGGAGGGAGCAAGGTGATTGTTGGCCTTAGCAGCTACACTTATACATACAGATAAAAATCATTTGGCCAGTGACAACATCTTCGGAATCAACCCTATGCATATATACAGTTATACAATGTATTGTTTATTTGACGTTGCTATCCTGATGAGAATCTCCCTGAATATAGAAGTGCCTAAGTAGACATACTAAGCACAGCTGCACTCCATTCTACCCTGTTCACATGTAATGATTTTCCTTTTTGACACAGATAAGTATGTCTTTTGTATAGATTTTCTATTTGTGAGATTGCTTTCCAAAGACTCCATTCAGTGAAAGCAACCCCCATCCTAATTATTGTATGCCCAGCTGGCCTCCCAATTGTACTCATCTCCCAACAACTGGTCACTACATTGTACTGTGTAAACCTGTGCTTCGCTGGATCTTTATGGCAATCTAACCCTATAATTTGATAGAGGGCACAGCTTGTCGGAGACAATAGGCAAGCTGCTGAAAAAGTAGAATATATTTTCTCATCAATTAATCAGTTCATTTGAATCCGAAGTTTATAACCACATAGAAAGATATCAATCCAGCTTTGTAGGTTGTCAACTTTCTATGGAATATATTAAGTGCTTATTATGGGCCAGGTAATCAATCATATTTATTTAGTCCTTACTCTGTGCAGGGTACTATACTAAGCACTGGGGTAATAATGATAAAAATAATAATATTAATAATGATAATGTTTGTTAGGCACTTACTATGTGCTAGGCACTGTTCCAAGCCCTGAGGTGGATACAAGCAAATCGGGCTGGACACAGCCCCTATCCCACAAAGGGCGCACAGTCTTTAATCCCCATTTTACAGATGAGGTAACTGAGGCAAAGATGGGTAAAGTGTCTTGTCTAAGATCACACAGCAGACAAGTGGTAGAGCTGGGATAAGAAATTAGAACCCATGACCTCCTTACACCTATGCCCATGCTCTATCCACTACATCATGCTGCTTTATGGGGTAGATACAAGATAATCCCCCTCTCAGGGTCTCACCTGGAGAGTGTCCAGGACTCTACCAGTCTCAGCTATGGGATGGAGAGTCAAGCAGAAGCATACCCTACCTCCTTCCCCTCCCCACAGCACCTGTATATATGTTTGTACAGATTTATTACTCTATTTTACTTGTACATATTTACTATTCTATTTATTTTGTTAATGATGTGCATTTAGCTTTAATTCTATTTGTTCTGATGATTTTGACACCTGTCCACATGTTTTGTTTCATTGTCTGTCTCCCACTTCTAGATTGTGAACCCATTGTTAGGTAGGGACTGTCTCTATATGTTGCCAATTTGTACTTCCCAAGCGCTTAGTACAGTGCTCTGCACACAGTAAGTGCTCAATAAATACGATTGACTGAATGAATACCCATTCCATTCCTAGCTTGGCCAGTGACTAGTGAGTGGAAGGCAATTGGCTACAAGTCAAAACTCATCTATGCTAGGCAGCAGCACTGCGGGAGAGAGTTGAGGTCTGAGACTCAAGTTAACTGCACGGAAGGAGGCAATGGTAAACCACTTCCATAATTTTACCAAGAAAACTCTAAGGATCCGCTACCAGAACAATTGCAGATGAAGAGCGGGGCGTTCTGGGAGAGATGTGTCCGTGGTGTCGCCATGGGTTGGAAACGACTTGATAGCATAAAACAAGACAAGGTGATCAGATTAGACATAATCCATGCCCACATGGGACTCAGAGTCTTTAATCCCCATTTTACAGATCAGGTAACTGAGGCCCAGAGAAGTTCAGTGACTTACCCAAGGTCACATAAGCAACAAGCCGAGGTGCCAGAATTAGAACTCAGGTCCTCTGACTCAGGCCCGCTCTTTTCAATAGGCCATGCTGCTTCCTATCAATTTGGGATGAGCCTTTAGGCAGATTGACACCTGCCAAAGACATGCATATTTTTAGTTGTTTTCTACAGTGTCTATGTACCTCATTGCATAACCTGCAACTTCACAGAAATCAGTGACAAACATAAACTCTTTTACCAATTAAAATTTTTGATTACCTATAGAGAAGCTTGCTTGTTGAGTTGTACAACTTTTTAGAGTATTGGGTTTTATTTGGTTAATGACATCTAGGTTCTCAATGATGCATGGGACATTTAGAACACCAGGAAAATGCTGTTACAACCTCTGCTGTCTTCACATATATAATAATAATGATTGTGGTATTTGTTAAGCTCTCACTATGTGCCAGGCATGGTACTAAGTGCTGGGGTGGGATGGACACAAGGAAATCGGGTTGGACATAGTCCCTGTCCTGCATGGGGCTCCCAATCTTAATCGCCATTTTACAGATGAGGCAACTGAGACCCTGAGAAGTGAAGCGACTTGCCCAAGGCCACACAGCAGATGAGTGGTGGAGCTGGGATTAGAACCCATGACCTTTTGATTCCTAGGCTGGTGCTCTACCCATTACGCCATGCTGTTTCTCCTCACCCAGCACAGAGGTGATTCAATAAGCACAGCTTGGATGCTGGTGGATTGTCAGGATTTCATTGTTTGTGAGCCAAACATTACTTTTAAGGTTATGTATGTCACATAGATTGCACTGAGGAACCTGTTCTGATAGTAGGGCATGATGGCTGTAGTATGTGCACATCTTTCAGTCACAGAGAAGGTTCTCTGTCTATTTTTTTAGCCAGAATCTTGATGCCAAATCATAATAAATGATAATAATGATAATAATAATAATAATAATAATAATAATAATGGTGGTATTTGTTAAGTGCTTACTATGTGCCAAGCACTGTTCTAACCGCTGGCGTAGATACAAAGTAATCAGGTTGTCCCACATGGGCCTCACAGTCTTAATCCCCATTTTACAGATGAGGGAACTGAGGCACAGAGAAGTTAAGTGACTTGCCCAAGGTCACACATCAGACAAGTGGCAGAGCTGGAATTAGAATCCACGACCTCTGACTCCCAAGCCCGTGCTCATTCCACTGAGCCACGCTGCTCCTCTCAGTCACGCTGCTTCACTTGCCATGCTGCCATACTGCTCTTCTAGATTCCATTTTCTACTACTCTGTCTATCTGAACTCCCCTCTCAGGGTCACAGATAGAGAGTTTCCAGTCCTCTACCAGTCTGAACTATGGGAGGGAGAGTCAAGCAGGGGAATATCCATTCCGTTCCCAGTTTGGGCAGTGGCTAGCCAGTGGAACGCAATCTGCTCCAAGTCAAAACTCACCTGTGCTGGGCAGCAGAGGCACGCGAGAGACTCGAAGATGAAGACTCAAGTTTACTGCGTGGAAGGAGGCAACGGTAAACCACTTCTGTATTTTTACACTACACTACCAGAAGAATTTCAGATAGAGGTGGGGTGTTCTGGGAGAGACGTATCCATGGTGTCGCTATGGGTCGGAGACGACTCGACAGTGTAAGACAAGACAAATCTATCTGAACATCCCTGGGCACTATTTTGCTTCTGTAACATTAATTCTCTCTTGTGATAAAAGTGGCAGAGGACAGGGCCACGCATTCCAGAACTCACCATGAGTTTTACTATCAGCATTGTCCCCTCCTTCCATCCATGCATGCCATCCATGCAGTTGGGCGAAAGTTCACATTCTCAAGGGAGTTCTTGAAACTAAAATGAAAAAAAAAAGACATTGGTGATTCCTTCTGTACAGAACATATTCATTTGCACTCTTCATTTCCTCCCAGTCACTGGACTAAACCCTCTTTCACAGAGGTAGTTTTTAGTGACATTAAAAGTAAAGAAAAAAGGTGAGGGGGCATAGGTGGGCCAATGAACATATATCCAAAAACAAAATAATTGCTCCATTATACAAATAACCAGTTCAGAAAATGGAGATCATAATGAATCATATGAATTTGAAAATCAGGATGGTCTTAGTAGTAATGGCCCTTCTGAGTCCAGTGCCTTGTGCAAAGCACTTAGGAAGTGTGAAAGAAGTATGGGACACAAGAGGTTTGGAACTGAAGGATATTGAACATAAACAAGAAATTGTTGCTCTGGCAACACAGCAGTTGATCAGAAAAAAACCCCAAAAACTATATAGACATATGATAGCACAAATTCCAACCTTATACTGAATTTCTCAACCTCTGTTTTTTCTAGTGGTAGTTACTCAAAAACATCAATCTAGTGTGATAAAAATGCATGTGTGTAGGATAATTTTTCTCACTCTAGAAGACCATTTGTTAGCAGGATTTGATGGGACCCTGCTGGCATTAACTCAGGTTGCTGTCTGAATGTCCAATGTGGTCAAACAAGCTCATTCCAGAGACGCTGCTAAGAGAGTCTCAGGAAGGGGCATGGATTTGATCAAGCTAAATAGAAAAGGACTGCATCACAGAGAAACGGGTGGAAAGAGCAAAGTTCTGGGAGTCTGAAGACTGGCTTAAAATCCTGCCTCTGACACTTCATTCAATCAATCAGTGGTATGTACGGAGCACCTACTGTGTGTAAAGCACTGTACTAAGTGCTTGGGGGAGTATAATGTAATGGAAATGGTAGACATGTTCTCTGCCCACAAATGAAGCAGTATGACCTCGTGGAAAGAACATGGGGGTGGATTTTAGAAGAGCTGGGTTCTTATCCTGACTCTGCCAGTTGCTCACCGTGTGACCTCGGGCAAGACACTTAATTTCTCTTTACCTCTGTTTCCTCTTCTGTAAAATGAGGATGAGATACCTGTTTCTCCTCCTCTGAAGATTGTGAGCCTTGTGTAGGGAGATAAAGACTGTGTCCTGTGCTTAGCACACAGTAAGCATTTAATAACGGTAATGATTGTGGTTTGGGTGCACAGTCACAGTCTCACTTGTAGTAGAGAGTTAGGGCCAGACAGAGATCTATCATGGCAAAGCTGTAGTAAGTGGGCCCGTTGGTGGGTTTGTCACCCCAGGAACACGGCCATTGTAAAAGGACTCGGATTAATTGACAGGGTGGCCACAGGAGAACAGTAGTCTCCATAAACTACGGAGGAAATGATGCTGGAATGAGGGTTAATGTAAACTCCCTCAGTGAAGGAAGGGGACCGCCACTGTGGAGCGATTTTGCTATTAATTCAACCGCCCGCATGGGTCATGCCTGCTAAATTAGCTGTCTTTAGTGATATATTAAGTCCTCAAGGTTCATGACAGAATCCGTTCCTCATCCGTTCTGAAGCTGACACCTGCCTTTTACATTTCCTCTGCAATCCGCCCCGCAGCTGCAGCCTCTGAATCTATGACAGAGACTTTAAATAGTGTTATGGCTGACAGAGAGCATTGGTGGTTATTAAAAAAAGGGTTCACGATTCTCAAGTGAGTCATCGAGCTCTGGTGAGAGTGTAGATTGTGACAGCTTGAAATACTTTCCCTGTGTCTTAATGAAAACAACATAAGGCAGCACCTGGATGATTTGAACATTTGCTTTATGTCGGACTTCTGAATATTGCGCTTTAAGGATGGGAGGACAGGCAAGCTGTCTGGACTGGGGTAGTGAGAACTAACAGATATAGGCTTGATTGTAGTCTCAGATCCTGAAACCCTTGAGAATCCTTATCACTCTGTTTTCCATCAATTGAATGGAAAAAAAAAAAACCCGAAAAAAACTCATACATATGAAAGGGGAAGGAATGGTGAAGGGAAAATGGTGTCTTTGCTAAGTTAATCAGTCAATAACATTTATTGAGCACTGATTATGTGCACAACATTGTATTTAGGAGACTACAACACAATAGCGTTATTAGATGCAATCTCTGTCCTGGAGGAGCATACTATCTTGTTCTGATCCTCCAAACTGATTAATACAAATATAGATTGATTATAGAAGAAAAAAATGCTTCTAGATGAAAAAAAAATAAGGAAACCTTCCTCCATCCTGTCATTTGTTTGCTAAGCAAGAGAAGCACCTCTCTCTTGTTGGGACCTGCAAAATCAGTCTGATTTTACAGAGCTCACCAGATCTTCATCTTTGGTTGTAAGTAGCAGCTACCCAGACTCTATCCATATACAAAATAATAGGGATAATTAGGAGCTCAATAGGGATAATTAGGAGCTCAGTGAGGGCCCAGATACAAGCTAGGCATCACCTGGAGGGAGAGTACAGCCTCACTGCACCAGCCCACCAATTTTCAGGAGGAAATCAACTTCCGCTAGTTCTGGCTGCTCCACTGATGAAACTGTCAGCCTGGGCTGCAATGTTCTGTGTCCCAATGTGCTCGCTAGAAATACTGTTGACTCAGTTACCCAAACATTGTTTCAAGGTGTCAGGGCAGGGGGACAGCAGTCAATGGAAAAGCAGCATGCACAGTGGATAGAGCCCGGGCCTGGGAATGAAAAGGTTATGGGTTCTAATCCCAGCTCCACCACTTGTCTGCTGTGTGATCTTGGGGAAGTTGCTTTGCTTCTCTGGACCTCAGTTATCTCATCTTTAAAATGGAGATTGAGATTGTGAGCCCCACGTGAGACACGGATTGTGTCCAACCTGATATGCCTGTATCCTCCCCAGGGCTTAGTACAGTGGCTGGCACATAGTAAGCACTTAACAAATACCATTGTCATCAATGTCCAGCAGCCCATCTGGCCGTGGGTCTTCCCTAAATGGTGTTCAGATGTTCATTCATTCATTCAATCACATTTATTGAGCGCTTACTGTATGCAGAACACTGTACTTAGCCCTTGGAAAGTACAATTCAGCAAGAAAGAGGGACAATCGCTGCCCATAGTGGGCTCACAGATGTTCATTCATTCATTCAATCATATTTATTGAGTGCTTACTGTGTGCACTGTACTAAGTGCTTGGGAAGTCCAAGTTGGCAACATATAGAGACGGTCCCTACCCAGCAGCGGGCTCACAGTCTAGAAGGGGGAGACAGACAACAAAACAAAACATTTAAAAAAATAAAATTAATAGTATAAATATGTACAAATAAATAGAGTAATAAATACATACAAACATATATACATATATACAGGTGCTGTGGGGAGGGGAAGGAGGTAAGGTGGGGGGATGGGGAGGGGGAGGAGGGGGAGAGGAAGGAGGGGGTTCAGTCTGGGAAGGCCACCTGGAGGAGGTGAGCTCTCAGTAGGGCTTTGAAGGGATATTATCCTGGATGGGTTGGTAGGGACTCCACCCATTCCTGAAACCAATCCTATCCTGGGCCACATGCCAAACTGGCACCCAAGGGGGAAGGAATTTGATTTGGGTCCCTGTCTAATGACTCCATGGAGGGCACAGAATGGACTTCAATTTCTGTCCCACATGTAAGCCTAAAGAGGACATTTTCTGTATATTTTCATTGCCCTTGCACCTAGCAGTATAGGTGGTAGGCTGGACTTATTGTCTACTATCTATAGTCCCTTTAATTTTTTTTTAAATAAAGCAGCCCTTATTATCGTACTCTGCATCTTTTCAGCACTCAGTAAATATTACCGCAGTTACCTCATCTATAAAATGGGGATTGAGACTGAGAGCCTCACAAGGGACAGGGACTGCGTCCAAACTGATTTGCTTGTATCCACTCCAATGCTTAGTACAGTGCCTGGCACATAATAGCACTTCACAAATACTGCAATTATTATTACTATTACTGGTTGATTGATTGAAGAACAAAACTATCTTCTGCTTTGTAGGGACAGGGCAGGATACTTAACAATTCTGGGACAAGCTGTTGTAGACAGGGAATCACCAGATAGTAACACAGAAACAAAGATTTGCCTCACCAGATTTGAAGTGAAACCAAACTGGTGAGAAATCAATTCTTATTCTTCTATACTGCTGAACTAATGTATTCAATAGTTTAGGGTGAGTGGATTTAATCTCCAATAAAAATGTTTAACATTGTCAGGCCAAAATACATTTTTCAAAAATCTCCTTGCTACTGTGTATTCTGAAAACATGTCAATGAAAGTTATTATCAAATCCACTATTTCCTATAGAACTACAGAACAATAAATCATACTTAAAGATATGTCAGTTTCTCTTGCACCAGAGAAAGTCAGTTCTCTTTGAATTGGGCAGGAGATGGGAAAATCATTCAATAGTCACTTGAATATAATTGTTAGAAAAATATAAAGTTACTGCCAACTGCCATACACTCTCTACCTACTGCTGCAATATTATAAATTGGCACAAATGGGGTAAGGACTAAACCAGGGATTCTCAGGTTTGTGATCACAGTATATAACAACATGGTTAATGGGGTGTGGCTTTGATAAAAATGATGCCCCTCTAAGACCAGTTTTAAAGAATATTCATCAGATGCCTGAACAGGTGTTCTACATCGAGCAGAAGTGGGGTGACTAAACACAGGAAGGACAGAAGAATATTTTTTGTAGTGAGAAGAAAGCAGAACTTTAAACAATGGAGCAGAGCAGGGATCACTTAAGAGAGAAGCAGAACGGTTAGATCAGCATGATGTATGGCCATTAAAAGTGTGATCACTGTCTTTGAATGGAGCCTTTGAGAAGATTGTGATATCAGTAGTTGCCCATCCATCTCCACATCATACAAAACCCCCTCACCATTGACTTTAAAGCATTCAATCACCTTGCCCCCTCCTACCTCACCTTGCTACTCTCCTACTACAACCCAGCCCATATAATAATAATAATAATGGTATTTGTTAAGTGCTTACTATAATAATAATAATAATGATGGCATTTGTTAAGCGCTTACCATGTGCAAAGCACTGTTCTAAGCGCTGGGGAGGTTACAAGGTGATCAGGTTGTCCCACGGGGGGCTCACAGCCTTAATCCCCATTTTACAGATGAGGTAACTGAGGCCCAGAGAAGTGAAGTGACTTGCCCGAAGTCACACAGCTGACAAGTGGCGGAGCCAATATTCGAACCCATAACCTCTGACTCCAAAGCCCGTGCTCTTTCCACTGAGCCACGCTGCTTCTCTGTGTAAAGCACTGTTCTAAGTGCTGGGCACTGTATACTTTGCTCCTCTAATGCCACCCTTCTCAATGTACTTCAATCTCACCTATCTCACTGCTGACCTCTCGTCCATAGTCTGCCTCAGTCCGGGATTTCCTCCCTCCTCAAATCTGACAATCCTTCTCTCCCCCTTCAAAATGTTACTGAAGACACTTCTCCTCCAGGAGTTCTTCCCTAACTAAGCCACTCCCTTCTGCATCACCCTGACTTGCTCCCTTGGTTCTTCCCCCTTCCCAGCCCCTCAGTGCTTATGCACATAGCTCTAATTTATTTATTTATTTATATTAACATCTTCTCCCTTCTAATAATAATAATAATAATGGCATTTATGAAGCACTTACTATATGCAAAGCACTGTTCTAAACACTGGGGAGGTTACAAGGTGATCAGGTTGTCCCACGGGGGGCTCACAGTCTTAATCCCCATTTTACAGATGAGGTAACTGAGGCCTAGAGAAGTTAAGTGACTTGCCCAAAGTCACACAGCTGACAATGGCCGGAGCCGGGATTCGAACCCAGGACCTCTGACTCCAAAGCCCGTGCTCTTTCCCCTGAGCCATGCTGCTTATGTTATGTGATCTTAGGTAAATCCTTTCTCAGTGCCTCAGTTTCCTCATCTGTAAAATGTGGGTGACATATCTGTTCTCCCTTCCCCTTCAACTGTGAGCTTGTCAGCTGTGTGATTTTGAGCAAGTCACTTCACTTCTCTGGGCCTCAGTTACCTCATCTGTAAAATGGGGATTAAGACTGTGAGCCCCCTGTGGAACAACCTGATCAACTTGTAACTTCCCCAGTTCTTAGAACAGTGCTTTGCACATAGTAAGCTCTTAAAATGTGCCATCATCATCATCATAACAGGGAAGTGGCAGATCCAGGGTTAGGACACAGGCTTCCTAATGCCCAGTCCTGTGCTCTTTTCCCTAGGCTACGCTGCTTCTTGTGTTGCTAATCATTTGAGCCAATGTGTGAAAAAACTGGCTGTCAGAAAGACATGCAATTATTGAATAATTGGCGAGAGGCAGATGGAGTTTCTTGCACTAATGTTCACATGGTGTCACAAAGGTTCTGGCCTGTGTCTTCTTTCTCTGCAAGTTTGACATTAAAACCAAGCTTGGAACATTGACCTTTGTCCAGACTTAGACCAACCTAAGAGCACTTATTTTTATTTTGAACAAATTCTGCAGACTAAAAATTAGGAATAATTGCTTGGCAATTTGTGTACAGTATATCCACACAGATTTATCAAAGTGAAAAAATTGGAAAGCATTGTAGAATATCATTATAGCAATAATAGCAGATGGAATGGAATCAAATTAAAGATGGAATACTGAATTAGGAGTAACTTTTAATTGCCAATTTACATTTTTAACTGCTTTTTTGAACGTAAAGACACGCATAATGGAAGGTGATTCTGTTGTCTCTGAAAGGAAGCAATTAATATCCACATAACAAGTCCCTCTATAAAATTCAGGTTGGCAAGTTGTAATGATTCAGTATGTAGAACACATCCCCATAGGAATAGACCTACCCTGCTATTTTTCTTATTATCATTGGTGCAAGACTTAAGAGGATGGAAAATATCTAATTTTTCTTTTAATTTATTAGAAGAGGATATATGTACTATAACTCAGAAGGGTTGCCATATATAAGAATTTGAATTAATATTATTTCTTATGGTATTTTTTAAGCACTTACTATGTTTAAGCACTAGGGTGGAGGCAAGGTAATCAGGTTGGACAGTTCATGTCTCACATAATAATGACAATTAATAATGGTGGTATTTTCTAAGCCTTTACTATGTGCCAGGCACTGTATTAAGCACTTGGGTGGATATAAGCAAATCTAATTGGGCAAGGTCTCTGTCCCACATCAGGTTCACAATCTTAACCCCCATTTTACATATGAGGTAACTGAGGCCCAGAGAAGTAAAGTGACTTGCCCAAGGTCACACAGAGGATAAGTGGCGGAGCAGGAGTTAGAATTCAGGTCCTTCTGACTCCCGGGCCCCTGCTTTATTCATTCAATCATATTTATTAAACCCTTACTGAGTGCAAAGCACTGTACTAAGTGCTTGGAAAGTACAATACACCAATAAAGAGAGACAATTCCTGCCCACAAAGGGCTCACAGTCTAGAGGGGTAGAGACAGATGTGAATATAAGTAAAAAGGCATCAATATAAATAGAATATTAGGAATGTTACTATATACATAAGTTCTGTGGGGCAGGGAGGGGGGGAAGAGCAAAGGGAGCAAGCTGTGGTGACGGGGAAAGGAGGGGGAGCTGAGGAAAAATGGGGCTTAGTCTAGGAAGACCTCTTGGAGGAGATGCACCTTCAGTAGGGCTTTGAAGGGAAGAAGAGTGATTGGTGGATTTGTTGAGGGAAGGTGTTCTGCTTCTCACTTGGGACACTGAGCTTTAATTCCCATCTTACAGGTGAGGTAACTGAGGCACAGAAAAGTTAAGTGACTTGCACAAGATCACTCAGTAGACAAGGGGCGGAACCAGGATTAGAATGCAGTCCTTCTGACTCCCAAGCCTGTGCTCTGTCCACTAGACCATGCTACTTGTCTATTAAGTTAGTGAATACTAAGTTATTGAAACCAGTTAAATATGTTTAAACCGGGAGTCAGAGGTCATGGGTTCGAATCCCAGCTCTGCCACTTGTCAGCTGTGTGACCTTGGGCAAGCCACTTAACTTCTCTGTGCCTCAGTTACCTCATCTGTAAAATGGGGATTAAGACTATGAGCTCCCCGTGGGATAACCCGATCTCCTTGTAACTTCTCCAGTGCTTAGAACAGTGCTTTGCACACAGTAAGCGCTTAACAAATACCACCATTATTATTATTATTAAACCAACCCCTTTATCATTTTTAGAGCATTCTATTTTAAAATAATGCATTTTTTTCTGTTATGCCACAAGTTGGAAAAAACATAATGGTAAACGTTACCTCTTTAGACCATTAACCCCTATTTATAATCAGTGTCTACCGAGCCCAGCACTATCCTGGGCTCTCCGAGTATTTCCACATGAAGAGCAAGATATAGATACCTGCCTTCTAGGAACTTACAGTTCAATAGGGAACACAGGACAACTTCAGAGGACGGGTATTAGGCAAACTGTGCATGTGACAGGGACTTGCCCAATGTCCTCAATTAGCTGTTCTTCCTAAAGTTCTTGTGAGGCATCTCAGCCCAGTGGAAGGAGCTCTATTGTGAGAATCGCTACAGCTGGGTTCTCGTCCCTGCTCTGACTTTAGCTGGTTTATGTGGGTGAAGGCACAGAATTTGTAATGTGCTGTACCCACGCCTATAGGGATGAGAGAGTGGAGTCACCTGTCGACATGTTTTGTTGTCTGTCTCCCCCTTCTAGTCTGTGAGCCCATTGTTGGGTAGGAACCATCTCTATGTGTGCCGACTTGTACTTCCCAAGTGCTTAGTACAGTGCTCTGCACACCGTAAGCGCTCAATAAATATGATTGAATGAATGAATGAATGAGTGGAGGGTGAGGAATGTAGGAACTGTCCCTATATGTTGCTGATTTGTACTTCTCAAGCGCTCAGTACAGTGCTCTGCACACAGTAAGTGCTCAATAAATACGGCTGTATTAATGAATGTTAGTAATAATGATGGTATTTAAGTGCTTACTGTGTGTCAAGAACTGTTCTAAGTGCTGAGGTAGATACAAGCTAATCGAGTTGGACACAGTCCCTGTTCCACATAGGGCTCACAGTTTTAATCACCATTTTACAGACGAGGTAACTCAGGAACAGAGAAGTTAACTGACTTGCCCAAGGCCACACAGCAGACAGATGGTGAAGCAGGATTAGAACCCAGGTCCTTCTGTCTCCGATGCCCATGGTTGATCCACTAGGCCATGCTGCTTCCAATACCACTGGAAGCCACCAAGAATGAAATCAGTGAGCAAATCTCAAGACCCATTCCTTTGTCTCCTCTTCTTAAGTTATCCTCCATCCTTACAGGGCTCATCCTCTCACCTGGCTACAATTCCTTTTTATACATTAAGACTGTAAGCTCATGGTGGGCAGGGAGTGTGTCTGTTTATTCTTGTACTGTACTCTCCCAAGGACTTCTTACAGTGCTCTGCACACGGTAAACACAATCGAATGAATGACTCACAAAACTACCTCACTAGCTCTGACTTCTCTCCTCTGTAATTCTGCTTCTCCTTCAGCCTCAGGGACAGCTATACACCTTGTGACCTTGGCCAAGTCACTCTACATCTTGGCACCTCTGTTCTTTATCTGTAAAAATGGGGATTAAATAGCTATCCTCTCTCCCTCTTTAGAACATGAACTCCAATCTGGAACAGTGGTCAGTTTGGGAGCATAGTACTTGGCACATAATAAACACTTTAAACAATATCACTTATCATAAATACTTCCAAACTGCTTCCTTGGATAATTGTGGGACCTGAGTCTTTGATGTTATCTCTACTGAAGACACCTTCTAAGCCAATTCCAGTCATATTAGCCTGAACATTTTCTCACCCAGGTTACATTTCCTGAAAGTGACTCTCCATGCTTCCCTTATTCAGACACCATTTTGCTGCCTGGTTCAATTTAAACATTGAGTGACTGTCAGAGGCAGTTTTCTCAGAGGACAGGTTTTCCCCAAAGGAGGAATTTCTGTGGCAGAAGGATAGGGCTCAAGAAAACCATGTCCCTTCTCCTATCTCTACTGGCCATTCAATCTTTTGCTGAATCCCCGCAAACACCGAGACAGAAGTATTCCTTCAACTACTCACTCATCAAAAACCTCCGGTGGCTTCCCACCCACCTCTGCATTAAACAGAAACTCGTCACTATTGGCTTTAAAGCACTCAATCACCTTACGCCCTCCTACCTCACCTCGCTACATTCCTAGTATAATGATAATATCCCAAGCGGTTAGTACAGTGCTCTGCAAACAGTAAGCTCTCGTGGGTGAGAACTGCATCTGTGGGTGAGAACTGCATCTTGCAATGAGGGGCTAGGTTTGGCCTCTTCTAGTCCCTTCTAGACTGTGAGCTCGTTGTTGGGTGGGGACTGTCTCTATATGTTGCCAATTTGTACTTCCCAAGCGCTTAGTACAGCGATCTGCACACAGTAAGTGCTCAATAAATATGATTGAATGAATGAATGAATCTATATATGTATATCTATACTCTCTCTCTCTCTCTCTCTCTGTATGTGTGTGTGTGTCTCTATATATTTATTTGGGAGAGCCAGTTATCTGTTTTCTGAGTGATGATTTAAGTTAATATTTATTGACTTCTGCAAATAACTCTTCATACAACATTATCACCATTGAGCTTTTCCAAGTCATTTTCTTCCCCAAAACATTGCCTCTGTAATACCAAGCCATTCATGATAATAATTATCATGATAACGAACGACATTCATTTCCACAAGCACAGCTGGTTTGGGAGATTTGGATATTCCATCCTGACATTTCCTTCATTAAAAAAAAAGAAATGATATCATTATGTTTTGAAAGCAGGCCCTCCTCTACCCTTGAATGCTCCAACATTGCCCATGATGGATAGCATTAATCATTCTTGCGATATTGGCGTGCTGTTCAGTAAAGAATATGCTCACAGGAAGTGACGGAGTCTTCCAGCAGGGGAAATGATCATATTTTTAGGGTGCTTTGTTATTCTTATCACTCGAGAACTTTAATTGCTAAAATAATAATAATAATAATTATTATTATTATTATTATTATTATTGTTATTATCATCATATTTGTCAAAATCTGTTCTAAGGGCTAGGGTAGCTGTAGTTTAGTCAGGTCAGACACAGTCCCTGTCCCAAATGGGGATCACAGTAAGTGTTCAATAAAAATGACTGACTGACTGACTCACAACTAAGTGCTTAGGAGAGTGCAATCCAACAGTGTTGGTAGATACATTTCCTGACCACAGTGAGCTCACATTCTAGAGAGAGAGACAGACATTAAAATAAATAAATACGATTCAAATGGATTTTCAATCAATTACTCCCCCTTTACCCTCATCAACTTCTTGGTAAAAACAAGAACAACAAAAGCACTTTTCCTCCAGAAGATACATACTTCCTAAAATACAAAATCATTTTAACTAGCAAAGGCTTTTCAGGAAGGTCAGGGAGCTTGCAGATCTCAGTCACTCAATTCGGTAATTATCAAATGCTTCCGTCTTGCAATAGGCTGCCTTGAGTCAGGGTCATTGATAATACTTGCAAATCTTTCCAGATGCTTGACTATGCTAGAGATGTCAGGAGCTGGAAGTTATGCTACTAGATAAATATAAACTATCAAGTGTCCTCCACTACATATCTGCTGCCTGGGAATATTTACTGTCCCAGGAGTTAGTATTTGTTCAGATGTCACTTCAATTTAGAATGTCTTCAAAAGCCAGGAAAGTGCATAATTCATTCAAGTATCCCAATAGAGAAAATTTTACAAGTGCAGCTAAGCAATAATTGCACCTAGAGGTCCTTAGGCATTTGTGGACGTAGAGTTCATCTTGGACTGATCTCTATTCTTAATTCACACTCTTGTCTTTCTGAACAGTATCACGTTATCTAATTTAAAGATATGTCTTTGTTTCTGAACAGAAATAAGATATTTGGAGAATTACACAAATCCAGACCTTTGGCAAGAGCACAGTTTTGTACGTCAGAACTGCTCCTTTTTCCCAGAACTGCTCCTTTTTCCCCTGAAACAAGAACCAGACATTTCTCTATTTACTAATTTGCTTTTGATGCTCCTTCCTATGGCTTTTCCAGTCAGCTGAAGATTGCTTTTAACCTTCTTACAATATGCCATGTGTTGCAAACTTGCATAGCCTATGTATAGAAGCATAAAGTCAACTCTTTGTTAAACTGAACTAAGACATTATACATTCTCCTCCTGAAAACCAATTACTTTAATGTCTTAAATGTTCAAGTGTTCATCTATTTCAAAGAGAAATCACACTTAGAGTGCCTTGAAAATAATAGCTTGAAAAGTAAAAGGAAC
This sequence comes from Tachyglossus aculeatus, assembly GCF_015852505.1. Lineage (NCBI taxonomy): Eukaryota > Metazoa > Chordata > Mammalia > Monotremata > Tachyglossidae > Tachyglossus > Tachyglossus aculeatus. Next base: position 27,213,150 of record NC_052070.1, read on the forward strand.
TTCATTTCTTTAGAGCCCTTTAGGGACTGCTTTTTGAAGAAAACATAAGCTGCCAGCAGCTTTCTATTCATTCAAGTAGTCCTGAAAATATAGAATGAATCTATCATGGGTATTCATTCAGGGCTTATTAGGTTTAGAGCACTCTACTAAGCACTTGGGAGGATACAAGTCAGTAAAGTAGATAGATATGAATCCTGCCCACCAGGAGTTTAGAGTCTAGGGAGTCAACAACATAAGCGCTCTTCTCCCATTTCTTCGGCAAGATTTAGAATGGTCTCTATCTCTTCCTTGTTCTAACAGTATTTGCTCCCTGCCATATGGGAAACAAATCAAATTAACTATTTCACTTGGAAAAAAAAATCAATCGTATTTATTGAGCACTTACTGTGTGCAGTGTGCTGTACTAAGTGCTTTCATTTATTCATTCAATCATATTTATTGAGCACTTACTGTGTGCAGAGCATTGTACTAAGCACTTGGGAAGTACAAGTTGGCAACATGTAGAGACGGTCCCTATCCAACAGCAGGCTCACAGTCTAGAAGTGCTTGGGAAAGTACAATACAGCAGAGTTGGTAGACACATTCCCAGCCCACAACGAGCTCATGCTTTAGACTGGGAGACAGGTGTTAATATACATGAATGAATATATTATAGATATATACATCAGTGCTAAGGTGCTGAGGTGGGGGTGAATAAAGGGAGCAAATCAGGGAGACACAAAAGGGAGTGGGGAAAGAAGAAATGAAGACTTCATCAGGAAGGGCCTCTGGGAGGAGATGTGCCTTCAGTAAAGCTTTGAAGGTTGGGGAGAGTAATCGTTAGATGTGAAGAGGGAGGGTGTTTCAGGCCAGAGGCAGGAGGTGGGCGAGAGGTTAGCAGTGAGATAGACCAGATGGAGGACAGGGAATAGGTTGGCATTACAGGAGTAAAGAGCTCGGGCTGAGTTGTAGTAAGTGAGCAGCAAATTGAGGGAGGAGTGGGCAAGGTGATTGGGTGCTTTAAAGCCAATGGTAAGGAGCTTTTGTTTGATGTGAAAGAGGATGGGCACCCATTTGAGGTTCTTGAGAAGTAGGGAAATATGGACTGAACATTTCTGTAGAAAAATGATTCAGGCAGCAGAGTGAAGTATGAGCTGGAGGGTGAGCCTGCTGTTGGGTAGGGACTGTTTCTATATGTTGCAAACTTGTACTTCCCAAGCGCTTAGTACAGTGCTCTGCACACAGTAAGCGCTCAATATTATCATTATACTAAGAATGTAGCGAGGTGAGGTAGAAGGGCGTAAAGTGATTGAGTGCTTTAAAGCCAATAGTGATGAGTTTCTGTTTAATGCAGAGGTGGGTGGGAAGCCACTGGAGATTTTTGAGGAGTGAATAGTTGAAGGAATACTTCTGTCTCTGGTGTTTGCGGGGATTCAGCAAAAGATTGAATGGCCAGTAGAGATAGGAGAAGGGACATGGTTTTCTTGAGCCCTATCCTTCAGCCACAGAAATTGAATGAATGAGGGGGGAGAGACAAGAGTCAGAGGTCTGCAAGGAGGCTGACACAGTAACAAAGGCGGAACAGGATAAGGGCTTTTATAATAATAACAATAATAATAATGACATTTTTATTAAGTGCTTACTATGTGCAAAGCACTGTTTTAAGCACTGGGGAGGCTACAAAGTGATCAGGTTGTCCCACGGGGGGCTCACAGTCTTAATACCCACTTTACAGATGAGGTAACTGAGGCATGGAGAAGTTAAGTGACTTGCCCAAAGTCACAAAGCTGACAGCTGGCAGAGCTGGGATTTGAACCAATGACCTCGGACTCCAAAGCCCATGCCCTTTCCATTGAGCCATGCTGCTTCTCTTGTTAATTATTAATACATACTACAAAAATAATATTAAAAAATCCCATACAAGAAGAAAACTCTGCAATGCACTAATCCAAAACTTTCTTTCCTAGTTTTAAATAATACAACTTGGTTATTCGGTAGTGACTATAACAAGAGGGTTCCTTAAGGCCTCAGAGAAAGAAAACTGCAAGGGTATTTTTTTTTGAAACTATGTCACATGTAATAGATGGGCAGTAATTTGACTCCCCTCTCTTTCAACCCACATATTCAATCCATCACATACCTGTGAGTTCTACCTTCATGATCCAGCTAAAATCTGCCCTTTCCTCTCTATCCAAGCAGCTACTACATTAATCCAAGCAATTATCCCATCCCACCTTGATTCCTGTATCAGCCTCCTTGCTGACCTTCCAGCATCCTGTTTCTCCCCACTCCAGTCCAAACTTAACTCTACTGCCAGGATTATTTTTCCCCACCCCTCAAGAACCTCCAGTGGTTTCCCATCTGCCTCAAACAGAAACTCCTCAACGTCAGCTTTAAAGCACTCAATCACCTTGCCCCCTCCTACCTCGCCTTGCTTCTCTCCTACATAGTTCTTTCCTCTAAGGCTAACCATCTCACTGTACCTCAGTCTTATCTATTTTTCCACTGACCTCTCACCCACATCCATCCTCTGGCCTAAAATGACGTTGCTTTTCATAACTGACAAACATTTGCTCCCCAATATTTGAAACTGAATCGGAGGGAGGAACAAGTGTATTGTTAGCTCTTCTCAATGCACTGGATTAATCAAATTAGTACTATAAAGCATATATAAATTCATGTTTAACTGAGTTCACTGTATTTACTCCCAGGAAGATTAATTGTTATCACAAAGCTCATTAGCATTGATTTTCCTAGTGCCTTTTAGGAATTAATGTATCCTTGTTGTGTGAAAGCATCTCCATGGATGGGAATGGCAACTAGGTAAGGGTCCATCCTTAATCATAGGCTACACAATAGTCTCCATTCTCAGCCCTTCAAAAAGTCTGAGTTTCAGGACACTGCAGTGCTCTTCACATAGTAGCACTCAATAAATATGATTGAATGAATGAATGAATGAAAGGACTGTAAGCCCATCCTGGGTAGAGAAATGTCTTTTTATTGTTCTACTGAACGTCACTCAGCTGCCTGGATTATCATCCTACAGAAACATTCTGGGCATGTCACCTCCCCTGCCATAAATCTCCAGTGGTTGCCTATCAAACTCTGTAACAAACAAAAACTCGTCGCAAATGGCATCAAAGCTCTCCATCACCTTGCTCCTTCTTACCTCACTTCCCAATATCCTTCTACATCCCAGCCTGCACACTCCGCTCCTACGGGGATAACCTTCTCTCTGTGCCTCATTCTCACCTGTCCCATCATCGACCCCTGACCCACGTCCTGCCTCTGGCCTGGAATGCCCTCCCTCCTCAAGTCTGCCAAACAATCACAATTCCCCCCTTCAAAGCCCTCCTCAAGGCTCACCTCCTCCATGAGGCCTTCTTAGACTAAACTCCCCTTTTTCTCAGCAACCCCTCCCCTTTGCGTCACCTGGACTTGCTCCCTTTGCTCTACCCGCCTCTCCCCACCCCACAGCACTTGTATATATATGAACATTTCTATCATTTTATTTATTTATATTGATGTCTCTTTACTTGTTTTGATGTGTATATATCTATAATTCTATTTATATTAATGCCTGTTTACTTGGTTTGATGTCTGTCTCCCCCCTTCTAGACTGTAAGCCCAGTGTGGGCAAGAATTGTCTCTATTGCTGAATTGCAGTTTCCAAGTGCTTAGTAGAGTGCTCTGCACATAGTAAGCACTCAATAAATACAATTGAATGAATGAATAAACATATTCTTCCAAGTGCTCAGTTCATTCATTCATTCAATCAGTCATATTTATTGAGCGCTTACTATATGCAGAGCACTGGACTAAGTGCTTGGGAAGTACAAGTGGACAACATATAGAGATGGTCCCTACTCGACAACGGGCTCACAGTCTAGAAGGGGGAGACAGACAACAAAATAAAACATGCAGAAAGGTGTCAAAATCATCAGAACAAATAGAATTAAAGCTATATGCACATCATTAACAAAATAAATAGAACAGTAAATATGTACAAGTAAATAAAATAATAAATCTGTACAAGTATATACAAGTGCTGTGGGGAGGGGAAGGAGGTAGGGCGGGGGGGGACTGGGAGGAGGAAAGGAAAAAGGGGGCTCAGTCTGGGAAGGCCTCCTGGAGAAGGTGAGCTCTCAGTAGGGCTTCGAAGGGAGGAAGAGAGCTAGCTTGGTGGATGGGCAGAGGGAGGGCTTTCCAGGCCAGGGGAGAATGTGGGCCGGGGGTTGACCTGGCTTGGAATGATGGTGGGACAGGCGAGAATGAGACACAGTGAAGTAATTAGCGGCTGAGGAGTGGAGGGTGGGGGCTGGGCTGTAGAAGGAGGGAAGGGAGGTGAGGTAGGAGGGGGCGAGGGGATGGAGGGCCTGGAAGCAGAGAGAGGAGTTTTTGCTTGATTTGTAAGTTGATAGGCAGCCACTAGAGATTTTTGAGGAGGGGAGTTACATGCTCAGAGCATTTCTGCACAAAGATAATCCAGGCAGCAGAGTGAAGTATAGACTGAAGCGGGGAGAGACAGGAGGATGGGAAATCAGAGAGGAGGCTGATGCAGTAATCCAGTCAGGATAGGATGAGAGATTGAACCAGCAAGATAGCGGTTTGGATGGAGAGGAAAGGGCAGAGCTTGATGATGTTGTGGAGGTGAGACTGGCAGGTTTTGGTGATGGATTGAATGTGTGGGGTGAACAAGAGAGCAGCGTCGAGGGTGACACCAAGGTTGCGGGCTTGTGAGACGGGAAGGACGGTAGTGCCATCTACAGTGATGGGAAAGTCAGGAAGAGGGCAGGGTTTGTGAGGGAAGATAAGGAGTTCAGTCTTGGACATATTGAGTTTTAGATGGTGGGCAGACATCCAGATGGAGATGTCCTGAAGGCAGCAGGAGATACAAGCCTGGAGGGAGGGAGAGAGAGCAGGGGCAGAGATATAGACTTGGGTGTCATCAGCGTAGAAATGATAGTTGAAGCTGTGGGAGTGAATGAGTTCACCAAGGGAGTGAGTGTAGGTAGAGAACAGAAGGGGACCAAGAACTGACCCCTGAAGGACCCCTACAGTAAGGGGATGGGAGGAGGAGGAGAAGCCCACCAAGGAGACTGAGAATGAATGGCCAGAGAGATAAGAGCAGAACCAGGAGAGGAAGGAGTCTGTGAAGCCCAGGTTGGATAGTGTGTTGAGGAGAAGAGTGCTTTGCACATGGTAAGTGCTCAATAAATACTATTGAATGAATGAATGAAGGGTCTGGACAGCACCAGGTATAAACACTACAATGCAGAGGTGCATCAAGGCATCACAAGAAATATGTTGAAATCCCAGAGACAGAAAGAAATGTTCCCAGACCAAGGAATCCGTCCCTCAAGAGAGATAACATAGCAACGCACTTTTTTTTCAACCCAATATGAAAGTATGTTGCATTTCCTGGTGCTTATCCAACAGTAACTTAAGCATTGCTTTGTGGTCCCAGCAAAACTGAGGTGAGTTAGTTATAATTGCAGGTTTTTGTCTTTTTGTTGTTTCTTTTTTATGGTATTTGTTAATCACTTACAATGTGCCAGGCATTATTCTAAGCTCTTGGGTCGATACAAGGTTTCTCTATTTTACAAATGAGGTAACAGGTACAGAGAAGTTAAGTGACTTTGTCCAAGGTCTCACAGTAGTCTTTTTGAGTCCCAGGCCTGTGTTCTATCCACTAGACAACACTGCTTATTTTCGAAAGCTGGAGAAGGTTGTTGTAACAGCAGTCTGGCCCACACACCAACTTTGTTTTTGCAAGTGGATTAGCTGCACTGTAAACAGAAATAGTCTCTTAGGGATTTTTTCCTTGATAACTTTTGAGCATCTGATTGGCTGTTTGTTCAAAACCACATTAGCCACTTTATGCCTAATGTGCTCCTGGAGGAGAAAGGCCTACTTAAATCATCACTCAGAAAACAGATAACTGGGTCTCCCATTTCCATTTCCAAATTAATCAACTTATGCCTATCTAGTTAGAAGGTTACTTCACCGACTTCTATATTTTTCTTTCCACTCTCCCCTGTGGCCTCCCTCTGTCTAATTAATCCCTTCAGTAATTAAGTCACCCCATATCTTTGCTCCTGCTCTATTCCGTACCTGCTGCTCCCTCAGATTCCCTGAAGTCAAATCTTAGTACAAATGCAGCTTCTATGCCCTCCGGGAAAATTTCAGTTGAATTTCTTCTTGATTTTGAAGAAGTCACATCACAGTTTCTTTAAACCTTAAACCCTTACACGGCACCCCACGTTGCCACGGACTGTGTTTATCAATGACCCAAGTGACGAAGAAGAACATTACAAACTTGGCACTAATGTAGTCAAAGTCAGTAATCATTTACCTACTCCAGGGCATGGAACCTCAACTCCTCAGACCCTAGAAGGAAATGTCAAATCCATCTGATTTGAAATCCCTTTCGGCTTGACCGTTCAAATCTCTTCTTTGCTCCTATGTGCCAGAACTTCCCCTGAGCCTTCTGGACACTGTTTGGAGTGGACGTGCAATATTCTGAAGTGTTTTTCCCCCTTGATGCTTAGTAGTAAGTGATGTGGCCCCTGAGTCTGGCTTGGGACTGTGGAAGGGATGAAGGGGTTAAGCTCTCTGGCTGAGTCAGTTTATACCACAGGGAGGTTGGGAAATTAAAATAATCACCCTGCAAACTCAGCTTCAAAACATTTGCAGAAACAATTTTCAGAAAGCCATCCTCTGAGATTTGGCCCAATTTCTGTGAAAACAGAATCTGTTCCATCTGCATACACAGAAACTCTGGAGCATCAGAAGCTTGCGTTTCGGTAGTTGGCACTTTTTGCCGAGTGGTCAGCGCTCATGCTGGGTTGGTAGACCTAATGAAATTATAAAAAGATTTAGGCCTGGGGCCTGAACCCCTGCCGGAGAATCATGACAAGAGAAAGAATCCACAGTATTACTCCTATTTAGTTGCTGTGTGCTGGCCAGAGAATCATACATCTGCCTACACAAATTTTAGCTGGATGTGGCTTACAACACTTAATTTTTAGTACTGTGATGGTAAACAGGTGACACATTGAATGCAGAAAGTACTGCACTTAAGTGATGCTTCAACTCTATGAACATTACAGCTGCGGTGGGGATTGACTTAGAGTATGTATATCACAAAAAATGCATTTGATTCAAGTGTGCACTAGATTCAAAGTATCTATAGAAATCTACAAAAGCATGTGTCAGTGTTGTGCCAGCAATCTCTGGTACAAATGACCTGACACTTGATGTGCAGCTCCTCCTTCTATATCATATGTGTCTCGATTGCCATGGCAACAAAAGCCCCAGAAAAAGGTTTACTACATCAGAACTCTCATTTTTCCTTCCTTCTCTTCCTCTTCACCCAAAATGCTACCCTCCTGGTCTCTCACCTCCCCAGTCCACACTTCACTTGGCTGCTCAGATCATTTTTCTTTGCATCAAAACTCCTCATCGTTGGTTTTAAAATAACCCCTCAGCCCATCTATACCCACTTATCTTTTTTTTTTTCCTACTACACCCCATGGTTCATTCCTCTTAAGCCAACCTACTCATAGTACCTCTCCTGGCTCTGACATCCTTATCCTCTGCCTAGAACTCTTTTCCCCTTCGCATCTGGCAGACCACTGCTCTCCTCATCTACAAAATCCTTTGGAAATCACAGCAACTCCAGTTGGCCTTCCTTAGGGAATCTCTCATCTTCACAAACTAGATCACACCCAACTGCCACCAGAATTTCTGTAACAACCAAAATGTTTTGGACTCACAAACCTCCATAGTACTCATGACCCATTCCTTCTTCCTAACTGTAATTTTAGTGTCCATCTCCTATAGATTGTAACCTCCTTGAGGTCAAGGATCATGCCTACTCATTCTATTGTACTCTCCCAAGCACACAGTTGGCACACAATCAATCAGCAGTATTTACTGAGCACTGAACTCTGTGCAAAACACTGTACTAAGTACTAGGGAGAGTCCCTTCTAGACTGTGAGCCCACTGTTGGGTAGGGACTATCTCTGTATGTTGCCAACTTGTACTTCCCAAGCGCTTAGTACAGTGCTCTGCACACTGTAAGCACTCAATAAATACGAATGAATGAATACAACAGAACTGATAATAACAATAATGATGGTATTTGTTAAGCACTTACTATGTGAAAAGCTCCATTCTAAGCACTGGGGACATACAAGGTGATCAGGTTGTCCCACATGGGGTTCACAGTTTTAATCCCCATTTTACAGATGAGGGAACTGAGGCCCAGAGAAGTTAAGTGACTTGCCCAAAATCACACAACTGACAATTGGCGGAGCCAGGATATGAACCCATGACCTCTGACTCCAAAGCCGGTGCTCTTTCCACTGAGTCATGCTGTTTCTCCTTGCCCTCAAAGATCTTATAATCTCCTCACTGACCTCCCTACCTTCTGTCTCTCCCCGCTACAGTCCCTTCTTCATTCTTCTGTCAGGATCATTTAATTAAAAAACATTCAATCAATGTCTCCCTAGTCCTCAAGAACCTCCAGTGGTTGCCCAGTCACCGCTGCATCAAACAGAGGCTTTAAAACACTCAATCATCTCGCCAGCTCCAGCCTTACCTTGCTGATTTCCTACTACGGCCCAGCCCACACACTTCACTCCCCTAGCATCAGCTTGCTCACTATACCTCTAACACATTTATCTCACCACCAGCCCCTTTCCTACATCCTCCTTCTGCCCTGGAACTCCCTCCCCATCTATATATGCCAGACTACCGCTCTCTCCACAATCAAAGCATTATTAAAATCGCATCTCCTCCAAGATATCTTCCCCAAATTAGCCACCTTTTCTCCTACCCTTCTCCTTTCTGAGTCACCTATGCGGTGTGATCTGTATCCTGAAAGCCCTTGAAAGCCTGGTTTGAGTGACACTGCTCCTACTCCTATAGATGCCCTGTGTTCTATCACTAATCTGCAAAACATCTAAGGATTGTTTCCACCTATTTCATTTGTTTTTTTTTTAAAAATGGTAGGCACTACATAAAACTGTGTATTGACTGTTCATTTAGTCTATGGTATCATTGGGAAATGCCCATTAGGAACAATATAACCAGAGAAACCTGAACCTGATTTTTTCACATATTCCAAAACTCATAATTACCCTGCGAATTGTATCTTAACTTCAAAATATTCTACACCCTTAGACTCTCAGTTCTCATGTGTGTATATATATAATTCACTTATATATATTGGTGTCTGTCTCCCCCCCTGTACTGTAAACTCCTGGTGGGCAGGGAATGTGTCTACCAACTCTATTGTATTGTACTCTCATAAGCACTTCAGACAGTTCTCTGCAAATGGTAAATGGTCAGTAAATACCATTAATTGATTGGAATGCCTTCGATTGATTGAAATGTCAATTGATTGAAATTTTCCCTCTGAGGGAATTTCACTTTTCTCCAGCTGTAAAGAGTCTGGCGTTTTCCCATGGTGCTGGCAGTTGCTTTTGCCTGAGAAGCAGTGTGGCCTAATGGAAGGAGCACTGGCCTGGGACTCTAAGGTCCTGGATTCCAACCTGGCTCTTCCACTTAATAATAATAATAATAATGATAGCATTTATTAAGCACTTACTATGTGCAGAACACTGTTCTAAACGCTGTGGAGGTTACAAAGTGATCATGTTGTCCCCCAGGGGGCTCACAGTCTTCATCCCCATTTTACAGATGAGGTAACTGAGGCCCAGAGAAGTTAGGTGACTTGCCCAAGGTCACACAGCTGACAATGGGAGGAGCTGGGATTTGAACCCATGACCTCTGACTCCATAGCCTGTGCTCTTTCCATTGAGCCAAGCTACCTTAGGCGAATAGCTTTATTTCTTTGTGTTTTTGTTTCTTCATCTGTAAAATGGGGATCTAATGCCTGTTCTCCCACCTATCTAGCCTGTGATTCCCATGGAGGACAGGGACTGAGTCTGACATGATTATCTTGTACTTACCCCAACACTAGGTACATTCATTCATTCAATCGTATTTATTGAGCGCTTACTTTGTGCAGAGCACTGTACTAAGCGCTTGGGAAGTACAAGTTGGCAACATATAGAGACGTTCCCTACCCAACAACGGGCTCACAGTCTCGAAGGGGGAGACAGACAACAAAACAAAATATATTAACAAAATAAAATATATAGAATAGTAAGTATGTACAAGTAAAATAGAGTAATAAATCTGTACAAACATATATACAGGGTGCTGCGGGGAGGGGAAGGAGGTGAGCTTCTTGGGTGAGGATTACATCACTCACTGGTCTTGCCAGAAACACTTGTACATTTCAATAAAGATCTCACCCCTTTGAACCTGTAGGATAACTGCATAAATAGATCCCTTTATTCCTATATGGATGATATTTCGCTTGTAGGAGGCACTCAGTAGTATTGGAAGAGTACAAAAGAAACCATTTCCCCTGCTCTCAAGGAGCTTCTGGTTTGAGTGACACTGCTCCTACTCTGATAGATGCCCTGTGTTCTATCACTAATCTGTAAAACATCTAAGGATTGTTTCCACCTATTTCATTTGTTTTTTTTAAAAATGGTAGGCACTACATAAAACTGTGTATTGACTGTTCATTTAGTTTGTGGTATCATTGGGAAATGCCCGTTAGGAGCAGTATAACCAGAGAAACTTGAAGCTGATTTTTTCACATTTTCCAAAACTCATAATTACCCTGCGAATTTCAGCTTAACTCCAAAATATTCACATATTAATTATTTAAAGAACTCAAATGTTTCTTGGGGATGCAACAGATTTATTCTCTCTGTTTCAACTTGCCCTCATTTTTACTATATCATTTTATTACCTGATTACATTTCTTCATTCTTCTCAATATTGAAAGTTCAATTTTCCATTGCCTGAACCTACATTGACAATGACATTATAGCAGATATTGCCATTGTACGTTTTCTCAAATCAGACTGACCAACCAGGGCACGTAACCCAGAGGTAATTTCTGACTGTCCAGCCTAATCACCCCTCTGTGTTTTTTACTCAGGAGTGATGGTTCAGCTTCGAGTAAGACACCACCAAGGACAGCACAGACTGCCAGGAGAGCTATGCATAGCCAGTCATTGTGGTATGAGCGAAGTGCTTACTATCAATCAATCGTATTTATTGAGCGCTTACTGTGTGCAGAGCACTGTACTAAGCGCTTGGGAAGTACAAGTTGGCAACATATAGAGACGGTCCCTACCCAACAGTGGGCTCACAGTCTAGAAGGGGGAGACAGACAACAAAACATATTAACAAAATAAAATAAATAGAATATGTACAAGTAAACATAAATGGAGTAATAAATATGTACAAACATATATACATATATACAGCTATATATATATGTACTAAGGTATATATATATGTACTATATATATATGTACTAAGTATGTACTTAGTACAGTGTCGGTAGAAGCACCAGCGTGGCTTAGTGGAAAGAGCCCGGGCTTGGGAGTGAGAGGTCGTGGGTTCTAATCCCAGCTCTGTCACTTGTCAGCTGTGTGACTTTGGGCAAGTCACTTTACTTCTCTGTGCCTCAGTTCCCTCATCTGTAAAATGGGGAAAAGGCTGTGAGCCTCATGTGGGACTACCTGATTACCTTATATCTACCCCAGAGCTTCGAACAGTGTTCAGCACATAGTAAGCACTTAACAAGTATCACCATTATCGTTATCATAGCCTAGTGGATAGAGCACTCTCTCAGGAGTCAGAGGTTGTGGGTTCTAATCTCAACTCCACCAAATGTCTGCTGTGTGACCTTGGGCAAGTCACTTCACTTCTCTGTGCCTCAGTTACTTTATCTGTAAAATGGGGATTAAGACTGTGAACCCCATGTGAGACAGGGACTGTGTCCAACCTGATTACTTTGTATCAACCTCAGCATTTAGAACTGTGTTTGGCATATAATAAGCACTTAAATACCGTTATTATTATTATACAAGATAATCAGGTTGGACAAAGTCGCTAAGGAGTTGGATGCAATTCTCAGTTTACAAATGAGGAAACTGAGTCCCAGTGAAATGACTTACCCAATGTCATGCAGCAGCCAAGGGGTGGACCAGGGATTTAAATACAGGTCCTCTGATCCCCCCAGACCTGTGCTGTTATCACTGGGCCACTTTGTTTCCCTTTTGTCTCCCATAGGCAGGGTTTGTCGAAGGCTACAAGTCAGGTTAGGATAGCCACAACTCTCTTTGTGTCATCGGTAATTTGGAACTCCTGCAGCCTTGACTCTGTCAGACTGTACAAGAATCTTACATAGAACAAGCATCAGATCTGCAGAAAGAACAAACCCAAATTATACTTGAAAATGCGTTGTGTTCGTGTCCAACAGGCAGCCCCTAGGCCACATGGTGCCTATTGGCAGTTAAATCATCTAATCCCCAGAAAAGCTTTGATGTTTTGGGAAATAATGTTTAAAATCAGGAAAACCTCTTTGAACGATGGCTACTTGTTTCTAAAATGCTCGAGGTTGTATGGCAAAGCCTATTTCTTATGTAAGATTCAGATTAAATTATAGCAATGCTTTCAAATCATTAGGCCCGTATTTTCAGTCATTAGTTGATGCAGTTAAAAAGATGGATGGAAATAATAAGCGACTGTACTGAAACCGTAGTCCAGTCTCTAAAACAAATCACCTGGATAGTTCCAGATGCTTTAGTGGAAGCAACGCCATTTACTTTCTGCTCTTCTTCACACTCCCGCTAGAGTTTGCAAGATTTCCTAGCTGGTTTCCCTTCCTCCAGTCTCTCTCTATCCCAGCCCTCACTTCACTCTGCTGCTCCGGTCACTTTTCTAAAAAAAATAAAAGGGCGGGGGGGTCTTTTTATATATCCACATTCCTCAAAGCCTCCAGGGGTTGCCCATCCATCTCTAATCAAGCAAAAGCTCCTTACCAGTGGTACCCAGAGAAGCAGCGTGGCTCAGTGGAAAGAGCCCGGGCTTTGAAGTCAGAGGTCATGGGTTCAAATCCCCGCTCCACCACTTATCAGCTGTGTGACTTTGAGCAAGTCACTTCACTTCTCTGGGCCTCAGTTACCTCATCTGTAAAATGGGGATGAAGACTGTGAGCCCCCCGTGGGACAATCTGATCACCTTGTTAACCTCCCCAGCACTTAGAACAGTGCTTTGCACATAGTAAGTGCTTAATTAATGCTATCGTTATTATTATTATTATTCTAAAGTACTCAACAGTGGGGTTGCAGCTGCCTAGGCTCACTGATTTCCTACTACAACCCAGTCAACATACTTCGCTCCTCTAGCAGCAATGTACGTACTGGGCCTCAACTGCATCTCTCTCAGTACTGATCCCTGGCTCGCACCCTCCCTTTGGCCTAGAATTCCCTCCCCTGTCATATCTGACAGGACACCACCCTCCCCATCATCAAAGCTCTTCTAAAATCACATCTCCCTCCCTCCTTTCTGCATCGCCTACCACTTTGGGTCTGTACCCCCTAAGCACTCTGGTCTTCACCCTACCCTCAGCCCCACAACACTTATGTATCTACTCTACTACTTGGACGCAGTCTCATCTGTAATTTCTTTTAATGTCTGTCTTCCCCAGTTGGAGGGCAGGAACACGTTTAAGAACTCGTTGCAGTCTATGCTTCTAGGCTGTGAGCCCATTGTTGGGTAGGGACTGTCTCTATATGTTGCCAAGTGCTTAGTACAGTGCTCTGCACACAGTAAGCACTCAATAAATATGATTGAATGAATGAATGCTCTTAAGTGCAGAGTTCAATGATTTGCACACAGTAAGTTCTCAACAAATAACACTGATTGTTTGATTTAAGGTCACTCCATGAGCCAGTGGAAACATGAAAAGCAGCATGGCCTAGTGGAAATAGCACAGGCCTGAGAGTTAAAGGATTCTAATCCTGGCTCTGCCAGTTGCTTGATGTGTGACCTTGGGCAAGTCACTTAAGCTCTCACTGCCTCAGTTTCTTCAACTGTAAAATGGGGATTCAATGCCTGTTCTCCCATCTACTTAGACTGTGAGTCCCATCTAGGGCAGAGACTGTGTGTGACCTGATTAGCTTGTATCTACCCCAGCACTTAGAATAGTCCTTGGCATATAATCAGTGCTTAACAATTACCATAAAAAAAAGACTGTCAGGTGTTGAGCAAACCATAAGCGCTCTAACCAATTCCGTCATGCAAGTTGTTGGAACTGATGGGCCAAGACAGAATGGCTTAATGGAAAGAGAACAGGACAGGAGTCAGACAACTGCGTTCTAATCTCCACTCCATCACCAGCCTGCTGTGTGATTTTTTACAAGTCACTCAACCTGTCTGTGCCTTCACTTCCTCCTCTGTAAAATGGGTGTGAAAAACCATATAAACCTAATCTCCCTCTCCCTTAGACAGTGAAATCTACATGGGAAAGGGACTTTCTTCAATTTGTTAATATTTTATAAATCCTGATGCTTTATATAGGGCTTGAGAGGTAATGAGTGCTCAACAAATTATCTTGTTATGATTATCATTGTTATTCCGGAGTCGTAGGATGGAGGTTTGTGGTTCAGTGGAAAGAGCACGGGCTTTGGAGTCAGAGGTCATGGGTTCAAATCCCGGATCTGCCACTTGTCAGCTGTGTGACTTTGGGCAAGTCACTTCACTTCTCTGGGCCTCAGTTCCCTCATCTGGAAAATGAGAATGAAGACTGAGAGCCCCCCGTGGGACAGTCTGATCACCTTGTAACCTCCCCAGTGCTTAGAACAGTGTTTTGCACATAGTAAGCACTTAACAAATGCCATTATTATTATTATTACTATTATTATTATTCTCCGCAGGAGATTCCATCCATTCTACAAGGCGCCTAGGGTGATGTGCCCTGGGAAATATGGCCAAATGAAGGCTGCAGCAATCTAATTTTGAGGATTGATCTCTGGACTTGCATATGTACCAACTATTCCAGGATCTGTTTGCCTCAGCAGAATGGCATAGTAGATATAGCATGGGCCCAGGAGTTAGAAGGTCATGGGTTCTAATCCCAGCTCCACCACTGGTCTGTTGTGTGGCACTTGGGCAAGTCACTTCACTTCTCAGGGCCTCAGCTACCTCATCTGGAAAATGGGGATGCAGATTGTGCGCTCCAAATGGGACAGGGACTGTGTCCAACCCGATTTGCTTGTATCCACCCCAGTGTTTAGTACAGTGCCTGGCATACAGTAAAAATGCTTAACAAAATACCACCATTATTATTTGTTTGAGAAGCAGCGTGGCTTAGTGGAAACAGCATGGGTTTAGGAGTCAGAAGATGTGGGTTTTAATCCCAGCTCCCCCACCTGTCTGCTATGTGACCTTGGGAAAGCCACTTAACTTCTCTGTGCCTCAGTTACTTCATCTGTAAAATGGAGACTAAGACTGCATGGGACAACCTGATTACCTAGTATCTATCCCAGCACTTAGGACAGTGTGTGGCACATAGTAAGTGTTTAACAAATGCCATCATTATCATTATTATTATTATTTTTAGCTCCAAACCATGAAGAACAGTTAAGAGAATGCAGAAATTGTCCCCAGGGTCTCCAGTGGCAGCTGAAAATAGCCAAGATATAGGGAAACCTCAGGTCAGCCCATTATGGCATTGTTCCATAGGTTCTGAGGTCCTGGCCTAAGGCAGGACATGCGCTGTCATTTTTTTCACAAAAAAGATATTAATATCAGGTACAAATTCCTTTTTATATACTAAAACCCACATGAATTTCTTTTTATAACCACAAGTCCATTGGACATTTACATTGTAATACCCCTTCACACTCAGGACTCAGCCCCCAAGGAGGGAGAACACTGGCCAGATCCAAGGAAGTCACGGAAAAGAGACAAAGTAGATCAGTTAGCATTCATCACAGCCATTGGGCAACCTCACTTCAGCAGGATTTAGGCTCAGAAGTGCCCTAATGGAAATAATAATAATAATGGCATTTGTTAAGCACTTACTATGTACCAAGCACTGTTCTAAGTGTTGGGGTAGTTACAAGGTAATCAGGTTATCCCATGTGGGGCTCACAGTCTTAATCCCCATTTTAAAGATGAGGTGACAGGCACAGAGAAGTTAAGTGACTTGCCCCAAAGTCACACAGCTGATTAGTGGCAGAGCCAGGATTCAAACCCACTACCTCTGACTTCCAAGCCAGGGCTCTTAACAGGAGGCCAGGAGTTGGTGTAGACTGTAAGCTCCTCTCACAGAGTGCAAGCTCCTTGTTGATAGGAATTACAAATATCAACTCCACTGCATTGTACTTTCCCAAGCAGTGTGGCCTAATGGATAGAACTTAGGCCTGGGAGTCATTCATTCATTCAATCGTATTTATTGAGTGCTTACTCTGTGCAGAGCACTGTAGTAAGTGCTTGGGAGAATACAAAACAACAATAAACGGACACATGCCCGGTCTACAACAAGCTTACAATCTAGAGGGGAAGCCAGACTTTAATATAAATAAATAAATGACAGTTATGTACACAAGTACTGTGGGGCAAGGGGATTAATGAAGGGAGCAAGTCAGGGTGATGTAGAAGGGAGGGGGAGAAGAGGAAAGGGTGGCTTGGAAAAGGCTTCTTGGAAGAGCTGTGCCTTCAGTAAGGCTTTGAAGGAGGCGAGAGTAATTGTCTGTAGGATATGAGGAGGAAGTGTGTTCCAGACATTCATTCAATCGTATTTATTGAGCGCTTACTGTGTGCTGAGCACTATACTAAGCGCTTGGGAAGTACAAGTTGGCATTGATAGGCAAGAGAGATGTACAGTGAGAAGGTTAGCATTAGAGGAGTAAAGTGTACGTACTGGGTTGTAGTAGGAGAGTAGTGAGGTGAGGTAGGAGGGGACAAGGTGATCGAGTGCTTTAAAGCCAATGGTGAGGCGTTTTTGTTTGATGTGGAGATGGAAGGGCAACCAATGGAGTTTACTGAACTGTGGGGAAACATGGCCTGAATGTTTTTGTAGAAAAACAATCCAGGCAGCAGAGTGATATATGGACTGGAGTAGGGAGAGATAGGAGGCTGGGAGGTCAGCAAGAAGGTTGATATAGTAATCCATGCGGGGTAGGATGAGTGATTGGAATAATGTGGTAGCAGTTTGGATGGAGAGGAAAGGGTGGATTTTAGCAAAGTTGAGTAGATGGAATACACAGGATTTAGTGATAGATTGAATATGCAGGTTGAATAAGAGAAAGGAGTCAAGGATAACCCCAAGATTATGGGCTTGTTAGACAGGAAGGATAGTGGTGCCATCTACAGTGATGGGAAAGTTAGGGGGATAACAGGGTTTGGATGGGAAGATATGAAGTTCAATTCAGAAAGTCCTGGTTTCTAATTCAGACTCTGCCACATGTCTGCTGTGTGGCCTTGGGCAAATCGTTTCACTTTTCCAGGCCTCAGTTACCTCATCTGTAAAATGAGGATTAAGACTGTGAACCCCATGCGGGACAGTTACTGTGTCCAGTTGATTTGCTATTATTCATCCCAGACCTTTGTACAGTTTCTGGCAAAAAGTTAGTGCTTAACACATACTACAAGTATTATCTGCACACAGTGAGTACTCAAATACAATTAATTCATTCAATCACATTTATTGAGCACTTACTGTGTGCAGAGCACTGTATTTAAGTGCTTGGAAAGTACAATTCAGCAACAGAGACAATCCCTACCCAATAACGGGCTCACAGTCTAGAAGTTGTTGATGGACTGAAACCCAAGACTAGTCCTGGCTCTGCCACTTGTCTGCTGTTTGACTTTGGACAAGTCACTTAAATTCCCTGTGTCTCTGTTTCCTCATCTGTATAATGGGATTAAAATACCTGTTTTCCCTTCCTCTTAGATTATGAGTCCTCTAACGAACAAAGGTGCATTTATCCAGCGCTTGGCACATAATAGCCACTTAATACCTTCATTATTATTATCATTACCCCCATATTCAGATGTTCCAGCATCTAATTTGTTTGTATCTTGAATAATATGCATTCCTGGATTGTTTAAAACAGCGATGCAGCCAGAAAGACTCATATTTAATGCTAGAAGAATGAGCTGCTGCAGGTCCACTAGACACAATTGCCAAATTCTCTCTTCTTTGGAATCGGAATAGAAGGAAGGAACACACCTGCTAATTCTGTTGTATTGTACTTTCCTAAGTGCTTAGTACAGTGCCCTTCACATAGTAAGCACTCAGTAAATACCGCTGATTAATAGAAAGTCATCTCTCACATCAAACTTACAGGATTTAAACTGTCGTGTGCATCCTGGTTGAAAAAATTGACTTTCACAGTTATCACTGAGGTAATACTGTTTATATAGGGAGGTCAAGATGTACATTATTATATAGTGTAAACATATTTTGTATAATAAGATTACTTGCTAGAAATGATGGCCAATTACATTTAAATTCAGGAAAGTTGAACAGCTTCCAACCGATGCGAGTAAATGACCTGGTAGAGGTAAAAACAAGCCTATTTAATGGTTTTATGAAAATGATTTCATAGGTGAGTTTTGTCTTCAGAACATAATCAGGTGTATTTCCCACTGGGGAGATAAGAAGGTCAGATTCATTCTTTTCAACTGAAAAAATAATCCTCTCCCCCACCCCGCCCTGCAAATGATTCCATCTGAGAATCACTGTGATTAATACTATAATTACTGTTTATGATATGGGAAACCAATGATGTGTAAAGCCAATGCTAACTTTAATAGATGAGCTGCACAAGCCAATATAATTGTGTCACATGGTACTCGATACTCCTGGCATGTAGATGGGGTCAATTTGCATAATGGCTCTGTTATGCAAAAGCCACCTTACTTTCTTAATTGAATGTGGTGACTTTATTATTTTCTTAACCTCTCCAGACTTGTATTTTCAGAATGCTCATTTAACGTTCAGGGGAGTAATCTGAGGGTCTGCAAAGCTTGCATTACTGTTGATGGGTTGTTCAGCCGATTCAGGACTTGACGCATTTCTCATCTTCTCTGGACAGGACTACTGCTGCTGCTACAGGAAAATCCACTGATACCCAAGGAGCTGTTCCCCAGCATCCAACCTGAACCCAAGGCCAGAACTCCGGAGAAAATGCCTGATCTTAAACCCCATGGGATTCCTTCTTACCCACTTGGCCCTCCACTTTATTAAAACCCTGAGAAGTGAGATCAAATCTTGACCCTCTGTAGAACTCTTAGCCCCTTCCCAAATTCCCACAGAAACCAGAAAGTGAGACTCCAGACATTAATGTGTGCCTTTCTCAAATAAGTCAGGATACTTTCCATCATTGACGTTATTCCTCTGAGCACGGTGGCTCAGTGGAAAGAGCACGGGATTTGGAGTCAGAGGTCATGGGTTCAAGTCCTGACTCTGCCAATTGTCAGCTGTGTGTCTTTGGGCAAGTCACTTAACTTCTCTGTGCCTCAGTTCCCACATCTGAAAAATGGCGATCAATAATAATAATAATAATAATGGCATTTATTAAGTGCTTACTATGTGCAAAGCACTGTTCTAAACACTGGGAAGGTTACAAGGTGATGAGGTTGTCCCACAGGGGGCTCACAGTCTTAATCCCCATTTTACAGATGAGGGAACTGAGGCACAGAGAAGCTAAGTGACTTGCCCAAAGTCACATGACAAATGGCGGAGCCAGGATTTGAACACATGACCGATTAAGACTGTGGGCCCCACATGGGACAACCTGATCACCTTGTAACCTCCTCAGCACTTAGAACAGTGCTTTGCACATAGTAAGCACTTAATAAATGCCCTTATTATTTATGATTATATGTTTACCATGGAGCACATATCATGGCTTTACCATTGAATTGCTATTATTATTGTAATTAGCATTACTATTGCATCGTCATCATCAATCATAGTAGTATTTAAGTGCCTGTTATATACCATGCACTGAGTTAGGTATAATACAGTCAGATCAGACCACGGTCCGTGTCCCACGTGAGGCTCAGAATCCATTTTACAGATGAGGAAACAGAGGCACAGAGAGGTTAAGTGACATTTTCAAAAAGCAGACAAGTGGAGGAGTTGGGTACGGCCCAAACCTCCTGTCTCTCAGGTCCATGCTCTTTGTTCTAGGATATTCTTCAGGGGGTGTCTGCTCGTTGGGTCGTCCATGTGAGTGGACATCTAGACGGTCTGGTGGAATGATTCCTACTGACAGTAAAGATTTCCCTTCTCTGTAAAATGACTGTATCTTATAAAATATTGCATCAAGTAACTCAACTTTACTGTCAACTTTGGGGAAGCAGTGTGGTGTAGTGGATGGAGCATGGGCCTGGGACTCAGAAGGTCATGGGTTCTAATCCTGGCTCTACCACTGGTCTGCTGTGTGACCTCGGGCACGTGACTTCACTTCTCTGTGCCTTAGTCACCTCATCTGTAAAATGGGGATTTAGACTGTGAGCCCCACGTGGGCCAGGGAAGGTGGCCAACTCAGTTTGCTGGTATCCACCACAAGGCTTAGTACGGTTCCTGACACATAGTGAGCACTAAACAAATACCATTATTATTATTATTATTACTATTATTATGATGGAATAAATAAAATTACAAGCATCTTGTGGATAGAGAACGTGTGGCTTACTTTTGTTCTTCCTAAACACGAGTCTATTGCACTCAGCGGGCATTCAATAAATATTCCTTCTCTTCCCTCTCCATCTCCCCTTCCCCTTTTCCCTGTTCTTTCCCTCTTTCATTTTCTACATCCTCTGTCCTAGCCCACAGTAAAAGCTGGATCTGCCTAGCCACCCATTTCTTTCTGCTATTCTTCATGTTACTGAGTAAAACAAACAAAAAAGCACATTCCTTCTTAAACTGAAACTCACTGAATGAGTAGGGAACAGGAAGACAGAGAATTTCCCATTTCTCAGTTAAATCCTTTGTCTGCCTGTCATTATGTTACTGCCCAAATACCATTACAACTGCTTGATCTTGATGGCTTTTCACCTCCAAATCCGTGGGATTTTGCTTGTTGTCCCCGCTGTAATAACTGGTTGGGTCTCAGGTTGCCGAAAAGACAGCACTTTCAATTCTCAATTACATCTTCACAGAAAGATCATCCTGAGCATCAGGCCACATGATTCGGCTTTTTGTGTGTCCCAGATGTGCACATTCACAATGATCTCTTCGGGGATCAATAGGACATGAACACATTCCTAGAAACTTTCCTGGGTCACTGTAATCTTGATATGATCTTTCTGCTTCTGGCTGCAGGATTTCATGATTAAGATGTTTGCACAGAAACTAGTATGGGTCTTCTAGAACTTTTGAAGGTCCTCAGGGTCAAGAGAAGAGGTCATTCTACTACTTCTTTGTGCTGGGAGAACACCATGGTTCTTTTTTATGGAAAAAAAAACTGATCAGTAGAAAGGTGTGATAATGATGGAATGTGAGCACCACTGAATCAGGAAATAAACGAATTGATAGGCAAGGGCAGAAGACAAATGTCATACAGAAAAGTGAATAATTCATGATGGCGTGAAGGAAAAAACCATGACTTGAGGCATTTGTTTTCTTATTATAATGTATTAAAAATAAACCACCTGCTCTTTACAACAGAGCACCATGCAAAAGCAGGCCCAAATTCTGTGGCCAACAAATCCCTTGAGTTTGAGTTGCACTGGGAAAAGGGATTTAGATTTACCAACTAAACCCTTGTTGACACTAACCTGTTTTCCTCTGTAGCTCATAAATGATCATTCATTCAATCGTATTTATTGAGCACTTACGGTGTGCAGAGCACTGTACTAAGCGCTTGGGAAGTACAAGTTGGCAACATATAGAGACAGTCCCTACCCAACAGTGGGCTCACAGTCTGGAAGCAGGGAGACAGACAACAAAACAAGTAGACAGGCATCAATATCATCAATGTAAATGAATAGAATTACAGATATATACGCATAATTGATAAAATAAATAGAATAATAAATATATACATATATGCACAAGTGCTGTGGGGAGGGTAGGTTTTGCAGAGAGAGGGAGTCTTGGTGATGAGCATGGCTTTCAGACCCTGAAAAAGTGAGTGAGCTTTAGTGCTTGTCATTTTCTTTTACCAGCTGGAATGAATGGGGCTGTCTTTCAGGGTTGCAGCCATTATTATATATATGTATATATATGTATATATGTATATGTATGTATATGTATATATGTATATATGTGTATATGTATATATGTATATATGGTTGTACATATTTATTACTCTATTTATTTATTTATTTATTTATTTATTTTACTTGTACATTTCTATCCTATTTATTTTATTTTGTTGGTATGTTTGGTTCTGTTCTCTGTCTCCCCCTTTTAGACTGTGAGCCCACTGTTGGGTAGGGACTGTCTCTATGTGTTGCCAATTTGTACTTCCCAAGCGCTTAGTACAGTGCTCTGCACATAGTAAGCGCTCAATAAATACGATTGATTGATTGATTGATTGATTGATGGGGAGGGGAGGAGGAGTACAGGAAAAAGGGGCTCAGTCTGGGAAGGCCTCCTGGAGGAGGTGAGCTTTCAGTAGGGCTTTGAGTGGGGGAAGTGTGCTAGTTTGGGGGATGTACGGAAGGAGGGCATTCCAGGCCAGAGGTAGGACGTGGGCCAGGGGTCGACGGCAGTGTCCCAAGGTGACCCTTGGGTACCAGCCATCTCAAGGTCAAATGCTACCTTGTGGCCACCTGAGCCGGCAGGCAGAACTCAGAAGTGAGAGTGTGTCACTGCCCCCACAACCAAAACTGCTAGATTGACAGCCCAAGCTGGGAATACAGAAGGTGTCCCTCACCCCTGTGGAAATCTAATTAGGTATGGAGGAAGGGGAGGGCAGAGATTGGATAAACTAAGGCCTGAAGCTGGAATGGCCTAGGAGCACAGGTGATAAATACCTGCGGCCTCTGACTCTCTATGCAGATGATCGGGACTTGCAGCAGATGGCTGAGGGGTGCCTCTGTCCAACGAGTGAGAAGCCCACTCTGTCTGCACCAAGTAAGGAGCCATGGGATGGGGGAGTGTCCCATCCTACTGGATGCTCGTGGGGCTGGAAGCCAGGCGATTCGCCATGGGTATGGAATAAATGGATGGATTCCTCCCTAATGGAAAATCCTCGTGGGTGGGAGCTAGGGGCTTCCCTATGGCTGTGTAACTCAAGTGGACTCCTCCCGAGTGGGAAGTGCACATGAGTGCAAACAAAGGGAATTCCAACTGGGTGGGACCTGGGGGTTCTGCCAAGCGCGAGTAACGTATACGTGCGTTCCTCCTGTTAGAGAAGTTCTAATATTACTAATTGATTACATTCTTCTCAAAAGGGGAGTTCAATCCATTGCGCCTAAACAAGTAAATAATTCAGTTCACCTCGCGGAATAAATTTATATAAAACTCAGGCTTTCCGTCCCTGGCCTCCCTCTCTCTCGCCGCACCGATTGCTGAACGAACCTGCCCCTGGATGATGGGTGACAGGCGGGACAGGTGAGAACGAGGCCCAGTGAGGAGGTTAGCGGCAGAGGAGCCGAGTGTGCAGGCTGGGCTGTAGAAGGAGAGAAGGGAGGTGAGGTAGGAGGGGGCAAGGTGATGGAGAGCTTTGAAGCCAATAGTGAGGAGTTTTTGCTTCATATGAAGGTTGATAGACAACCGCTGGAGATATTTTAGAAGGGGGAGTGACATGCTCAGAGCGTTTCACATGTTGAGGCATGGACTGTGATTAGGCAGAAAATAGGGGTTGCTTAAAAAAAAGGGTGAAATGAGTAACTTTGTTTTTCGTCAATGAGATTAGTCACTAGCTTGAGAAAACGTCACCTGGGAGAGATTTGGAACAGCGGTTTTCAAAGTTTAGTCCCAGTCAATGGTATTTGAGTGCTTACTGCATGTAGAACACTGTACTAAGTGCTTGGGAGAGTTCAGTACAACAGAGTAGGTTGCTATGAACCCTGCCCTTAAAGAGGGCTTCCCTTCAAAGCCCTGAGAGCTCACTTCCTCCAGGAGGCCTTCCCAGACTGAGCCCCCTCCTTCCTCTCTTCCTACTCCCCTTCCCCATCCCCCTGCCTTACCTCCTTCCCCTCCCCACAGCACCTGTATATACAAATATATGTTTGTACATATTTATTACTCTTTATTTTACTTGTACATATTTATTCTATTTATTTTATTTGGTTTGTACGTTTTGTTTTGTTGTCTGTCTCCCCCTTCTAGACTGTGAGCCCGCTGTTGGGTAGGGACCGTCTCTATATGTTGCCAACTTGTACTTCCCAAGCGCTTAGTACAGTGCCCTGCACACAGTAAGTGCTCAATAAATACAATTGAATGAACAACTGAATTAGTCATTCTAGAGCAATTAATATTGGTCACCTGAAAGCACTAAACTTAGAAAAGCTGGCTCCATCCCTCAAAAATGATTGAAATGCTTCCATCATATAGCTCAGATACTCCAGAAACTAGCATTCTCCAATAAATATTCAATTGTAGGTTTGTCTATGTGGGTAACTAACGGGGTTCTTGAAGTCTAAAAATACCTCTTGAATGGAATTTTTTTAATATATTTCAGACGCTAATCTTCAACTGGCTAAATTGTAGGGATCATTCATGCCAAAGTTTTAAATTATATGGAATTGACATGCACAGAGAGAACCCTGAAAAGGTTTTTGGAAGAGGTTTTCTTGGGTGGAAAACCCAGGATTATTTTTTCATTATTTCTGGTGTAACAGTAAAATTTCCTGTGGAAAGCACATTTTCTGTGGATAAGAAAAAAATGATTTCACCCTCATGAAACCCAGAACAAAAGCTAAAGATCAAAGAGAGATTCTTTAGGTAGAAATTTAATATGCTACCGTTGTTTGCTATTCAATATTTTGTTTCTTTCCTGCAATTGCCAAGCTTTGGGAAATGTGTTTAGTTGCTCCGTCTTTGTGTGGGGGCTAAAAGGAGGGGTTCTGGATAAGAAACAGGAAATATGCTTTCTATCAAAACTGCTGAGTCCTACTCATATAGGGGATTGTGGTTGGGTGGTGATGGGGAGGGAAAAATGAGAGAGGGAGGGCAGTTTGCCAAGGGTGGCTTAGGCATTTTTTAGTGACACTACACTCCAAGGAATTTTGGGTGCTTTTGATTCTGGGTGTTTGAAAAAGAGCCCTGATTCTCAAGTTGGTTTGGAGGAAGTTATGCACTGCATGAGGGTGCAAGGTTCTGGAAATGCAGGTTTTAAAATGCCAGTAGATTTGAGGGAGGTAATGTATGTTGGGAGTGTTGCCTAATAATGATAATAATAATGGCATTTATTAAGCGCTTACTATGTGCAAAGCACTGATCTAAGCACTGGGGAGGTTACAAGGTGATCAGGTTGTCCCATGGGGGGTTCACAGTCTTAACCCCCATTTTACAGATGAGGCGCAGAGAAGTTAAGTGACTTGCCCAAAGTCACACAGCTGACAATTGGTGGAGCTGGGATTTGAACCCCTGACCTCTGACTCCAAAGCCCGGGCTCTTTCCACTGAGTAACACTGCTGATCTGAGTAAGTAGTGCCTAGTGAGTAGACCATGGGCCTGGGATTCAGATAGATCAGGGTTTTAATCCCAGCTCCACCAGTTGTCCACTGTGTGACTTTGGGAAAGTCACTTCACTTCTCTGGGCCTCAGTCGTCACATCTTCAAAATTAAGACTAAGGTTGTGAACCCTCCATTTGGGACATGGACTGTGTCCAACCCAATTTGCTTGTGTCCACCCCAGTGCATAATACCATACTTGGCACAAAGTAAGCACTTAAAAATATTATTATTATTATTATTATTATTATTATTATTATTATTATCATTATTATTATGGTGCAAAGTTCAGGAGATCCAGGTTTTATGATCCAAGAAGACTGGGAGAAGGCAATCCATGTTAGAGCAGCCAGGGCTAGGGAACTGAGCCTTCCTGAGCCTCAGTGCTGTTCTGAACATCAGCCCAAGCTTTGTCCTCAATTGACTACCAATACAGCACCAAGTATTATGTTTTTTTTTCTCCTAAGTAGTCATGAATCAGTATCCTGAACAGTCATTCTAGAACAGTGCTTTGCACATAGTAAGCACTTAATAAATGCCATCATTATAACTCAATATTATCACATTAAAGTATAAACATCGTGCAGGCAAAGAATGTAGCAATTCTTTATCCTGTAATAATAATAATTATAATGATGGCATTTATTAAGTGCTTACTATGTGCAAAGCACTGTTCTAAGTGCTAGGGTGGTTACAAGGTGATCAGGTTGTCCCACGGGGGGCTCAAAGTCTTAATCCCCATTTTACAGATGAGGTAACTGAGGCCCAGAGAAGTGAAGTGACTTGCCCAAAGTCACACAGCTGACAATTGGCGGAGCTGGGATTTGAACCCATGACCTCTGACTCCAAAGTCCATGCTCTTTCCACTGAGCCATGCTGCTTCTCTGTGCTTCCTAAGCACCTCACACAGCACATTGTCAGCAACTCAGTAACCACTACAACTATTTTTGTGCCCATCAAAATGTTCAATGCATTTTTTAATGTTATTTGTTAAGTGCCTACTATGTGTCACACAAAATTCTAAGCACTGGGATAGATGAACGCTTATCAGTTTGAACACAATCCCTGTCCCACACGGGACTCACAGTCTAAATTGGAGGTAGAATTTA
Organism: Tachyglossus aculeatus; assembly: GCF_015852505.1. Lineage (NCBI taxonomy): Eukaryota > Metazoa > Chordata > Mammalia > Monotremata > Tachyglossidae > Tachyglossus > Tachyglossus aculeatus. Next base: position 27,239,770 of record NC_052070.1, read on the forward strand.
ATCTCCATTTTACAGATGAGGTAACTGAGTCACAGAGAAGTTAAATGACTTGCCCAAGGTCACACAGCGATCCACTGGCAAATCTGGGATTAGAATTCAGGTCCTCTCCCTCCCAGACCCATTCTCCTTCCACTAGGCCATGCTGCTTGTATTCATTCGTTCACCCAGTCATATTTATTGAGCACTTACTCTGTGCAGAGCTCTGTACTAAGCACTTGGAAAGTACAATTCAACAACAAAGAGAGACAACCTCTGCCCACAATGAGCTCACAGTCTGGAAGGGGGGGGAGACAGACAACAAAACAAGTAAACAGGCATCAATAGCATCACTATAAGTAAACAGAATTATAGATATATGTGTACATCAAAACAAGCAGGCACAAATATAAATAAACAGAATAATAGATACGTACAAATATATCCATAAGTGCTGTGGGGTGGGGGGGGGAAGGGGGTGGTAAAGGAAAGGGAGAGAGTCAGGATGACGCTGGGGGGAGGAGGAGTTGAGGAAAAGGGGGGCTCAGTCTGGGAAAGCCTCCTGGAGGAGGTGAGCCTTCAGTAGGGCTTTGAAGGGGGGAAGTGTGATTGTTTGGCGGATTTGAGGAGGGAGGGCATTCCAGGGCAGGGGTAGGTTGTGGGCCAGGGATCGATGGTGGGACAGGCGAGAATGAAGCACAGTGAGGAGGTTAGTGGCACAAAAGCAGCAGAGTGTGTGGGCTGGGTTGTAGAAGGAGAGAAGGGAGGTGAGGTAGAAGGGGGCAAGGTGATGGAGAACTTTGAAGCCAATAGTGAGGAGGTTTTGCTTCATATGAAAGTTGATAGGCAACCACTGGAGATTTTTGAGGAGTGGGGTGACATGCCCAGAACGTTTCTGTTGAAAGATAATCTGGGCAGCAGAATGAAGTATAGACTGAAGTGGGAAGATACAGGAGGTTTGAAGATCAGAGGGGATATTGATGCAGTAATCTAGTCAGGATAGGATGAGTGATTGTACTAATGTGGTAGTGGTTTGGATGGAGAGGAAAGGGTGGATCTTGGTGATGTTGCGGAGGTGAGACCAGCAGGTTTTAGTGACGGATTGGCTGTGAGGGGTGAATGAGAGAGCGGAGTCGAGGATGACACCAAGGTTACGGGCTAGTGAGACGGGAAGGATGGTAGTGCCGTCTACAGTGACGGGAAAGTCAGGGAGAGGGCAGGGTTTGGGAGGGAAGATAAGGAGTTCAGTCTTGGACATATTGAGTTTTAGATGGTGGGCAGACATCCAGATGGAGATGTCCTGAAGGCAGGAGGAGACCCGAGCCTGAAGGGAGGGAGAGAGAGCCGGGGAAGAGATGTAGAGTTGGGTGTCATCAGCGTAGAGATGATAGTTGAAGCCGTGGGAATAAATGAGTTCACCAAGAGAGTGAGTGTAGATGGAGAATAGAAGGGGACCAAGAAATGACCCTTGAGGAACCCCCACAGTTAGGGGTTGGGGTGGGGAGAAGGAGCCCACTAAGGAGGCTGAGAATGAATGGCCTAAGAGATAAGAGGAGAACCAGGAGAGGACGGAGTCCATGAAACAAAGGTTGGATAACATGTTGAGGAGGAGGGGATGGTTGGCCATGTCAAAGGAAGCTGAGAGGTCAAGGACAATTAGAATGGAGTAGAAGCTCTTGGATTTGGCTAGAAGGACATCACTGGTGACCTTTGAGAGGGCAGTTTCAACGGAGTGGAGGGGATGGAAGTCAGATTGGAGGGCATCCAGGAGAGAGTTGGAGGAAAGGAATTTGAGGCAGCGAGTGTAGATGACTCGCTCCAGGAGTTTGGAAAGAAAGGATAGGAGGGAGATGAGGTGATAACTGGAAGGGGCCATGGAGTCAAGGGAGGGTTTTTTTACGATGGGGGAGACATGGGAAAGTTTGAAGGCAGAGGGAAACAAGCCATTGGAGAGTGAACATTTGAAGATGGAAGTGAAGGAGAGGAGGAGGGAGGGGATGAGAGTTTTTATAAGGTGGGAGGAAATGGGGTCTGATGCACATGTGGAGGAGGCAGCACCTGAGAGGAGGGAGGAGATCTCCTTTGAAGATACTGCTGGGAAGGAAGGGAAAGTAGAAGAGGGAGTCAAGAAGAGGGGGGATGGAGGAGGGGTGATTTTGGGGGGCTCAGACCTGATGGTGTTAATTTTCCTAATGAAGTTGGTGGCCAGATCATTGAAGGAGAGGGATGGGGGAGGGGGAGGAACAGGAGGGCTGAGAAGGGAGTTAAATGTCCGGAAGAGCTGATGAGGGTGATGGGCCTGAGTGTCAATAAGGAAAGAGAAATAGTTTTGCCGGGCAGAGGAAAGGGCAGGGTTAAGGCAGGAAACGATAAACTCAAAGTGGACAAGGTTAGCCTGGTGGTTAGATTTCTGCCAGTAGCGTATTGAATTGTGAAAGTGTAAAACACATCTCTACCCAGCTCCTCTTTGTTTCTCACTGTGGGACAACTAACATAGAATCCCTACAAATATGAACAGATGACAATTCTTTTCAACCAAAAAGAAAGATTCATCTTTGTTTACAGTATTCAACACTGCCTGTAAGCCCAGTGATAGGAATACAAGTTCCCTGGGCTCACTGAAAATAATTTATATCTCATGGATATATGCCTTCATTTTCAGACTCCCTCTCTAAGTATGCAAATACTTGTAACTGACCTAGCAGTAAGTCTCTAACTATTGAAACCTCATATTATATATGTTAGAGTATATAGATATATAGGAATTACCCAAAGAACAAGCTGTCAGAGCACTGAACTAAGTGCTTGGGAGAGTACAATACAACAATAAACAGTGACATTCACTGCCCGCAACAAGCTCACAGTCTAGAACGGGAGAGACAGATATCAATACAAATAAACAGAATTGCAGATATGTTCATAAGTGCTTTGGTGCTGGCTGGCAGGGAGAGAAAAGGGAACAAGTCAGGGTGATACAGAAGAGAGCTGGAAATGAGGAAAAGTGGGGTTTAGTTTGGGAAGGCCTCCTGAAGGAGATGTGTCTTTAATAAGAATTTTCAGTGGGGGAGAGTGATTGTCTGTCAGATTAGAGGAGGGAAGGAGTTCGAGGCCAAAGGAAGGACGTGGGCCATGGGTCGGTGGTGAGACAGGCAAGATTGAGGCACAGTGAAAAGGTTAGCACTAAGTGGGGAGCTGATGATCTGTCTGATGTGAAGGGAGAGAGAGTTTCGCCCAGAGGGAGGATGTGGGTGAGGACTCGGTGACAAAATAGAAAAAAATCAAGGTCCCCTGACTAGGTCGGTGTTGGAGGAGCAAAGTGAACATGCTGGGTTGTAGCAGGAAATCAGCAATAGGACGGGGCAATGGTTACTCCAGTGGTCAGGAGTTTCTATCTGAGGCAGAGGTGGATGGATGGGCAATCGCTAGAGTTCCTTGAAGAGTGGACTATTTTAGAAAAATATGCCATTTGCACATTCACTAATGAGAATATGAGACTTTTTGTGTTTGTTTATGGGTGGGGTTTTTTGTGTGCATATACTGATCCATAGATTTTATTACTCTATTTTACTTACATATTTATTCTATTTATTTTATTTTGTTAATATGTTTTGTTTTGTTGTCTGTCTCCCCCTTCTAGACTGTGAACCCGCTGTTGGGTAGGGACCGTCTCTATATGTTGCCAACTTGTACTTCCCAAGCACTTAGTACAGTGCTCTGCACACAGTAAGCACTCAATAAATACTATTGAATGAACGATTGAATATTCTGATTATTTCTATCATTATGTGTATAGCTATATTATAAATGTACACACGTGTATGTGTGTGGATGTGTATGTATCTATGTTGCTGCCTCTCCATTTGTGTTTTTGTGTTTTCATCTCTAAATACCTCTGTGAGTGTGTTCCTTTGGAACAGTCTGCATTCTTTCTGTGAGTCTCTGTGTTGGTGCCGAAATATATGGGATTGGAAATTAGAAGACCCGAGGTCTAATCCAGACTCTTGCATTAATTTGCTGTGTGACCTTGATTGATAGAGTCACAATTTCTAAGTGCCTCAGTTCCCTCATCTGTTAAATGGTGATAAAATACCTTTTCTCACTCCATCTAAGACACTGAGCCCCATTTGGAACAGGCACTCTATTTGCTGTGGTTATCATGTGTCTACACTAGCACCAAGCACAGTGCTTATCACCTAATATAGCATATGGTATAAGTATCGAATATAGATGAGGAGAAGGAAGATGAATGTTAGTCATTTTTGTGCTCTGTCTCTTTCTGTACTCTCCATAACTATTTCTGTCTTGATGGAATGTTTCTGAATGCCATTTTCAGTTGTCTATATACTATTGTGCCTGAAAATATTTTTCTTTATCTCCATCCCGTGTTGATTTGTTTGTCTGTGTCAGTGTATGGCCTTTCTGTGTCTCTCTATGTGTGACAAATGATTAATCAGATTCATCAAAAACAGAAGGTTCAAATAATTTGCGTCTCTTCCAAGCATTTAGCACAATGTTCTGCACATAGTAGGTACTCAAGAAACACTATTGATTGATTGGTTATGATCTTTTTTCTTGCTTGTTCCTTTTATTTGAACTTCCTTAAACACCGGTTCCCAAAGCACACCTATCACATTCATTCCATGTTTCACAAATAAAAATAATAATAATAATGATGATGGTGTTTGTTAAGTGTTTACTACATACTAAGCATTGTTCTAAGCATTGGGGTAGATACAAGGTAAACGATTTGTCCCATGTGGGGCTCACAATCTTAATCCCCATTTTACAGATGAGGTAACTGAGGCCCAGAGAAGTGAAGTGATTTGCCAATGGTCACACAGCAGACAAGTGACAGAGCCAGGATTAGAATCCATGATCCCTGACTCTTTCAAATAAGCCATGCTGCTTCCCTATCATAATGCATTCCTGTATTACCAACAAAGAAATTCTTCCTGCCCCCACCAACAACCATCTTTAATTCCACAAAACCTGACACTATTTTTTTTTCCTCCAAAGGACATGGGACTCCTTTTATGCCTGAAAGTTTACCAAAAACAACCTCAGCTTGTAGAACTATCCAATAACAAATAATTACACCGTAGGACAGATGATGGTGGCATGGACATTTCTAATCAAGGGACACGACAAGGGTGAAATTGTAAGAATTACTGTGGACTTTGGAAAGAGTACGGGATTGGGAGTCAGGAGACGTGGGAGACGCGGGTGCTAACCCCACTTCCATCACCTGTCTGCTGTGTGACTTTGTGTAAATCACTTACCTTCTCTGAGTCTCAGTTTCCTTATCTGTAAAATGGGAATGAACTACCTGTTTCTCTTACCCGGCACCCTGCTCCCAACTCTTAGACTGAGTCCCCACGTGGGACAGGGCCTGTGTCAGAGCTGATTGCATTGCATCTTTCAAAGTGATCTGTACATAGTACGTGGTTAATAATGCCAATTTTTTAAATGTAAAACTATATTTTTTTCTCTAAAGAAAGAAAGCAAAGGAGCTATCCCTTTGGGTTCTTTTAAAGTAATCTAACCTTGTTTCCAGAAGAACATTACAACTGAGAAGTGATTCATGAAAGAAACAGATCCTTTAAAATCATTAATGTATCCTAAGAGTGTTTGTTAAATAGAGCTTGGGTTGCAATGTATCCAAGGACATTCATAAACCTGGGCAGTGTCTCCAGTAATAGTAATCTGGAATGTAGTGTGGCTATAAAATAGTTGCATGAAAATATAAAATGCAATAAAAGGAAGAAATACAGCCTAATAAAAGAGAAAAAAGATTTATGGAACCTTGTACCACGTGGAAAGTTTGTGTGTCCAAAATGTCTATTTGGTTTATTTTCCATATTTTAAAAATAAAACTGATAGTAGTCACCAGGGAGGAAATAAGAAATTCTGACGTCAACTCAATATTCTGCCTAGTATCACCTCCTTCTAAATAGTGTGTTTAATCCACCTCACCAGATTACTTTGAAGAAAACTGGGCCCATCCCACCCTTTCATTTTCATTTGCTGGCTTCAGGACCTTACAGAAGAAAATATCTGAGAATGCTTTCTTAAAAAGCAAAATGTGCACGCTATCATTCAGTGACATTAATTGAGCAACTTGTATCAGAGCATGCTAGTGAGTGACTTTATGCAGACCATTATACTAAGAGCTAGTAATAATAATAATTGTGGTATTTGTAAAGTGCTTACTTTGTGCCAGGCACTGTATTAAGTGCTGGGGTGGATACAAATAAATCAAGTTGGACACAGGCCCTGTCCCACATAGGGTTCACAGTTGTAATCCCCGTTTTACAGATGAGGACACTGAGGCCCAGACAAATTAAGTGACTTGTCCAAGGTCACACACCAGACAAGTGGTGAAGCCAGGATTAGAACCCAGGTCCTTCTGACTCCCAAGCCATGCTCTACCCACTAGGCCAGGCCACTTCTAGCTAGTGAGAGCGTAGTGAAAAGAGTGAATCCTCCGGAAACTAGTGAGAGCACAGTGAAAGGAGATAATCCTCCAGAAACATGCCATGCTCCAGTCATGACTCCCAGGGAAGCAATCCTGGCATGCCCAGTGCATTAAGAGCTGCGACGACCTAAACCACTGCAGAGTGCTCCCCCAGGCCTCTCCCTCCTCTAGACTGTAAGCTCATACTGTAGACTGCAAGCTCATTGTGGGCAGGGAATGTGTTTGTTATGTTGTAATCTCCCAAGAACTCAGAGCAGTTTAATGCACACAGTAAATGCTCAATAAAAACGATTGCCTGACTCTCTCCACCGGACAAGCAATTGCTACCTTCCCCTCACAACACTTTAAGATGACCAAGCTCCCAGAATAATAATAATAATAATGATGGCATTTGTTAAGCGCTTACTATGTGCAAAGCACTGTTCTAAGGGCTGGGGGGGATACAATGTGATCAAGTTGTCCCAAGAGGGGCTCACAGTCTTAATCCCAATTTTTACAGATCATCAATCATATTTATTTATCATCATCATCAATCGTATTTATTGAGCGCTTACTGTGTGCAGAGCACTGTACTAAGTGCTTGGGAAGTACAAGTTGGCAACACATAGAGACAGTCCCTACCCAACAGTGGGCTCACAGTCTAAAAGGGGGAGTTACAGATGAGGTAACTGAGGCTCAGAGAAGTTAAGTGACTTGCCCAAGGTGACACAGCAGACTTGTGGTGGAGCCGGGATTCGAACCCAGGACTTCTGACTCCAAAGCCCGGGCTCTTTCCATTGAGCCATGCTGCTTCTCCAGAGGGACCCCTGCAGCTTGGCCCCACCTCCACAACCCCTTGGGAAGATATTGGAAGATCGTGGAAGTCTCTTCCAGACTGTGAGCCCGCTGTTGGGTAGGGAACTTGTATTTCCCAAGCACTTAGTACAGTGCTCTGCACATAGTAAGCGCTCAATAAATACGACTGTATGAATGAATGAAGTCATGTCCAAAACAGAACTCTTCATCTTCCCACCCAGACCCTGTCCTCCCCCTGACTCTCCCGTTACTGTAGAGAGCATCACCATCCCTCCTGTCTCATAAGCCCTTAAACCTGGCCTTATCCAAGACTCGGCTCTTTCATTCAACCTGTATATTCAATCTGTCACCAAATCCTGTGAGTTTTACCTAAACAACATCATTAAAATGCACTCTTTCCTTCAAATTCAAACTGCATCTATGCTAATCCAAGCACTTGCGCTATCCCTTCCCTACTCAAGAAATTGCTGCAACCTCTTGGAACTGAAAACAGACTCGTACCTATTTTAAGAGTACATTCACTCGTTGTGGGTAGCATCTTGTGATGCTCTTATAACATCTGTTCCTCCTCATTGAGCCTCCTTCATGCAAACTCAAGAACAACAACCTCCTAGGAGCCCTCAGAGGTAGCCTTGTCCCCCCCGGCCATAATCCCAAGTATCACAGAGTTATGACTGGATCCAATCACCGTACAGAGGGGAAACATTGTGAGTGAGGGATAGGAAGCAGGAGAGTTGAATCAAGTTATCTCATTGAGCGCTTAGTTTGGGCAGAGCAGTAATAGTAAGAATTGTGAGAAGCAGCATGGATCAGTGGAAAGAGCATGGGCTTAGGAGTCAGAGGCCACGCGTCTGCTGTGTGACTTTGGGCAAGTCACTTAACTTCTCTGGTCCTCAGTTACCTCATCTGTAAAATGGGGATTAAGACTGTTAGCCCCACGTGGGACAACCTGATCACCTTGTAACCTCCCCAGCTCTTAGAACAGTGCTTTGCACATAGTAAGTGCTTAATAAATGCCATTATTATCATTATTGTTATTATTATTATTAATCCCCATTTTATAGTTGAGGTAACAAGCACAGAGAAGTTAAGTGACTTGCCCAAAGTCACACAGTTGACAATTAGCAGAGCCGGGATTAGACCCCATGACCTCTGACTCCCAAGCCCAGGCTCTTTCCACTGAGCCAATGTGGCTTCATCTGTAAAACCAGGATCTATAGGACCACTGGTCAGAATGGGATTGTGATTTTTGGAAGGAGTTTCTCCCAAGTGGTGAGATCATGGGCACCCAGGAGATGCAGCAATTTAATGGAAAGTAAATGGAAATGAGAGTCAGAAAATTTGGATTTCAGTCCCAGTTTTGTCACTAACTTGCTACGTGTAATTTCGGCCAAGTCATTAACCTCACTGGACCTTTGTTTCCTCATCTTTAAAGTGGGAATAATGCCTCCCAGGATCAACATGAGGTCAAAATGAGATAAGTAATGTGAAAGCTCCTAGGTAAAATAAAAAGGTTTAGCCAATGAAGGGTAAGCTATGAGTGTCTAAAAATCCTCGATTCAGAGATTTCATGATAAAGTTGGTGCTTGGGAATTTAAATATCCCGAACATTTAATTAACTGCAATCTAAATTACAGGTCAAACCTGATTTGGGGAATAGATGGAAAGGGAGTAAACTAAAATTATTTAAAGTTTTTTTTTTTAACATTTTTTTTTTAAATGATATTTTTAAGGAAATTTGGTTTCTAAGAATTCTTCTAAAACAGGGTCAGTTTAGAACTTTAGTCTCCTAAAAAAAAAAAAAGAGAGACATGCTGCTAATTGCTAGTTGACAAGAAACAAAAGATTAATATTCAGAATCTCCTGGGTACTGGAGATTGTATACTCTTAGGGCATTATTTAAACTAAGGAAAGATTAGTACAGGTCTGGAAGAGCAGAAGTTTATTCCTTATAGTAATTGAAAGATAGGCACATGTCTTTTATTTAACGAAGATCAAAAGTAAATTGCAATCACTGAACTCATCCAACCTTTAAAAGATTAACCTACCTGAAAGCCAGGGAACAGTTCTTGAAGTAGATTTTTAAATGAGCTATTAAATGGTCTTATCACAAATTCCTTAAAACAATGTGGAACACACTGGTAAATTCAATTATGACAACAATTAAAAATGCCATTAGTCTCTGGAGAATTCTACAGTGAGTGAAAGCATAGTAAATAACTCTTGGGAAATAAGGCTGCTCTGAAATGAAAGGATCTCCTATTTAATTCAGTTTGATCTATTTTTTTTAGAGAAAGTTGAAATCCTCTAGATGGTAGATGTTAGATCCTCTAAACTCTACGGTCTCTGTGAGCAGGGAATGTGTCTACTAAACGTATTATCTTGTACTCTCCCAAGCATTTAGTACTGTGCTTGGCACAGAGTAAGGCTCAATAATATAGATCAAACTAAATTCGTCATTAAGCTTTGAGCTAAATAAACCACTTAGAATGTATTGGTTTGAATTTTTTTTTTATCTTTTAAATGTTTTCCTGAAAGTTTCAAATGTTCAACATTGATAATAAATGATAATTGTAGTGTTTGTTAAACACTTACTGTGCCAAGCACACTACTAAGCCCTGGGATATATACAAAATAATCAACTCATACACAGTCACTGGGACTCACAGTTTAAGTGGGAGGGAGAACGTATTGATTTCCCATTTTACAGATGCAGAAACCTGAGGCCTACAGAAGTTAAATGACTTGACCCAGGTCATATAGCAGGCAAGTGGCAGAACTTGGATTAGAACCCAGATCCTGTGGCTCTGGTCAGAATCTGAGCATTGTAGGACTCTGAGCTCTTCGAGATGTCTCAGCTCTAGGTCTCAAGCCTCTAGTCTGAAAGCTTGTTGTGGGCAGAGGATGTGTCAGTCATATTGTTATATTCTTACATTGTACTCTCCAAGCACTTAGTAGGGTGCTCTGCATATTAAGTGCTCAATAAATATGACTGACAGATGAGCCAGAGGCCTGAAATTGCATTGAGTGAAAGGTGGTCTACTAGGTAAGTGATGGAGGGACCACTGAGAAATTCACAGCCCCTAAGGCATCTCTCAGAACTCAGAGGTTTAATTCACAGGGAGAGAAAAATGGCAAAGCTAAGCCATATCTACAAGTTATGTACAAATAAATATATACTCAAGCACCCACAGCTATAAATTGAGAACTAGTTCTATAAGACACCAGTTCTGTGGGGCCCAAACATGGCTACCTACAATTCACTTGGGGGAACATGGCATCCTCCGCAGCTCGCAAAGTATAATACAGCAAGTGGAAAATGCTAGCCGACTGAGTTGGCTTCTGCGGAATTTAAAAGCTCTGCTTGGCCTGTTGGTTGGGTCTCATTCTCTGAGAATTTGGGGAAACAAAGGTCTCAGACCTCAAGGAAATGTCATTCCCAGATGGTTGATGCTACAAAATTGTTTCCAAATTCTCATTCAGCCGTTTTTGTGTCAGTTCTACCTCCAGTAGGAATCCTAAGAGGGTACTGAACTATTTGGAGTCAGTATTATTGGAAGGACAAAACACGCAAATAGCCCAGTGCAGACTAGTAGCCTTGGCAGGGTTGTGCAGAACTGCTCAGTCAATCGCATTTACTGTGTGCAGAGTATTGTACTAAGCACTTGGGAGAGTACAATATAACAATAAACAGACCCATTCCCTGCCCACAGTGACCTCTAAGAGCATTCTTCTTCTGAAGTCTGAAAGTCGACAGGTTTGGGAACATAAATGTTGGCATGGAAATGGGGGGGGGGGGCAGTAGGGTGGCCAGTGATGGCCCTCAAAAACATCAGGACACACATGACATCAGAAGCTTCATGTAAGCACACAACATACCATGAACAAGTCTTACCAGCATCAAATCCATACTGGATGGGGGACAGACTAGCTGAAAACCAAACTGCCTGGCTTAAAACTGGCTAATGGGACTCTGGAGGGCAGAGCAGTTTGCACTCTGACACTGAGGACAACATGCCTAATTTTGGAGCCAGCAGAAGCTTTGCCTATGGAGACCTTCTGAGTTGGAGAGGAATGCCATTTTCTCCAGAATTCTGATGTGTAATAGAGTATTGCTTTTTGAAACCCCAGCCCACACAGATTCAGAACTGCCAATCCAAGTGGCATGAATTTGCCCAGGTTTAGAGGTTTTGGGTGCCCCTCCCTGACCATTGACCCGACTTAGAAGGGTGCTTAGTACAGTGCTTTGCACACAGTAAGCACTCAGTAAATACAACTGAATGAAAGAATACTGCTCAAGAGGCTTACCTGCTGCATGAGCTGCGTTTGGGCCACTCTTGTCCAGCACTTCAATTAGCTCTTTGTCCCTCTCCATGTTGAGATGCATAATCACATCCCGAATGACTCAGTTCTTCTCACAGCTGAGATTTCTGGTGTGTAGCTTGCAAAAGGCCACGGACCAGGTGGTCCTTCCTCAGACTGCTTGTTAACCAGGCCCATGACCTTTGATCCCCTGTGGCCAGGTGATGTTTAAGATACCTCAGGAAACCTGCCCCAGGAGAATCTACTCCCTGCCAATTAAGAGGATTAAATCCAAGCAGATAGGAGCAAACAAAGCTTATTAACCTCTGCAAACATTCTTCAGGTCAGTGTCTCTCAGCACAGAAGCCAGCAGAAACAACAAGTCACCGGGGTTAGATCCCAGCTCTGAGAGATTTCATCTTGGGCATTTTTTTTGAGTGTGTGAAATAAAATAACACCATTTTCCTGCATTTTTCCTTAAGATGGGTTTGCCCGGGTTTAGGACAGAGCTAACTTTCTTTCTGAAGATAGCATCCCTGTGAATGCTTATTGTGCTGCTCTGGTGAGTACATGACTTACTGTTCTACAGGTACTCAAATTGTTCTCCCCTTAACTCAGGCTAAAGGCTTCAAGAATATAAAATATACAGTGTTTCAGGCTTGATGCTACAGAAGTCATTGAGAGAGGAGGATGAGATCTTAGAGAAGACTCAGAGAAGACAAATCAGGAGCAGGCACCTAGAAAACGAAAGTAGAGTGGTGGAGAAACAGTGTGGCCTAGTGGATAAAGCATGGGCCTGGGAGTGAGAGTGTCCTGTGTTCTAGTCCTGGTTCCACCACTTGTGTGCTGTGTGACCTTAGGCAAGTCATTTAACTTTTCTGTGCCTGTTACCTCATCTGTAAAAGGGGGAATCAGACCGTGAGCTCCATCTGGGATATGCTCTTTGTGGGCGGGGACTGTCATTTTTGACTGCTATATTGTACTTTCCAAAGTGCTTAGTACAGTGTTCTGCATGGTAAGCACTCAATAAATACGAATGAATGAACAAATGAATATGGATTGTGTCCAAACTGATTAGCTTGTACCCCAGCACATAGAATGGTGCCTGCCACATAGGAAGGAAGCACTTAACAAATACCATTATTATTATTATCATCACCTTGGGAAATTATTTAGCAGCTAGGGGAATATTGAGTGCTGCACCTCAGCAGTTCAGGTGACACTAAAGTTTCTGCTCTGTGATGCTGCACCTTTCATTCACTCATTCACTCAATTGTATTTATTGAGCACTTACTGCGTGTAGAACACTGTACTAAGCACTTGGAAAGTACAATTTGGCAACAAAGAGACAGTCCCTACCCAACAATGGGCTCACAGTCTAGAAGGGGGAGACAGATAACAAAACAAAACAAGTAGACAGATGTCAATACCACTAAAATAGATAAATAGAATTATAGATATATACACATCATTAATAAAATAGAGTAAAAAATATTTGCAAATATATACAAGTGCTGTGGGGAGAGGAAGGGAATAGGGCAGAGGGAGGGAGTGGGGGAGATGGAGAGGGGAGGAGGAGCAGAGGCAGTTCTTTCTAGACTTCAAGGAAATCTGGAATGTTCAATTCTTGAAGTTTCAAATTTCACAGATTTCTGCAAGGGTCAATGCTCTGATCACTTATCTGTTCCTTCCACCCTCAGTCTCCAGGTCTAGAATCCTTTTCACTGCTCTTTCTCAGCTTCTGTCCAGTGGAAAGAGCACGGGCTTGGGAGTCGGAGGTCATGGGTTCAAATCTCGGCTCCAGCAATTGTCAGCTGTATGACTTTGGGCAAGTCACTTAACTTCTCTGTGCCTCAGTTACCGTATCTGTAAAATGGGGATTAAGATTATAAGCCCCACATTGGACAACCTGATCACCTTGTATCCTCCCCAGAATTTAGAACAGTTCTTTGCACATAGTAAGTGCTTAACAAATACCAAAATTATTACTAGTATTATTATTCTGTCAACTTTCTTTCTTTCTCTACTTGAACTGCTTCTTGTCTCTTGGAATTTTGTAGTTGCAGTGGCTACCACTGATATCAATGTGGTGCATTAACTTAGAATAATCCAATTCTACTGCAATTTCCCAGCTCATATTCCGCTTCTCCCTCTTGTATTTTCTCCTCCATTTCCTCCTCCTTGTCTTTCTCCTCTTGATTCTTATTTTTCTCCCTCACTCATATTCCTCCCCATTCCTCCGCTTTTCCACCCCTCCTCCTCTTCTTCTTCACTAATAATAACGGTGGTAGTTGCTGAACGCTTCTATGTGCCAGGCACTCTACTAAGCACTGGGGTGGATACAAGCAAATTGATTGGACACAGTCCTTGTCCCACGTGGGGCTCACAGTCTCAATCCCTGTTTTATAGATAAGGTAACAGGCACAGAGAAGGGAAGTGACTTTCCCAAGGTCACACAGCAGCAAAGTGGCAGAGCTGGGATTAGAACTCACAACCTTCTGACTCAAAGCCCATGCTCTATCCAATTGAAAATCCCCAGATACATAATCACTACTTATCTACCTCTCTATCTGTGTATCAAGATCTGTAAAAAAAAAGGGGATACTTCAGAGCCCCAAGTGGGACAAGGTCTCTGTCTGCTCTGCTTGTCTTTGTATCTACCACAGTGCTTGGCATGCAATAAGCACTTGAAACTATACAGCTATTATTATTCTCCCTCCTCTTATACCATGAGCTCTGTGAGGGAGAAAAACCAGATCTCATCTGACTACTTTGTATACAGTGATAAACATAAATATCACCTAGTAAACACTTGATTAATGTCATAATTATGACACCATAATTATAGCCTACCTAACCCTGAAGAACACACAGGCATCTCTTTACTGAGGAGGTGAAGCTGTTAAAACCATGGTGTTTCGGGACCCAGTAAATTCTATCAGATGTGAAATGTGGAGCTCCAGGTCATAGCTTGATCACTCAAGCTTTAATGGGGCCACTGAATCAAGGGGAAGACAGCTGGCAATCAAGTCACTTTGGGAAGGGGGAGTCAATCAATCAATCAATCATATTTATTGAGCGCTTACTGTGTGCAGAGCACTGTACTAAGCGCTTGGGAAGTACAAGTTGGCAACATATAGAGACAGTCCCTACCCAACAGTGGGCTCACAGTCTAGAAGAAATGAAAGTCCAGATTTTCTCCTTAGGTACAGTCCAATCCTGAGGGCTCTGTGTTTGTCTGTGCAGAAAAAAAGACTATCTGAACTTGACCTGGCCCATGTTCTGACTTCCTGCTTCATCTGCAGTGTTTCTTCGCTGCAAAGAAGCAGTGTGGTTCAGTGGAAAGAGCATGGGCTTTGGAGTCAGAGGTCATGAGTTCAAATCCCGGCTCCACCAGTTATCAGCTGTGTGACTTTGGGCAAGTCACTTAACTTCTCTGTGCCTCAGTTACCTCATCTGTAGAATGGGGATTGAGACTGTGAGCCCCCTGTGGGACAACCTGATCACCTTGTAACCTCCCCAACACTTAGAACAGTGCTTTGCACATAGTAAGTGCTTAATAAGTGTCATTATTATTGTTATTATTTCTTCAAATATGATCAAGCGCTTAAGTAAGCTGGGGAAAAGGAATCCCTCAGTAACATGTCAAGAAGCTCTAAACTTGATTAATTTTCTATCCTTTCCTTTAGCATTTTCCTATATAAAGATGCCATCAGTGGCCATAAAAATTACCCAGGCCTGGCTTGTATTGTAACTGAGTACTGCATTCCACATTCACTCATCTTACTTTATAAGAAAAGAAGTACACCTTGGGGGAAATGGGAAAAACTCCCCATCTCTTTCATACCTGATTTACACACATTCACACAGAAATAATGCTACTTACGAAAGTCCCCACACTGTCCGAATGCCCTGCCAAAGGCATTCTCCCCACTGGACTGGACAAATGATATTTCACTTGATTCTTACCAAGAAGCCTGAGGTCACTGTTTTAAAATCATTGAAAATATATGAAATGTACTCATGAAAAATCTGCTAAGGCAAAAACAGCATCCCTGTCACTAATAGCTAAAAGATTTGACTAAAATTGGCTATTTCAAATTGTGAATAAGAGCCTACGTATTTGAAATTTGAGCATAAAACTGGATCTATAAATCATCTCTTGGTCCAGAATATGCTGCTGGCTTCTAATGATTTCATGTTGGATCCCATTTGGGGCCAGTTGGCTAAATAACCACGAACAGGGACCAATATCAACTACCCTGTATTTGGGACTATTAAGAGAAGATATTGAATTAGGAACTGCATCCATGACCCAACTGAGAGTTACTAGACAGGATCTCTTCCCTCAAGGAGTTTACCATCTAGGAGAGACAGATGCTAAAATCAATTACAGATGGAAGAAATAGTAGAATATAAAAATATGAACATAAGTTCTGCGTAGAACCTCGAGACCATTTTTGAAAAATGAGGCCACTGGAGTGGAGCAACATTGGATTTTCAGGACCTCTGCCAAGAAATAGGAATGATGTTCTGAGGCTTTTCTGGGTTGCATAACAATTCATTAGAATGGCACAATGAAAGTGAGATGGATTCTAGATAGTTGAAAGTTGTCATTGTAAGATCTCCAACCACTCAACCCAGACTACAAATTTCCACTCATCTAGATCCTCCTCCTCCTCCTCGTCTTCTTCCTCCTTCTTCTTCTTCCCTCTTCCTCCTCCTTCCCCTCCTCCTTCTAATTCAATTGTATTTATTGAGCACTTACTGTGTGAGGAGCACTGTACTAGGTGCTTGGAAAGTACAATTCGGCAACAGATACAGTCCCTACCCAACACCGGGCTCACAGTTTGCGCCTCCTTCTCCTCTTCCTCATCATCCTCCCCCTCCTCTTTTCCTCCTCCCTTTCTCATTCATTCATTCAATCGTATATATTGAATGCTTACTGTGTGCAGAGCACTGTATTAAGCACCTCCACCTCCTATTCCTCTTCTTCCTCCTCCTGATGGAGAAACACTATGGCATAATGGACAGAGCACGGGCTTGGGAGTCAGGAGGTCATAGGTTCTAAACCCGACTCTGCCATTTCTGCCACTTGTCTGCTCTGTGACCTTAGGCAAGTCACTTCACTTCTCTGGGCCTCAGTTACCTCATCTGTAAAATGGGGATTGAGACTGTGAGTCCCATGTGGAACAGGGACTGTGCCCAACTAGATTTACTTGTGTCCATCCCAGTGTTTAGTGTAGCACCTGGCACATAGGAAGCACGTAATAAATGCCACAATTATTAGTATTATCATTATTATCTTCCTCCTCCTGCTTCTCTCTAAATAGCTGGACATTGGCTGAAGTTGAGTTATTCCATGTCTCACAAATGTCCCTGAATGCCTATGATTCCCTCCATTTCCACCAAGGTACCTTCCCTCTTGGCTAATTGTTCTGACCACCTGATTCTCCCTTCCACCCATACTGAGATCTAGGTAGGATGAGGTCTAGCCCTCTGAAAGAATGCTCAACCTTCCTCTCGATCACATGATTCTAGAGTCTAGATTTTAAACTCCTGAAGGTAGGATTCAAGTCCTCTAAACATTATATTCTCCCAGGTGCTTAGTATACTGCTCTGAAAATGTTAGGCATTGAATGATTACCGATGATGATGGTTCTCTGATTATGACAATGCAATGGAACACATTTGCGAAATGGAGAGAGAAACAGACAGAGGGAGAGTAAGAAAGAGAGAAGGGCACGGAAAGCCACAGTAAGAGGGGGATAAAAGAAGAAGGAGCATAAAAGAAGCAGCAGGATTAAAGAAGAGAAGCAGCGTGGCTCAGTGGAACGAGTATGAGCTTGGCAGTTGGGGGTCATGGGTTCTAATTCTGGCTCCACCACTTGTCAGTGGTATGCCTTTGGGCAAATCTCTTAACTTCTCTGGGGCCTCAGTTACCTTATCTGTAAAATGGGGATTAAGACTGTGAGCCCCTTTGTGGGTCAACCTGATTACCTTGTATCTACCCCAGCATTAGAACAGTACTTGGAACATAGTAAGCGTTTAACAAAAGCCATCATTATTGTTATTATTATTATTATTAAAGTGAGAGATAGAGAGAGAGAAAAGGAAGGGAGAGTTCAGGGAAGAAGCTGTAGTAACATATGTCGGAGACAGCTTGGAAAGTTTGAATAGTGAGACGCAGGCACAGGTCTGCCCTGAAAATTCTGGAGACAGGACTGGAGCAGATATCAGAGTCAACAGGTGCTTTAACCTGGATCTCACATGGGGAGAGGAGTGCAAATAGATGGTATTAAGGGAACTATGGTTGTTGTTGTTTTCAGCCATTACCCCTAAAGCTCCTAATAGGTAAAACAGTATCTTAAATTTGAACTGATTCATAACTTTAAGCATCATTAAACTGCTATATTAGTTCTTTGTTTTTAATGCTATTTGTTAAGTGCTTACTATCTGCTAGGCACTGTACTAACCTGGGATAGACACAAGAAAATCAAGTTGGACACAGTTCATGTCCCACATGCAGTTCGCAGTCTTAATGCCCACTTTACAGATGAGGTAACTGAGGTGCAGAGAAGTGAAGTGTCTTGGCCTAGATTCCATGGCATGTATTCATTCATTCAATCATATTTACTAAGTGCTTACTGGGTGCAAAGCACTGTACTAAGCACTTGGGGAGAACAACAATAAACAGAAACATTCCCTGCCAACACAGAGCTTACAGTCTAGAGGGGATAAGTGGAAGAACCAATATTAGAATCCAGATCCTTCTGATTCCCAAGCCCATGCTCTATCCACTAGGCCATGCTGCTTCTCTGCTTCTTCTTCTTCTTCTTCTTTGTGTTTCTATCAATCAATCAGTCAATGCATTTTTTTTCAGTACAGAACACGAAACTCCCCAAACAGAAAAAAAGTAAAAAGGATTATCTTACAAGACAAAATGTTGCATTCATTAAAATTCTCAATACTCTGAAAAGTCAAGGACGTAATTTAGGTCCCAGACCTCGGACAGAACCAAATTTTACTCCTGACATTTATGCTGCAAATATTCCAAGCTGACATTTACTTTTCCGGCAACACTGAGGAATGCTCTCACAAGGATGAATTGTTCTTCAACACATTGTCTAATATTTTAGACTCAACAATCAATAGGTATGCGGATTTCCATTGTTATGCCCATCACAAATGGCTTCAATATCTTAAACCAAAAGAAGAAAAAGAATGCAGGGACTATGTGCATATTAGATTCTGAAAAAAATATGAAGAGGTCAGATAAATAATAGTAGGAAGGTCTGTTTGAAAAAATGAAGAAAGGTGGAAGTTAAATTGACAGTGAAATTGTCCTTTGGATGAATATGTCCCTAGTGCCATAGCCTATGTGGGTGTAGGCATGCTGTTATTGTTGTCTTACGCTTTAGAGTCATGTCCGACCCTAGCGACTCCATGGATGCATCTCTCCCAGAACCCCGCACTTCCATTTGCAATCATTTTCATAGCATATCCATAGAGTTTTCTTGGTAAAAATATGGAAGTGGTTGACCATTGCTTCCTTCTGCGCAGTAAGCAAGTCTCTGACCTCGGCTCTCCCATGCCACTGCTGCCCGGCACGGGTGAGTTTTGACTTGTAGCAGATTTCCTTCCACTCAGTAGCCACTTCCCATGCCAGGAATGGAATGAGTTTGCTTCTGCTTGACTCTCCCTCCTGTAGTCGTGACTGGTAGAGTACCGGAAACTCTTCAGAGGCGACCCTGAGAGGGGTTTATGCATGCTGGAAAAAACAAATCTTCGAGCTATGGTCACTTCACTAGATTGTAAGATTGTAGCACTTAATAGAGTGCCTGGCACATAGTAAACAGAGAAGCAGCGTGGCTCAGTGGAAAGAGCCCGGGCTTTGGAGTCAAAGGTCATGGGTTCAAACCTCGGCTCCACCAATTGTCAGCTGAGTGACTTTGGGCAAGTCACTTAACTTCTCTGTGCCTCAGTACCTCATCTGTAAAATGGGGATTAAGACCGCGAGCCACCCATGGGACAACCTGATCACCTTGTAACCTCCCCAGTGCTTAGAACAGTGCTTTGTACATAGTAAGTGCTTAATAAATGCCATCATTATTATCTTCTAGACTGTTAGCCCACTGTTGGGTAGGGACCGTCTCTATATGTTGCCAACTTGTATTTCCCAAGCACTTAGTACAGTGCTCTGCACACAGTAAGTGCTCAATAAATATGATTGATTGATTGATTGATTGATTAAGATCATTGAGGACAGGGATTGTGTCCATTCATTCAATTGAATGTATTGAGCACTTACTGTGTGCAGAGCACTGTACTAGGCACTTGGGAAGTACAAGTTGGCAACATATAGAGATGGTCCCTACCCAACAACAGGCTCACAGTCTAGTGCACACAGTAAGCACTGAATAAATATTATTAATCAATTGATTAGTTCATTTTCCCCATTCCGGGACAAGTTCGCTGCCTGCCCCTGACGGTCACAGGAAGGAAGCTCTATCCTCTGCCTTTAGAACTGTTAATACTCTGCAAGCTCATTGATGATGATAGCATTTATTAAGCGCTGTTCTAAACACTGATGTACATACAAGGTAATCAGTTTGGACACAGTCCCTATCCCACATGGAGGTCACCATCTTAATCCCCATTTCCCAGATGAGATAACTGAGGCACAGACAAATTAAGTGACCTGCCCAAGGTCACACAGCAGACAAGTATGGAGCCAGAATGACCATGACCTCCCAGGCGCATACTCTATCCACTATGCCATGCTGCTTCTCAAGGGCTAGGAACCCGTCTACTAACTCTAGTATTGTACTCTTTCAAGCTCTTAGTATAGTGCTCAGTACCCAGTAAGTGCTCTATAAATACCTTTGATTGAATGATTGATTGATGGTTGTGGGAGAGGTGTGATGGTTTGTTGTCAATTTGCCCAGAGTATTGACTAACTGGAAGCCTACCCCTCCGGCTACTGTTCTTACTAAATATTTTTCTCCCCGTATCCTCCGGACATATCAATTTACATACACTTCTGCTTAAGCACTGACTTATGTACCTGTCCATTTCCTGCTATCTGTATATTCTTTCAGTGTTTGTCTCCCCTACTAGCTTGTAAACCCCTCTAGGGCAGAGATTATATATCCAAACTCCATTGTACTCTCCACATAGTAGACTGTAAGCTCATTGTGGGCAGGGAATGTGTCTGTTCATTGCTATATTGTACTCATCCAAGCACTTAGTACAGTGCTCTGGACACAGTAAGCTCTCAATAAGCACAATTGATTGACTAATACAGGGCTCTGCACACAGTAGATTCTCAATAAATACTACTGACTGGTTGTTTCCTAGGTCAAATCCACCCCGCTATTAAATCAGTGCTTTTAGTTTCACAATTTCTCATCACTTACATACAAATTTACTTACAGCAATTTACATACTCTACAATGTAGCACACTTCTTCTGCTTACATGCACATTGTGTACATTTACAATATGGAAGGTTCTCTGTGTTTTTGCCCCACTCTCCACCCCCTAGACTGTAAGCTCATTGTGGGCAGGGAATGTGTCTGTTTATTGTGGAACTGTACTCTCCCAAGTGCTTTGTACAGTGCTCTGTCTACAGTAAGAGCTCAACAACTATGATTTACTGACTTTATGTAACAATCTCCTCCATTAGACAGTAAGCTCATCTTGGGCAGGGATCCTATCCTCTAATCATTTTGTTTTCTCCCGAGTACTTAATACAGTGCCCTGTATACACTAAATGCTCAATGAATACTTGTAAATTCGTTGTGGGCAGGGATTGTCTCTCCTTATTGCTGAATTGTACTTTCCAAGTACTTAGTACAGTGCTCTGCACAGTGAGCACTCAATAAATACAATTGAAAGAATGAATGATTGAATGCAGTTAATTTGGGGTATTGCATTTTGTAATGTACTAACCTGAGTTCATTTTTAGTATTCAGTGGTTCTGCCTTCCCTCACTTAGACTGGGAGCTCCTCTTGGTACAGGGACTCTGTCTGAGGTGTTCATGTCTTATTCACCCCAGGGTTTTGCTCAGTATCTTACACTTAATAAGGGATTAATGAATGTGAAATACCTAATTCTGCTATCTCATAAAGACTGTCACTTGGTCTGGGCTACAGGTGCTATTTTCAAACTGAGGTGGTGTTTGTGACTACATTAATTTGGGTTGGTTATCTGCTACTCTGTCTTAATAACTTAGTGGTTTAGTGGTTCATAAGCTAACTTCTCTGGGGAAAGGAGTGCTATGTAGCAATGAAGATCACCATTACTTTCAAATAGCCTCATGGCAATGAGAACATTATGTCTGGAGCAGCCTCATGGCAATGGGAACATTATGTCTGGAGCAGGGTCCCACAGGGTACTTAGTCTATCTTTCCTTCAAATATCTCTAATATGGAGATAAATGAATTTCTACTGGATATGAACAGGCATCAGTCCTAGATATGAATGTTGGCCTCTGAAAGCTATCCTCTGAATGTTGGCCTCCTTAGACACTAGCCAACAGTCCTGACTATTTTTTCTGTTGTGCTAGTCCATAAGGCATCTGGGAAAAGTTGGTGTTGGTTGCCAGAAGAAGCTACGGCAGTGACAATGAATCATGATTTTGAGCTGTCATGCTTTCTCACTGCCACACAGCTGCCCCAAGCCCCTCAATCAATCAATGGTTTTTATTGGCATTTATTGTGTGCCGAGCACTGAGTTCGTGAGAGTTCAGTGGGATAACTGGGTAAGATTATCACACAGAAATCACAGAACCCTGAATTGGCTGTATATTGAACTGACATATTCAGTCTGTCACTCTATCCTGTCAGTTTAACCTTCACAACATCACTAAAATCTGTCCGTTCCTCTTCATTCAAACTCCTACCATTTTAATCCAAGCATTTATCCTATCCCACCTTAATTACTGTATCAGTCCCCTTGTTGAATCTCCCTGCTTACTGTCTGTCCCCACTCCAGTCCATACTTCACTCTGCTGCCCAGTTCATTTTTCTACAAAAACATTCAGGCCATATTTACCCACTCCTCAATAACCTCCAATGGTTTCCCTTCCACCGCTGATTCAAACAATAATTTCTTACCATTGGCTTCAAAGCAACCAATAAATTTACCCCTCCTACCTCACCTTACTACTCTCCTACAACAACCCAGCTGACACGCTGTGCCACTGTAATGTCAACTTACTCTCTGTACCTCTATCTTGCCACCAACTTCTCATTCACGTCCTGCCTGTGGCCTGGAACAAACTCCGTCATCATATCTGAGCCCACCTTTTAGACTGTGAGCCCACTGTTGGGTAGGGACTGTCTCTATGTGTTGCCAATTTGTACTTCCCAAGCGCTTAGTACAGTGCTCTGCACATAGTAAGCGCTCAATAAATACGATTGATTGATTGATTGATCTGACAGACACTCTCCCCACTTTCGAAGTCTTATTGATGGCACATCTCCTCCAAGAAGCCTTCCCTAAGTCCTCATTTCCTCTTCTCTCACTCCCTTCCACATTGCCCTTGAACTTGGATTTGCTCTGCCTTTCCACCCCCTCTCAGCCCCATAGCACTTATGTACATATCCATAATTTATTTATTTATGTTGATGCCTGTCCCCCCTTCTAGACTGTAAGCCTGTTGTGGGTAAAGGATCGACTTGACACCTGTCCACATGTTTTGTTTTGTTGTCTGTCTTCCCCTTCTAGACTGTGAACCCATTGTTGGGTAGGGACTGTCTCTATATGTTGCCAACTTGTACTTCCCAAGCACTTAGTACAGTGCTCTGCACACAATAAGTGCTCAATAAATATGATTGAATGAATGAATGAATGAAATGAGTGTTTACCAACTGTTATATTTTTATTTTGAACTCTACCAAGCACTTCGTACAGTGCTTTGCACACAGTAATAGTTCAATAAATAAGATTGATTGACTACTGGAAGCAAGGCAGCACTGAAAATGGATTCCACTGCTCACATAATGGATTCCACGGCTCACGTTCCTGATGGAGGACAGACATCCACCAAGGGGTTGCAGTCCCCCTCTAGACTGTAAGCTCTCTGTGGGCAGGGAATGTGTCTGTTATATTATGTTGTACTCTCCCAAGCACTTAGTATGACGCTCTGCACACAGTAAGTTCTCAACAAATGTGACTGACCAACTGACCGAGACACTTCTTAGTTTCCTTTACCGACTTGAGTGACAGTGATTGTGATTATCCAGTCCCACGGCATGTCTAAGAGTGTTTTAACATATGACAAGAAGAATGCTGGGATATGGCTGCTTATGCCTTCCTTCTCTCATGAAACCTTGTTGTCATGTAAAATGAGCTGCAATTTAATAAAATAGCACAACTTGTCTTCTATCTGAAGTTAAAAGAAGGTCCCCAACTTCCTAAGGAATAGGTATATAAAGTAGAATTCCTGCTCCCCACAGTTATTACACAGCCAAACCAGGATTAAAAAATCAATCAGTCAATCATATTTACTGAGTGCTCACTGCATGCAGAGCACTACACCAAGTGCTTGGGAGGGTAAAATGTAACAATATAACAGACACATTCCCCATCCACAAGTGCTTACTACAGTGTTCTGCACACAGTAAGCACTCAATAAATACCACTGAATGTATGAATGAATGAAAAGGGTGAGTAGGAATGGATATGTGCATAAGTGCTGTGGGGCTGGGAGAGGATATGAATAAAGGGAGCATGTCAAGGCAACACAGAATGGAATGGAAGAAAAGGAAAAGAGGGCTTAGTTAGGGAAGGCCTCTTGGAAGAGATCTGCCTTCAATAAGACTTTGCAGGGGAGAGGGGGTAATTGTCTGTCAGATATGAAGAGGGAGGGCATTCCAGGCCAGAGGTAGGATGTGAGTGAGAAGTCAGCAGCGAGATAGACAAGATCAAGATACAGTGAGCAGGTTACTATTAAAGGAGTGAAGTGTGTGGGCTGGATTGTAGTAGGAGAGTAGTGAGTTGAGGTAGGATGCGGAAAAGTGATTGAGTGCTTTAAAGTCAATGATGAGGGATTTTTGTTTGATGGGAAGATGGATGGGCAAACAATGGAGGTTCTTAAGGAGTGGAGGGAACAGTTTTGTAGAAAAATGATCCAGGCAGCAGAGTGAAATATGGCTTGGTGTGTGGAGAGACAGGAGGCTTCAGGGGTCAGCAAGAAGTCTAATGCAGTAACCAAAGTGGGATAGGATATAGGATAAACTCTTGGATTAATGTGGCAGCAGTTTGGATGGAGAGGAAAGGTTGGATTTTAGCGCTGTTGTGAAGATTGAACCGATAGGATTTAGTGACAGAATGAATATGTGGGTTGAATAAGAGAGAGGAGTCAAGGATACCACTGGGGCTACGGGCTTGTGAGACAGGAAGGGTGGTGGCCCTGTCTACAATGATAGGAAAGTCAGAGAAAGGGCAGGGTTTGGGTGGGAAGAGATGGAGCTCTATATTTGACATGTTAAGTTTGAGGTGATAGCAGGGCATTCAAGGAGAGATGTCTTGAAGGCAGGAGATGCAAAATTGCAAAAGGGAGAGAGGAGCTAATGAATTCTACAAGGGAGTGGGTGTAGATGGAGAAGAGAAGGGGACCCAGAACTGAGCTTTGGGGGACAACTGCCATTAGGAGGTGGAAGACAGAGGAGGAGCCTGCAAGCTATACTGAGAATGAGAGGCCGGAGAGATAAGAGAACTAGGAGAGGGCAGTGCCAGTGAAGCCAATGTTGGATAATGTTTCCAGGAAAAGGGGATGGTCAACAGTGTGGAGGGCAGCTGAGAGGTAGCGGAGGACTAGGATGGAATAGAAGCCATTGGATTTGGCAAGAAGAATGACATTGTTTACAATAGAGGGGACAGTTTCTGTGGAGTGAAGGGGGTGGAAGGCAGATTTTAGGGGGACAAGGAGAAGATTAGTGGAGAGGAAGTGGAGGCAGCAAGTGTGGATAAGGAATGGTAGGAGAGAGATAGAGCAATGATAGGAGGGAGCTGTGTGGTCAAGGGAGGATTTTGTTAGGATAGTGGATACACAGTCCTCTAGACTGTGAGCCCATTGTTGGTAGGGACCTTCTCTATATGTTGCCAACTTGTACTTCCCAAGTGCTTAGTACAGTGCTCTGCACATGGTAAGCACTCAATAAATACGATTGAATGAATGAATGAATGAATGAATGAACAAGCATGTTTGAAGGCAGTGGGGAAGAAGCCCTTGAGAGTGAACAGTTGGAGATGGCAGTTAGGGAGGGAACAAGGGAAGGGAAAGTATTTTGTTAAGGTGTGAAAGGATGGGGTCAGATGTGCAGGTGGAGGGGGTGGATTTTGAGAAAAAGCAGATCTCTTAAGATACTGATGGAAAAAATGAGAGAGTTGAAGAAGAGGCAGGAGGAAGGAGGGACTGGGCAGGGGGAGATCTTAGGGAAATCACACCTAATAGCTTTGAACTTTGCAATAAAAGAGGTGGCAAGGACATTAGGGGAAAGAGATGGGGGAGATGGGAGGATGGGGATTTGAGTAGGGAGTTAATCACCTTAAAGTATGAAATATGCTGGTTGAAAACCTTCTCTGCAACTTCATAACACTTTGAAATTTGGCTATTGCAGATTCTATCACTGTGCCTTTGCTCTGATTAGTCAATCAATCAGTCAATCAATCGTTGTTATTTATTTAATATTAACTCTGTGTAAAGCACTGTACTAAGTACCTGGAAGAGTATAATACATATACGTCCTAGAGTCCGATGTCTTGCCGGAAGCCTGATTACCTTCCACAGGTAGAGAACACTGTAACCATTTACAGTTTGAGAGTAATGTTAAATGAGGCTATATGTGTGTGCATGTGTGTGTGTGTTTGTATGTATATAAATTATAGTATATACATATATGTACATATAGTATGTACACATATACATTGTAGTATATATGTATGTATGCACATGCATACATATGTTATGTGTGTATGTGTGTTGTACATATATGCTATAATGTATGTATGCACAAACACACACATACACACATGACATATGTATACATGTGCATACACACATATATACTATACTGCTTAGAATATTATATTAACATGTACAATATGGAATCAATGCTAGATGAGCCCAAATACACATACACACACACACACACACACACACACACACACACCAGTGCTTAGAACTGTGCGTTGCACCTAGTAAGCGCTTAACAAATACCATCATTATTACACACACACACACACACACACACACACTATATGGGAGTATATATACTATATGGAGTATATATCCTATATAGGGAGCATGAGTATATATTTATAGTATACACACACACACTCACACACACACTTAGAGAGAGAGAGAGAGAGAGAGAGAGAGAGAGAGAGAGAGAGAGAGAGAGAGAGAGAGAGAGAGAGAGAGAGAGAAGCAGCAGCAGCAGCAGCATGGCTCAGCGGAAAGATCCTGGGATTTGGAGTCAGAGGTCAGGGGTTCAAATCCTGGCTTCACCAACTGTCAGCTGTGTGACTTTGGGCAAGTCACTTAACTTCTCTGCGACTCAGTTCCCTCATCTGTAAAATGGGGATTAAGACTGTGAGCCCCCCGTGGGACAAGCTGATCACCTTGTAACCTCCCCAGCACTTAGAACGGTGCCTTGCACATAGTAAGTGCTTAATAAATGCACTTGTATGTAGGCTCACCTAACATTACTCCTGTACTCCCATATATTCCCATAAATACTGTATGTATATACTCTTTTAACATTACTCCCATTCTGTACATGGTTAGAGTATCATAATATAAACTAATTATTCACACCTTTCTAAAATGTTGCTTGGGTTTACAATGGAATTGCCATCATCATCCATCATCATTAGCATCATCATCGTGGCTCAGTGAGAAGAGCATGGGCTTGGGTGTCAGAGGTCATGGGTTCTAATCCCGGTTCCACCACTTGTCAACTGTGTGACTTTGGGCAAGTCACTTCACTTCTCTGTGCCTCGGCTACCTCATCTGTAAAATGGGGATTAAAAGTGTGAGCCTCACATGGGACAACCTACCTTGTACACCCCCCCCCAGTGCTTAGAACAATGCTTGGCACACAGTAAATGCTAAAAAAATGCCATCATTATTATTATTATCATCGTCATTACCTCTGTAATTATTATTACCGGTAATTGCTAGGATTTTCAAAACTCTAAATGGTGAGCAGACACTCTTGCAACATCCATATACAGTCCAAAATACTACTTGAATATTTATTTCATGTCTTTTATTGTCTGTAATATGTTTCACAATACAGGTTGATTGAAAAAAGATGCCCTTTATAGCCTGCAGGAATAGCGTATTTCCTGAACATATTTAATGCAGACCCTTGTTGGATGAGAAAAAGAGATGAGGTCAGAACCAGGTTACCAGATGACTGCTGAGTTTCATTTTGGCAGGATTTGTAGACAGGACTGTAAAGTTAAAATGAAAACAAGTGAGTTTCTCTGCCAAGTCATTAAAACATATTTCTGATGGAAAGCACAGGGTGTGGATACTATAAGATGAGTCACAGCCAGGCAATATTTATTACGGCAAAAGGATTCCTCAAATTGCAAAAAAGTAATGAATTCATCTGTTCAGTTCCGCAAGATTCCTCATTACTAACTTAGAATGTGTTCTGTCCCTTCCATAAACAGATCTCGGGGGTCAGGTTTCCTCCATCTGTCCTCCCCAAATGATTTTCCTCCTTGTCCCGCAAGTGGCCCCGTTTGGTTGGAGCTATGAGTATTCTCACATCCCTCCCATTTTAGGCGCCGTTGAGAAACAGTTCAAGGGCCTCTGCTTGGCTCAGGGAACTGCTTCTCCTTCCAAGTCCCAAGTGATTCCACTCGGAAGGAACTTCTGCCAAATGTGATTATTTTTACTTTAAAAACATCGCGGAATGGAGCCAGCGTCAGCTTTCTTTAGCCATGGAAATTTCTCCAGAATTTCTAGTATCAATCAGCTAATCAATCAATGATATTTATTGAACGCTTATTGTCTGCAGAGCACTGTGCCAATCGTATGGATGGTAATAATAATGATAGCATTTATTAAGCGCTTACTGTGTGCAAGGCATTCATTCATTCATTTATTCAATCATATTTATTGAGTGCTTACTGTGTGCAAAGCACTGTACTAAAGCGCTTGGGAAGTACAAGTTGGCAATATGTAGAGATAGTTCCTACCCAACAGTGGGCTCACAGTCTAGAAGGGGTGACAGAGAACAAAACCGAACATGTTAACAAAATAGAATAAATATGTACAAATAAAATTAATAGAGTAATAAATGCGTACAAACATATATACATATATACAGGTGCTGTGGGGAGGGGAAGGAGGTAAGTCGGGGGTGGATGAGGAGGACTGAGAGCACTGTTCTAAGCGCTGGTACAATCCAATATAGTAAGTACACATAATCACTGTATACAACGATCTTACAGACTAGTGGGGGAGAGAGAACAATGAGAAGAAATTACAGATCTGGAAAATGGGAGAAGAAAGTTAAGTTCATAAGGGCTGTGGGGCTGAGGTGACTAGCAAGTGCTTAACAGGTGCAGATCTGATTGAATAGGTGAGGCAGAAGGGAAGGCAAATAGAAGCGAGGGTTTAGTCAGAAAAGTTTCTTGGAGAAGATATGATTTTAGAAGGGCTTTGAAGATGGGGCAATGGCGGTCTTTTGCTTACCAAGGGGGAGGAAGTTCTAGGCCAGAGGGAGAATATGGTCAAGGAGAAGGTGGGGAGAAAGATGAAATTCAGGTACAGTGAGTAGGTTGACATTCATTCATTCATTCAATCGTATTTATTGAGCGCTTACTGTGTACAGAGCACTATACTAAGCACTTGGGAAGTACAAATTGGCAACATATAGAGACGGTCCCTACCCAACAGCAAGCTCACAGTCTAGGAGTGAAGTGCGTGGTCTGAACTGTAGGAGGAAATCAGCAAGGTGAGTTTGGATGGGGAGATCTGATTAAGTGCCTTAAAGACAATGATATGGAGTTTTTGTTTGAGTCAGAGTTGGATGGGCAGCCACTGGAGGTTTCTGAGGATGTACAGTACTGATGCTTCATTTTATTTTTAGCCACCAAATATAGGGTGAGGATATATTGTAAGCACCTAAGGACAAGGGTCAGGTCTGTCAACTCTACTGTGTACCCCTAGTAATAATAATAATGGCATTCATTAAGTGCTTACTATGTGCAAAGCACTGTTCTAAGTGCTGGGGAGGTTACAAGGTGTTCAGGTTGTCCCACGGGGGGCTCACAGTCTTAAGCCCCATTTTACAGATGAGTTAACTGAGGCACAGAGAAGTGAAGTGACTTGCCCAAAGTCACACAACTGACAATTGTCAGAGCTGGGATTTGAACCCATGACCTCTGACTGCAAAGCCCGGGCTCTTTCCACTGAGCCATGCTGCTTCTCTAGTAGATAGAGCAGGGGCCTGGGAGTCAGAATCCCAGCTCTGCCACATGTCTGCTGCGTGACATTAGACAAGTCACTTAACTTCTCTGAGCCTTAGTTCACTCATCTGTAAAATGGAGATTAAGACTGTGAGCTCTATATGGGATGGGGATTGTGTCCGACCACATTACCTTGTATATACCCCAGTGCTTAGTAGAGTGCCTGGCACATACTAAGTATTATTATTATATTATATTATACTATATTATATTATTATTATTGTTACATTCCCTTAAGTGCTTAATACAGTTCTCTACAGACCACATTCTTTCACTAAGTACCAGTCTTCTAGACTGTGAGCCTGCTATTGGGTAGGGACGGTCTCTATATGTTACCAACTTGTACTTTCCAAGCGCTTAGTACAGTGCTCTGCACACAGTACGCACTCAATAAATACGATTGAATGAATGAATGAATGATTGATTGATTGACAGAAGGATTTTGGGTGAGGGGGAATCATGGTAAATTCCGCCTAGTTATTTACTGGTTTATCACAATTCAGGTAAAAATGAATTCAAAAGAACATAACAGTGAGATAAACTCACACTCCATCCAGTCTAGTGTTCTGTTGTGACAGTGGCCCCAGGGTGCACGGACTGTGAGATCATGACCCCTCTTTGACACCTTTTCTCATGGCTAGGGATATATCTGTTCACATTCGTACGATCAAAGTGGCATCAACACTAAGTAAAGATGATCCTGGCATCTAGAACAGAGTAAAATAGTCACTTGCTCAAGATCATACACCAAGCCAAGGAAAGAGTTGGGATTCCAGTTCAGAGTTTTCAACAGTTAATGGGTCCACCATCCCTCAGGCTGCACACTGTGGCTAAGGACTGGAAATTTTTACAGGGATCTGTTTACCCTGAACTCTTTTTTACAAGCCTTTGGATCCTTTCTATCTTTCCATAGAGGGAGGAAGCCAAGATTTGTCAGCTGTAAATGAACTCAGAGTGATTCAAATTGACTCGGAAAATTTTCCAGGGCAAAATCTGTCTTACTTCATAAGACATACAGAGTTCAACCTCAGAGATTTAAACAGTCTTTATCGCAAATGAGGTGGTGGTCAAAAGAGTAAAATTTAAATGTCTATTCTCATCATTTCTGGTTCTCTAAGAATATATATAATACATATATTTCAACAATACAAAAGTTCTATGGTAACTTTTTCCCCATTTATAGGTGTTAGAAACAAGATTCAAAGGTGGTAGCTTGAAGAGACCTATCAGGGATGGAGGCTTCCATCTCAGTGAATCACAGAAATGTTATTTATTACCTTCAAGTCTTTTGATGCAAGTTATCACTGAGGAAAACTTCTCTCCCAAAATCGGCAGAGAAGACAAACTTCTTCCAGAATTTCCTGAGAAGCAGAGTGGCCAATGGAAAGAGCACTCACCAGGGACTCTTAATAATAAAAATAATAATGATAATAATAGTATTTATTAAGCACTTACTATGTGCAGGGCACTGTAGTAAGTGCTGGGGTGGATACAAGTAAACTGGGTTTGATACAATTCCTGTCCCACATGGGGCTCATAGTCTTGCTCCCCATTTAACAGATGAGGTAACTAAGGCCCAGAGAAGTTAAGTGACTTGCCCACGGTCACACACCAGACAAGTGGTGGAGCCAGGATTAGAACTCATGACCTTCTGACTCCCAACTCCGTGCTCTATCCACCACACCATGCTGCTTCTTATCATGAGACCTGGGTTCTAATTCTGGTTCTACCACTTTTTTTAAAATGGTATTTGTCAAGTGCTTATCGTGTGCCTGCCACTGTACTAAGCACTTTGGTAGATGAAAGCTAATCAGGTTGGACACAGTCCACATCCCATATGGGGCTCACAATCTTTGTCTCCATTTTACAGATGAGGTAACTGATTCCCAGAACTTTTGCCAGTTCACACAGCGGACAAATGGCAGAGTTGGGATTAGAACCCAGATCCTCTGATTCCCAGGTCCTTGCTCTTTCCACTAGGCCCTGCTGCTATGGTAAACCATTTAATTCCTTTGTGCTTCAGTTTCTTCATCTGTAAAATGGGGTTTAATACCTGTTCTTCCTACTACTTGGACTATGTCTAAGTAGAGAAGCAGTGTGGCTCAGTGGAGAGAGCCCGGGCTTTGGAGTCAGAGGTCATGGGTTCAAACCGCGGCTCCGCCAGTTGTCAGCTGTG
Organism: Tachyglossus aculeatus; assembly: GCF_015852505.1. Classification (NCBI taxonomy): domain Eukaryota; kingdom Metazoa; phylum Chordata; class Mammalia; order Monotremata; family Tachyglossidae; genus Tachyglossus; species Tachyglossus aculeatus. The sequence goes on from NC_052070.1 coordinate 27,271,995, forward strand.
TGACTCTGGGCAAGTCACTTAACTTCTCTGAGCCTCAGTTATCTCATCTGGAAAGTTGGGATTAAGACTGTGAGTCCCCCGTGGGACAAACTGATCACCTTGTAACCTCCCCAATGCTTAGAACAGTGCTTTGCGCATAGTAAGTGCTTAATAAGTGCCGTTATTATCATTATTATTATCATTATTATGTCCATCATAGGGACAATGCCTATGTCTGATCTGATTAGCTTATATTTAGTCCTGAGCTTAGCATAATGCTGACACATAGTAAGTGCTTAATACATACCACAGTTATTACATATTATTATTTTTATTCAATGGACAAGTAGGTAAATCCATTTGGATTATGAATTGGTTTGATAGGAAAGGATATTAGAATTCTTAGATTGTGAGCCCCTGAGAGGACTAGGAACCATGTCTAATTTCACCTTAGTAAAATTAGTACAGAGAATTAGTACAGTTTTCTGCACACAGTATGTGGTTAATAAATACTAGTTGTCCTACTATTACTACTACTACTACTAATAATAATAATGATGGGATTTATTAAGTGCTTACTATGTTCAAAGCACTTTTCCTAGCACTGGGGAGTTTACAAGGTGATCACGTTGTCCCACATGGGGCTACCAGTCTTAATCCCCATTTTACAGATGAGGTAACTGAGGCCCAGAGAAGTGAAGTGACTTTCCCAAAGTCACACAGCTGACAAGTGGCAGATCCAGGATTTGAACCGATGACCTTTGACTCCAAAGCCTGGGCTCTTTCCACTGAGCCACACTGCTTCCCTACTACTACTACTACTAGTAGTAGTAGTAGTACTACTACTACTACTACTACTACTACTACTACTACTACTACTAGTTGGATCAGCTGGACGTTTTTGAGGAAAGGAAATGTAAGCTCTGTGAGGTCAAACACAAACCACTTTTTTTCTTTTTTTGTGGTATTTGTTAAGTGCTTTCTATGTGCCAGGCACTGTACTAAGCACTGAGATAGATACATGCTAATCAAGTTAGACACAGTCCATATCCGACACAGGACTCACAGTCTTAATTCCCAATTTAAAGATGAGGTAACTGAGGCACAGATAATTTTTCCTAATTAAATATTACCAAAGAAATGTTGAGTCACAGAATAGGCAGTGCAAATAACCTAGGACCTCTAGACTGTGAGCCTGTTGTTGGGTAGGGACCGTCTCTATATGTTGCCAACTTGTACTTCCCAAGCACTTAGTACAGTGCTCTGCACACAGTAAGCACTCAATAAATAACATTGAATGAATGAATGTATATAATTTTGAAGGACAGAAGGATGGTGTGAGCCACTCATTATTTGAGAAGGTAATGGGCTGAAAACAAGAGGCCATGAACTGAAGCTAAGAAAAGACAGTACAGTGAGAGAGTTCACAATACTGTCCCGATGCAGAGGGTGATTAGTGTGTGGAGCAGCAAGCAATTAGTGGGAAAGAACACTGTTAGACTATTTAATCTCTAGCCCTGAATCTGGGTGATTATAGCTAACCTGCACTGCCTCCTCAAATCAGCCACCAGAAGGGCAAAGGTGGAAAGTGAGTTAAATGCAAAATGCTTTGCATTTTTGCATTTGCCAAGATCTGCAAAAACAGAAATCAGATAATGTGAAGCCAGGGGTTCTGGGTGAACCCTCTGGAAATGATCATTGTATTTTATGAAATAGACCCAGCATATTCCCCTACATTCTAGTTAATGGAGAAATCTTAACCATAGGAAATTTTCATTTTTTTTAAATGCATGGATTGTTGGGGATCGAAATAATTGGTTCAAAGCCAGAATGGTGAAATACTGAGCTTCAAGAACAGTGAATAATACACTATCCAGAAATACATAGTTTGTAGACTAGAGAGGTCTTGGACCCTTTTTTCTGAAAGATGTACACAGCCATTTATCTGATTAAGCCTTTATAATTGCGTGATTTTGATCATAAAGGAACATCAAAGAATCAGTGATGTAAGAGCTACTCTTCAGTAGAGAGTAGCTACACTATTCATTCATTCATTCATTCAATCGTATTTATTGAGCGCTTACTGTGAGCAGAGCACTGTACTAAGTGCTTGGGAAGTACAAGTCAGGCAACACATAGAGATGGTCCCTACCCAACAACAGGCTCACAGTCTAGAAGGGGGAGACAGAAAACAAAACAGAGAAGCAGCGTGGCTCAGTGGAAAGATCACGGGCTTTGGAGTCAGAGGTCATGGGTTCAAATCCCGGCCCAGCCAATTGTCAGCTGTGTGACTTTGGGCAAGTCACTTGACTTCTCTGGGCCTCAGTTCCCTCATCTGTAAAATGGGGATTAAGACTGTGAGCCCCATATGGGACAACTTGATCACCTTGTATCCCCCCAGCGCTTAGAACAGTGCTTTGCACATAGTAAGCACTTAACAAATACAATTATCATTATTATTATTATTATTATTATTAAAACAAAACATGTAGACAGGTGTCAAAATCATCAGAACAAATAGAATTAAAGCTATATGCATGTCATTAACAAAATTAATAGAATAGTAAATATGTACAAGTAAAATAAATAGAGTAAGACATCTGTACAAATGTACATAAGTGCTGTGGGGAGGAGAAGGAGGTAGAGCGGGGGGATGGAGAGGAGGAGAGCTTTCCACACATATGGAAAGTCATGAAGATGATTCTAAATGACTTTTCAGAAACAAAGTGTCTGGTAGTGAAGAAGACAAGGACATGTACCTTCATCATCATCCTCATACGGAGCAGCACCTTTGAATACCTATAGTATACGGAGCATTTGGGGCCATGGAGCAAAAATAAAAGAGATTATCCCTGTCCTTGAGGTGTTAACAACTTAATGAATTACCTAAGCCTGCACTAGGCAAATCCTAAATCCAACAGAGATCTCATCAAATATACACCATTTGTCTTCTCTCTATAAGGACACATAAATATACACGACAGAAAACCAATGGACACATCGTGGAACCCTCAGGACATCCATCCTCAGTGCAAACCCAGTGCCTATCGAGGAATTAAAATATCCAATCCTCAAAGTGGCCTGTAGTCTAGAAACTATTAGAAATGTTAGTCCTCAAACATTTCCATCAAAGTGACTTAAGGTCAAAAACAAGGAGATCTCGGGATGCTTCCCATCCACCAACAGCACAGTTATATTTGTTGCATTCCACCTAAACTGGGCGACATAAGGGGAGAGAAAAGCCATGTTTATGGTAAAAGAATATGAAACCTCCTGTTTTTACCCAGCTGGGGATAGCTGGGAGGCAGCAGGAGTAGCAGGTGAATCAGCCTGGGTTGGCCATCTCAGAAGAAGAGTTTCCAGAGCAGTGGGCCAGGGACTGTGTCTAATCTGATTATCTTGTTACCTACCACAGAGTTTAGTACAGTGCTTAGCACACAGTAAGCGCATAACAAATGTCACACACAATACTGAACAGAAACTACCCGGTCACCCTAACAGCTGGATGGTGCCTATGAATAAGGGAGTCAATCCACAGCCGAGCTGGTAATCATAATAATCACAGTGGTATTTATGAAGTGCTTACTATGTGTCAAGAGTTGTACTAAGTTGTACTATGTGCTTTGCACATAGTAAGCGCTTAATAAATGCCATTATTATAAGCTCTGGGTTAGATTGATCAATCAATTGTATTTCTTGAGTGCTTACTGTATGCAGACCACTGTACTAAGCACTTGGGAGAGTACAATATAATAGAGTTGGTAAACACATAAAGGGGAGGGAGATCAGTATGTAATCCCCATTTTACAAATGAGGAAAACAAGGCACAGAGAAGTTAAATGTCACAAAGTTAATAATTGACTGAGCCAGGATTAAAATAATAATAATAATGAGAGCATTTATTAAGGCTTTACTATGTGCAAAGCACTGTTCTAAGCGCTGGGGAGGTTACATGATGATCAGGTTGTCCCATGGGGGGCTCACAGTCTTAATATCCATTTTACAGATGAGGGAACTGAGGCACAGAGAAGTTAAGTGACTTGCCCAAAGACACACAGCTAGCAATTAGCAGAGCCGGGATTTGAACCCATGACCTCTGACTCCAAAGTCCGTGCTCTTTCCACTGAGCCACGCTGCTTCTCTGTTTTGTTTTCTGTCTCCCCCTTCTAGACTGTGAGCCCATTGTTGGGTAGGGACCATCTCTATATGTTGCCTTACTTTTACTTCCCAAGCATTTAGTACAGTGCTCTGCTCACAGTAAGCACTCAATAAATACGATTGAATGAATGAATGAATGAATGAATAGTGTGGAACCACGTCCAGTCTCTTTCTGCTAGTGTCATGCTTTGCTGTCCATTGACCTAATTATACAGGTATTGAAGTATTTCTTGGACAGTTTGCAGTTAATTTTTTTTCCTTAAATCATATTCTGGTGAGGTTCCCCTTTTATTTTGGTCTATATTTTTTGCAATGCATTTACCCCCAGTGAGAGGGAAAACAATGGCTAGAGAATTTCTCTTATCAGAGCACCAAGAGATTAGTCAAGCCTAATGCTCTCCAAGCTGATCTCATGCATATTCCTTAAAGTGGAGGTTAACTGGGCAAGGAGAGTTTTGGAACTTAGATAATTTTGAGGGCCTGGGGGGGTCAGTTGCTCCGGAGCCTTTTAAATTCCCTCTTTTCATTCATTCATTCATTCATTCATTCATTCATTCAATCATATTTATTCATTCATAATAATAATAATGATTGCATTTATTAAGCACTTACTATGTGCAAAGCACTGTTCTAAGCACTGGGGAGGTTACAAGATGATCAGGTTGTCCCACAGGGAGCTCACAGTCTGAATCCCCATTTTACAGATGAGGTAACTGAGGCTCAGAGAAGTTAAGTGATCTGCCCAAGGTCACACAGCTGATAAGTGGCGGAGCCTGGATTTGAACCCATGATCTCATGGGCTAAAGGTCATGACCTCATGACCTCATTCATTCAATCGTATTTATTGAGCACTTACTGTGTGCAGAGCACTGTACTAAGCACTTGGGAAGTACAAGTGGGCAACATATAGAGATGGTCCCTACACAACAACGGGCTCACAGTCTAGAAGGGGGAGACAGACAACAAAACAAAACAAAACTTGTGAACAGGTGTCAATCAATCAATCAATTGTATTTATTGAGCGCTTACTGTGTGCAGAGCACTATACTAAGTGCTTGGGAAGTACAAGTTGGCAACATATAGAGACAGTCCCTACCCAACAGTAGGCTCACAGTCTAACAGAATAAATAGAAGTAAAGCTAGATGCACGTCATTAACAAAATAAAATAAATAGAATAGTAAATATGTACAAGTAAAATAGAGTAATAAATCTGTACTAACATATATACAGGTGCTGTGGGGAGGGGAAGGAGGTAGGGTGGGGGGATGGGGAAGGGGAGAGGAAGGAGAGGGGGCTCTCAGAACTGAGTGGAGACTGAGAGCAGTGCAAGGGGAAACACACCTTGGAAGCCGGATAGATTGGCCTGTTGTGACCCTGGGCAAGTCACTTAACTTCTCTAAACTAAACTAAAAGCACCTTATCCATGTGATTGGGAGCACGGGACTGGAAGTCAAGAAACCTGGGCTCTAATTCCAGCTCCAACATTTGTCTACCATGTGACCGTGAGCAAGTCACTTCACTTTTCTCTGTCCCAATGACCTCAGATGTAAAATAGGGACTGAGACTGTGAGACCCTCATGGGATAGAGACTATGTGCAATCCAATTTGTTTGTGTCACTCCAGCGCTTAGTACGGTGCCTGACACATAGTAAGTGCTTAACAAACATCATAACTATTATTATTATTATTATCTGAACCAATATTATCAATAATGATGATAATAATAATGATAATAGTAATAAGATAGTGACGTTTGTTAAGTGCTTGCTGTGTGCCAAGCAGTCCAAGCAGTCCATGGCCCAAAAGGATGTCACAGCCTAAGGGGGGAAATAGGTATTTATTCTCATTTCACAGCTGAGAGGAGTGAGGCCCAGAGATGTTAAGTGACTTGTCCGAGGTCAACCAGCAGGCAAATGGTGGAGTTGGAATTGGAACCCAGGTCTCTTGACTTCCAGTTCTGTACTCTAGGCCACACAAACAAGGTGTCTTTAGTTATGAGAAGCCTGAATAGTAATGTCTGCTCTTCTGGAAATTGGATTTCATCATCATCATCATCCACAGTGATCATCAGCATCACTGATATTTATTGAGTGCTTAGTGTGTGCAGAACACTGTACTAAGTGCTTGGGAGAGTACAACAGAGTTGGTAGATATGCTCCTTGCTCACGACAAGTTTATAATAATAATGATGGTATTTGTTAAGCGCATATTATGTGCAAGGCACTGTTCTAAGCACTGGGAGTGATACAAGGTGATCAGGTTGTCCTACGTGGGGCTCACAGTCTTAATCCCCATTTTACAGATGAGGTAACTGAGGCACAGAGAAGTCAATCATCATCATCATCATCAATCGTATTTATTGAGCGCTTACTGTGTGCAGAGCACTGTACTAAGCGCTTGGGAAGTACAAGTTAGCAACATTTAGAGACAGTCCCTACCCAACAGTGGGCTCACAGTCTAAAAGGGGGAGACAGAGAACAAAACCAAACATACTAACAAAATAAAATAAATAGAATAGATATGTACAAGTAAAATAAATAAATAAATAGAGTAACAAATATGTATAAACATATATACATATATACAGGTGCTGTGGGGAAGGGAAGGAGGTAAGATGGGAGGGATGGAGAGGGGGACGAGGGGGAGAGGAAGGAAGGGGCTCAGTCTGGGAAGGCCTCCTGGAGGAGGTGAGCTCTCAGTAGGGCCTTGAAGGGAGGAAGAGAGCTAGCTTGGCGGATGGGCAGAGGGAGGGCATTCCAGCCCCGGGGGATGACGTGGGCCGGGGGTTGATGGCGGGACAGGCGAGAACGAGGTACAGTGAGGAGATTAGCAGCGGAGGAGCGGAGGGTGCGGGCTGGGCTGTAGAAGGAGAGAAGGAAGGTGAGGTAGGAGGGGGCGAGGTGATGGACAGCCTTGAAGCCCAGGGTGAGGAGTTTCTGCCTGATGCACAGATTGATTGGTAGCCACTGGAGATTTTTGAGGAGGGGAGTAATATGTCCAGAGCGTTTCTGGACAAAGATAATCCGGGCAGCAGCATGAAGTATGGATTGAAGTGGGGAGAGACACGAGGATGGGAGATCAGAGATAAGGCTGATGCAGTAGTCCAGATGGGATAGGATGAGAGCTTGAACGAGCAGGGTAATGGTTTGGATGGAGAGGAATGGGAGGATGTTGGCAATGTTGCGGAGCTGAGACTGGCAGGTTTTGGTGACAGCTTGGATGTGAGGGGTGAATGAGAGAGCGGAGTCGGGGATGACACCAAGGTTGTGGGCTTGTGAGACGGGAAGGATGGTAGTGCCGTCAACAGAGATGGGAAAGTCAGGGAGAGGGCAGGGTTTGGGAGGGAAGACAAGGAGTTCAGTCTTGGACATGTTGAATTTTAGGTGGCGGGCAGACATCCAGATGGAGATGTCCTGAAGGCAGGAGGAGATGCGAGCCTGGAGAGAGGAGGAGAGAGCAGGGGCAGAGATGTAGATAGGCTTGCCCAAGGTCACATAGCTGACAAGTGGCAGAACTGAGATTCGAACCCATGACCTCTGACTCCCGAGCCTGTGGTCTTTCCACTGAGCCAGGGGGAGACAAACAATAATCACATTTTCTGATCAGTGAATGATATTTATTGAGGGCTTACCATCTCCAAAATGTTTGGAAAAGTACAATACAATAGAGGTGTTAGACATGCTTCCTGACCACAATGGGTTGAGTTTTCTGGTCAGACTTTCTGATAATCATATCAATACCTTTCCTAATATATGTATATGTACAAATATATATACCTGTGCTGAGTGCTTACCCCTAGCATTTATTGCCAAACACTTTAAGCACCACCATAAGGAATTGGGAAGAGAGAGATAAAACCTTGATAATAATGGTAATAATAATAATAATTGTAGTATTTTTTAAGCACTTACCATGCGCCAAGCACTGTACTAAGCACTGGTGTGAATACAAGCAGATCAGGTTGGACACAATCACTGTCCCACGAGGGGCTCACTGTCTCAATCCCCATTTTACAAATGAGGTAACTGAGACCCAGAGAAGTCAAATGACTTGCCCTAAGTCACACAGCTGACAATTGGCAGAGGTAGGATTAGAACCCTTGACCTCTGACTTCCAAGCCTGGGCTCTTTCCAGTGAACCACTTTGATTTCTGTTAAATCTCTGCATTTCCCAAATTCGTATTTCCAAAGCCAGTGCTTTTCAGTGAAAGAAACACCAAACTAGACTTAGTATATGCAAGCATTTCAGTTGCCAAGCAACAACTTATAAAATGCCTCTAATGAATTTTCACCCGGAAGTCTTCTAATTTGGGTATTGGTACATTGCCCATCTCACAGTTTCCTTGGCAAAAATTCCTTGGATTTCACCTATTAAAGAAATTATACTACAAATGAAAGTAAAAACAGTGATGAAAGATGAGATATAAAAATAACACATAACATCAGTTCCTGTGTTCGATAGGATCCTCTTCATTTCACGTCTTAGGATTCATGTCCATATCAACATGCCTAAAACAAAACTCCTTATAGTTCCGCCAAACTACGTCACCCCTGTGACTTTCCCATCACTGTAGACATCCTCCCTGTCTCACAAGCCTGTAAAGTTGTCCATTTTCCTTGACTCAGTTCTCTCATCCAACCAGTATATTCAATCTGTCATAAAATCCAGTTGGTTCGACTTTCACATCATTTCTAAAATCTGCCCTTACTTCTCTATTCAAATGGTTACCAATTTTCTAAGTGCTGGGGCTGATACGTGTTAATTAAATTGAACACAGTCCCTGTCCCACACTGGGCTCACATTCTTAATCCCCATTTAACAGTTGAGGTAACTGAGGCCCAGAGAAGTTAAGTGACTTGCTCAAGGTCACAGAGCAGACATATGGCAGAGCCAGGATTAGAACCCAGGTCTTCTGACTCCCGGGCCTGTGCTCTATCCACTAAACTGTTTCTCAATTATGTATATGTTCATAGTTTAATCTTTTCATCTATATTAATGTCTGTCTTTCCCTCTAGACTGTATACTCACCGTAAGCAGGGAACGTATCTATCAACTCTGTTTATTTTACTCTAATGGGAACTATTACAGTGCTCTGCACATTATATACACTTAATAAATACAATTATTTATTGATCAATTGATTGATTGGTTGATTATGAAACCTGGCAGGGAAGGAGGAGATCATTTTTAAAAGAAGAGAAGTTGCAAGAGCAATAAACTCTCCCCTTACTACTTTCATGGGCGATTCTAACCTGTTTGAATGACAACTGGGAGACATTTTGCATTACAAATAGGCTTTAATGCCATGGAGGACCAGCCAATGGAGTATTCATTCATTCATTCAATCGTATTTATTGAGCGCTTACTCTGTGCCGAGCACTGTTCTAAGCGCTTGGGAAGTACACGCTGGCCACATATAAAGACAGTCCCCACCCAACAACGGGCTCACAGTCTAGAAGGGGGAGACAGAAAACAAAAGAAAACATATGGACAGGTGTCAAGTCGTCAGAACAAATAGAATTAAAGCTAAATGCACATCATTAACAAAATAGAATAGTAAATATGTACAAGTAAAATAAATAGAGTAATAAAACTGTACAAACATATATACAGGTGTTGTGGGGAGGGGAAGGAGGTAGGGTGGGGGTGATGGGGAGGAGGAGAGGAAAAAGGGGGCTCAGCCTGGATCTGAAGTGAACCGGTGACTTGGCAAATTGTATATGTGTATATATGCTTGTACGTATTTATTACCCTATTTAGTTATTTATTTTATTTGTACATATTTATTCTATTTATTTTATTTTGTTAATACGTTAATAATAATATGTTTTGTTGTCTGTCTGATCAGCATGATCAGCTGATCAGTATGATCAGCAACTCCTGCTCAGTTTGCCTGACACTCTTAGGTTGCAAGCCTGTGTGAAATGGGGACTGTGTCTGATTGGATTGGGCAGTATCTACCTTGGAATTTAGCTTAGACACAGTGAGTGCTTAATTAGTGGTGTTAATTAAGAGAGGCTGCATGGCCCAGAGGAAAGAGCCCAGGAATGGTAGTGAGGAGATCTGGGTTCTAATTCCAGTTCTACTATGGATCTGCTAAGTGGCCTTGGGTAAATTTCTTAACTTTTCTGTGCTTGTTTACACATCTATAAAGCAGAGATAAAATATATGTTCTCCCGCCCTCTTTAGATTTGGGACAGGGAATTATGTCTGACCTGACTGTATAACATATCGCGGTAGTTAATAATAATACTATACTAAAATATGATTGAAGGAATAATAATGGTAATAATGATGATTGTGGTATTTATTACTATATGCCAAGCACTGCTTTAAGGACTGGGGTAGATACAGGATAATCAGGTCCCACATGAGGCTCAGAGAGTGAGTAAGAGGGAGAACAGATGTTGAATTAACTTAAAAAGTCCAAAGCAGAGCTTCTTATCCTCCTACGAAAACCCTGTCCTCTCCCTGACTATAGACGGCATCACCATTCTTCCCATCACACAAGCCCGTAACCTTGGCATTATTCTTGATTCCGCTTTCATTCAACCCACATATTCAATCCGTCACCAATTCCTGCAGGTCCCACCTTCAGCCATCTCTAAAATCTGCCCTTTCCTCTCCATCCAACTGCTACCATGTTTATACAGTCACTCACACTATCCTGCCTAGATTACTGCATCAGCCTCCTTGCTGACCTCTAAATGTCCTATCTCTCCACGCTCCAGTCCATACTTCACTCTGCTGCTGGATCATTTTTCCACAGAAACGTTCAGGACAGGTCAGCCCCTTCTCAAAATCTCTAGTGGTTTCCTATTCACCCCCGTATCAAACAAAACATCTCACCATTGGCTTTAAAGCACTCCATTCATTCATTCATTTCATTCAGTCATATTTATTGAGTGCTTACTGTGTGCAGAGCACTGTACAAAGTGCTTGGGAAGTACAAGTCGGCAACATATAGAGACGGTCCCACCCAACAACGGGTTCACAGTCTGGAAGGGGGAGGTAGACAACAAAATGGCTTCTGAAAGACCTGGGTGGCTTCTCTCAAACACTAAGATGTGCATCCCCCTTTGGAGATACTGGAGCACAGTCGTTATTCTGAGCTTCTTGGATTTCCAAAGAGTGCAGTTAACTGACATATAATTTCAGAGTGCTCTTTCCCCTCCCCAACTTCCTTAGACTTCGTTCTTACTTGGCTCCTTGCATTCTATCACCTTGCCCCCTCTTACCTCACCTCACTTCTTCCCTTCTACAACCCAGCCTGCATACTTCACTCCTCTGGTGCTAATCTTCTCATTGTCCCTAGATCTCACCTGTTTGTCTCGCTGCTGACCTCTGTCTCAAGTCCTGTTTCTGGTCTGGAACTCCCATCCTCAAATCCAACAGAAAATTACTCTTCCTCCCTTCAAAGTCTTACTGAAGGCATATCTCCTCCAAGAGACCTTCCCAGACTAAGCCTCACTTTTCCTCATCTCCCATTCCCTTCTGAGTCACCCTGACTTTCTTCCTTTGCTCTTCCTCCCCAGTCCCAGCCCCACAACCCTTATGTATATATCTGTAATTTTATTTATTTGTATTGGTGTCTGTCTCCCCCATTGTAAACTAGCTAACTCATTGTGGGCAGGGATTGTCACTGTTTATTGTTTTATTGTACTTCTGTTCCTTGCTGCATTTTCCCAAGCATTTAGTACAGTGCTCTGCACACAGTAAGCACTTAATACAACTGGATGAATTGAGGCACAGAGAAGCTATGTGACTAGCCCAAAGTCACACAGTATGTGGTGTAGCTGGGATTGGATCCCAGGTTCTCTGTCTCCCAGGCCAATGCTCAATACAAATAAGTGTTTGACATTTTTAAAATTATTACTATGAATAGGTAGAATTTTTTGTGCAAATCTAACAGGGTTAATGACCATTCTAAACCCTGCAGCTCAAGTGATGGAAGGTAAAAGCAGAGACTGAGTAATAACCCATGAAGACTTTGAAGAACCACCCACGCACGGTAACACCTCAAGGTAGTGCATTCAGAGGCAGACCTCAATGATGAGCTCAGTCAGTCCACTGATTCCTTGATTTTTCCAGGAGGCATTGCTGGGCTGAAGAAACTGCCTGTGAATTATATTTGTATCATCTTATCCCAAATCAACATCATGACTTGGTGTTTCAGAGCACAATGCCACAGATGACTGTCACCCAAGACCCTCGTTTACAGTGAGTCAAAAGACTGAACTGAACAGAGGAATCAACCGTAATCTACGACTCAGACTAAATATAAGGCTGGGAAGTCAGGGATTATCTTCACCTCCTCTAATGTTCACAGGTCTTATGTTATATTTGAATATGGAAAATCATGACCTAAAACTCTAGGGAAAATTGAAGAAGTAAAGAATAGTGTAGGTAAACTATAAATCGATCATATTTATTGAATACTTACTGCATACAGAGCACTGTTCTAAGAGCTCAGGAGTACACTATAACAGAGTAGGTAGACACATTCCTTGCCCACAGTAGATTACAGTCTAGAGGGGGAGGCAGACATTTCATAAGTAAATGAATTATGGATATGTACATAAGTGCTGTGGGGCTGAGGGAGGGGTGAATAAAGTGTGCAAATCCAATTGTGAGAGTGATGTAGAAGGGAGTGGGAGTAATGGAAATGACAGCCTAGTAGGGGAAGGCCTCTTAAAGGAGATGTCCTAAAAGCATGCTAATTCCATCTCTTACCCATTTAGGGATTGTTAATAACTATGATGCTGGAAAATACTTGCAAAAAGCAGACTCCCCCGGCACTAAGGGAAAGGAAACATGGCGTAGTGGAAATAGCCTGGGTTTGGGAATTAGAAGACCTGGTGTGTAATTCTTCATTTCCCACTGTCCTGCTGGGAAAGTCACTTAACCTCTTGATGCCATTTGAGAATAATATCTCAATTTGCTGTGTGGATAAATTAAGATAGTTGTGAAACCACTTTAGAAACAAAAATTCTCTACAGATTGAAGAGATTATTATCAAGCTATCCCTCTGGAATATGCAATTTCTGCAAAAATATCTTTTGTAATTTATAAACGTTTCCATATTTTAGAAATATGCCAACTGCAATCCTGTAAACACATGTTTTTCTATTATTCTTTCCTAAGTGAAGTTTGAAAATCCACCAAATTTACTGAAAATAAAATGTGAAAATCAATTCATAACACCAGTACACACTTACAGAAAATGCAAAGTTTAACATTCCTTCCAAAATGATCCTGCCAGACATTAATCTAAAATGATGCTCAATAGTCTAATTAAATGGAAATGAATTGAATGGCAAAAATATACTGAGGCTACCCAAACCAAACAATGTAACCTAAGTAGGGAGATGTATTTCCACATTCCAAAGCTATTAGTGATTTTATACAATGGATGTAATTCATTATGTAAATGAATTATATGCAAATTTTGAAATTAGAAAGTGAGCTATTAGCCACTTTGTCTCCACTAGACAACTTTATTTATGTTTAAAGTCATCTATGTGGATTTATGTATGCAAATTTGGAACTCAAATGTTTCCCCAAATTAATAGATTTCTCTAAGTTGGAAGAGTTTTCTCAGTTCTTTTGGGAAAAAGTCACTCTTCAGATTGCTTTGATGAGTAGGTGTTCAATTTTAAATCCTGGAATTGGGGGGTAATGTTGAATGAACTGCTCTAATGGCTCAAGGCAAGAAATAATGCCAGTGAAAGAAAAAATAACTCTTCTTTACTTCCTGGAAGATTATATGCAATAGGGAATAAAACCTCTGGCACTGGTGCTTGAAAGGAGTCCTTGAAATTTCAGTGTACTGACTTTTCGCCCCTTCTTACACTGCCTTTTCCTTTTCTGATTCTGGAAATGAAGACTACAGTCACCTTTGCTTTGAATGAATTAGTAAACATTGGAGCAGGTGGAACCCATCACTGACCTCTATCCAGGCTAAAATCCTTGAAAAATCCATGCCTCCTTTCCTGTGCTCCTGTGCACAGCTGCTCCATGCACATTGGCAGAATAATCCTTTGACTGCAGCAGTATTATGGTTAAAACCACATTTTCTCCATGGTCCTTTGTGTTTGTGTATGAAGCATACAACACTGTATGCTCAATCACTAAGGGAATTGGGGACTGCAGTCCTGCTAGCCCCCTGTGTGAACTAGAGAGGTTTCTCTGGATTATGGCTGTCAGATCTGGAAACTGTTCTGCTTGAGGGATTGAGGGTCCTGAAGCAACCTGTCTCTGAGAGACAGGCAAAATTATATGTCAATTAATAGTCCTATGTGTACATCCCTGAGGATTCAGAACTGTCCTCATTATATCCTAAAGCGTGAAAGCTGCAACCACTGTCTCATCAATCAGTTGTGTTTATTGAGTGCTTAAAGTGTGTGGAGCACTTCACTCAGGGCTTGGGAGAGTACAGCATGTTGGAATTGGTAGTCATAATCCCTGCCCACAAAATGCTTACAGTCTAGTCTACAATTTTGGTAGTCTCATCTCCCACTCCCTTCTGTGTCACTCTGACATGCTCCCTTTACTCTTCCCTCCCCATCCCAGCCCCAGCCCCATGGCACTTTTGTATATATTTCAAATTTCATTTATTTTTATTCTTGTCTGTCTTCTCCCTGCACCACCCTAGACTGTGATCTTGTTGTGGACAGGGATTGTCATTGTTTATTATTCTAATGTACTTTCCCAAGTGTTTATTATTATTAATAATAATCATAATGGTATTTTTAAGTGCTAAGTGCAAAGCACTGTTCTAAGCACTGGGGGGATACAAGGTGATCAGATTGTCCCATATGGGGCTCATAATCGTAATCCCCATTTTACAGATGAGGTAACTGAGGCACAGAGAAGTGAAGTAACTAGCCCAAAGTCACACAGCCAGTAAGTGGTGGACCTGGGATTAGAACCCATGACCTCTGACTCCCAAGCCTGTGCTCTTTCCACTGAGCCATGCTGCTTCTCTAATTATTCTCTAATTAAGCACTTCACTGCTTAATCCAGTGCTCTGCACACATTAAGCACTTAATAAATGTGATTGAATGAATAAATGAACGGCCTATTGAGCTGGAAGCATGTCTACATTAGAAACATATTCTGACTCTAAATTCCAGTAGTAGTGATAGTAGTAGTAGTAATTGTGGTATGTGCAAAGCGCTAAATGAGTGTCAAACATGTTTCTAAGAGATGGGGTAGATACAAAATAATCAGGTTGGACACAGTCCCTGTCCCACATGGAGCTCCCAGTCTAAATACCCATTTTAAAGATGAGGTAACTGACTCACAGAGAAGTTAAGTGACTTGCCCAAAGTCACACAGCTGACAAGTGGCAGAGGCAGGATTAGAACCCATGACCTCTGACTCTCCAGGCCGGGCTCTTTCCACTAGGCTACGTGGCTTCCAGCACTTCCTAGCAGTTTGTACTAGGTAGTAGTAGCAATAGTGGCAGCAGTAGCAATCGCAGTAATAGTAGTCATAGCATTTATTCTTGAGAGCAATACACATTACTAAGCACTTGGAAAGTAAAAAACAAAGTAATGATAGATTCCTTGCCCATAAGAAGTCTACACTTTTAACTGGTAAAAAAACATAAAAATATTTGCAGATGGAGTGGTCAGAATAGTTGATTGTGATATTGAATAAACGCGCATACAAAATGTTAATGTTGGGTAAAAAGTAGTACTCCAGTTGATGATTTAGGGTGCTGGGAACTAACAGAGGAAAGCTTATGAGAGGAGGGGAGATTTTAGGGGGTTTTTGAGTATGAGGAGAGTTGTGCCTTATTGGATTTGGGGAGGGAAGAAATTTTATGCTAGGAGAAAGATGTGAGTGAGGGGAGGGATGTAAAAGAGTGAAATACCATTAGAAGATTATCTTGGGAAGAGAAAAGGGAGTGAATAGGATACTAGGAGGGGAAGAGTAGATGGTAAATTGGGGTGTGTTGCTGGAGAACTGTGAACGAAAGGGTGAGGAAGTTTTGTTTGATGAAGGGGAAGAGAAGCAGTGCAATCTAGCAGAAAGCATATGGGCCTGGAGTCAGAGGACCTGGATTCTAATCCTGCCAAGTTTGAAGCCACGTACAGATAACATTTTCAGTACAAGGAAATGATCTACAGTTTCGAAGGCAGCTGAGAGGTCTAGGTGGATTAGGATATAGTAAAGGCTATCAGATTTGATGAGATGAAAGACATTGATTACCTTAAAGAGGGCTGTTTCCTTGGAATGAAGGGGCAGAAGCCACATTGGAGGGGGTCAAGGAGAAATTGCAGGAGAGGAACCAGAGACAGTGTGTGCAATGAAGCATAAACTCTACAGGCAAAATCAATGTAAATAATTGAATGCATAGTAGAATAAATTTCTGGAGAAGATGGCTGGTGAAGGATTTAAATATGTCCGTCAGGGCTAATATTGCCTACCAGCGATATGCAGCTTGTATAGTTAGGTTGATGCCAGAGATTTGAGGCGAGAGGGGAAGAACCTGCCAAGATTGGGAGTCATAGTGCCAAAGTGATGCTGTCTTTGTTTCCCCAAGTGATAGTCATTCTCATTTCCAGCAGGAGAAGCCCTTTAATGTGCCAGGTGAGGTAGCCATTACACTTGCACAGAGGAACTCTGAGATAATCGATCAATCATAGTTAATGAGTGCTTACTATGTGCAGAACAGTGTATTAAATGCTTGGGAGAGCACAATATAACAGAGTTGGCAGATACATTCCCAACCCACACCGAGCTCATAATCTTAAGGGGCAGCCAGACATTAATAAAAATAAATGTCTGTCTCCCCCATCTGTAAACTGAAAGCTTGTTGTGGGCAGGGAATGTGATGATGATGGCATTTTATAAAGGGCTTACTATGTGCAAAGCACTGTTCTAAGGGCTGGGGAGGTTACAAGGTGATCAGGTTGTCCCACAGGGGGCTTACAGTCTTAATCCTCATTTTACAGATGCGGTAACTGAGGCACAGAGAAGTTAAGTGAATTGCCCAAAGTCACACAACTGACAATTGGCGGAGCAGGGATTTGAACCCATGACCTCTGACTCCAAAGCCCATGCCCTTTCCACTGAGACATGCTGCTTCTGTTAATTGCTTTACTTTATTCTTCCAAGCGCTTAGCACAGTGCTCTGCATGAAATAAGTGCTCAATAAAAATGATTGAGTGAATAAAATATATGAATTATGTATATGTACATACGTGCTGTGTGGATGAAGGAGGGGTAAAAAAGGATGCAAATCCAAGTGCAAGGCTAATGCAGAAGGGAATGGGAAGGAGGAAATGAGGGCGTAGTCAGGGAAGGGCTCTTGGAGGAGATTTGCTTTTAATAAGAATTAGCATGGCCTAATGGATAGAGCTCTATCTGGTGCTGCCACTACCTGCTGTGTTATCTTGGGCAAGTCATTTCACTTCTCTGTGCCTCAGTTGTCTCATCTGTAAAATGGGGATCTAGACAGTGAGCCCCATGTGGGACAAGGAATATGTCTAACCTGATTAGCTTGAATTTACCTCGGTGCTTAGTATAGTGCCTGTCACCAAGTGCTTAAGAAATATCATTAAAAAAAATGAGGCTTTGAAGATGGGAAAATGATATCTGTTGGATATGAAGAGGAAGGGTGTTCCAGGCCAGAAGACAGTTATTGGTGAGAAGTCAGCGGTGAGATAGAAGAGATTGAGGTACGTTGAGTAGGTTGGCATTAGAAGAGCAAAGTGTGCGGGCTGGATTGTAATAGGAGATCAGAAAGGTAAGGTAGGAGGGGGCAAAGCAATTGAGGGCTTCGAAGCTGATGATAAGGAGTTTCTGTTTCTTTCTAGACTGTGAGCCCGTTGTTGGGTAGGGACCGTCTCTATATGTTGCTGACCTGTACTTCCCAAAGCGCTTAATACAGTGCTCTGCACACAGTAAGCACTCAATAAATGCAATTGAATGAATGATTGGATGTGGCGGTGGATGGGCAACCAGTGGAGGCTCTTGAGGAGTGGAGAAACATGGACTGAACGTTTAGTAGCAAAATGATCTGTGCAGTAGAGTGAAGTATGGATTGGAGTGGGAAGAGGCAGAAGGTAGGAAAGTCAGCAAGGAGGCTGATACCATAATCAAGATGGGGTAGAAAAATTGGCCACTGCAGTGTCTCTTCAGCTGTTTATGCTGGGAATGCTGTGAGTGCAGGTATGTGGAGAAACTATTTGATGTACTGGTTGTTTGGCCCCTTGCATTAAAGCCCCTTTCTTCCCACAACTCATCATATTCATTTATTCATTCATTCATTCAGTTGTATTTATTGAGCACTTACTGTGTGCAGAGCACTGTACTAAGCGCTTGGGAACTACAAGTTGGTGACATATAGAGACGGTCCCTACCCAACAACGGGCTCACAGTCATATCCCCAGGAGAGAACCAAGGGTGCTTGGTGAGTGCTGGGAAATGCTGGCTCAGAGATCTAGAAGCATTTCTAACTTGATGGGGGTGTGAATTGTGCCAGTTTAGCTTGGAGATGTTCCAAGGTTCCTGTATGGACAATCAAACCCTGATAAAAATATCCCGCCATTTGATTTTAAGCCAATTCATCTTCCCTGCAAAATGTTCACTGCTCAGAAAAGCAGTTCAGCCTTTTCAATCGACATGGACTTCCAAAGATGATTTGGTAAATAACAATTGGCATTTCTGCATTACTGAATGGACTTTGATCCTTTGGATCAATCCTTTGCTATTTTTCTTGATTTACATCTATTTTCCCCTACTTTGCATTTGCATTTTAGGGAAAATGTCCTCCAACGTCCAGGAGTTCAATCTGAGGTGCAGTGCCTGGGTCCGATGGAAAAGGTTTTAGTCAATCTATTGTATATGTATTGAACACCTTCTGTGTGCAGGGGATAATAATAATAATAATAATAATGGTATTTGTTAAGTGCTTACTATGTGCCGAGCACTGTTCTAAGTGCTGGGGTAGATACAAGGTGATCAGGTTGTCCCACGAGGGGCTCACAGTCTTAATCCCCATTTTACAGATGAGGTAACTGAGGCACAAAGAAGTTAAGTGACTTGCCCAAAGTCACACAGCTGATCAGTGGCAGAGCCAGGGGTTCTACCATACAACCAAAAGACAAGTTTCCTGTCCTCAAACAGCTTGCTCCCACTGAGCATTCAGTCACTTAAACAGATCCCTCTCATTTTCCCTACTTCTCTGCACTCTACACTCAATCAGTGGCATTTACCGAGCATTACTGTGTGCAGAGTATTCATTCATTCATTCAATCATATTTAATGAGCACTTACTGTGTACAGAGCACTGTACTAAGCACTTGGGAAGCACATGTTGGCAACATATAGAGACAGTCCCTACCCAACAACGGGCTCACAGTCTAGAAGAGCACTGTACTAAATACTTAGGAAAGTACAATATAATAGAATTGGCATATGTCATCCCTGCCCACAAGCAGTTTACAGTCAAGTACTCAAAATTTCTACAAAAGGTAACCACTGCTTGGGATCACCAGCTTCCCAGACTCCTGAAGAGGTTCACTTTCCAAAAGGTTGGAAAAGAACAGTCTAGCAGAGCTTCAGAACGCCCAGGAATCACTATAACCCACAGAACGAGCCCCTCCCTGCTTATTTCATTCATTCATTCAATCAATTATATTTATTGAGAGCTTACTGTGTGCAAAGCACTATACTTAGCACTTGGGAGAGTGCAATATAACAACCAATAGACACATGCTTGCCCACAACAAGCTCACAGTCTAGAGGGGGAGACAGACATTAATACAAATAAATAAATAGATAAATAAAGAAATAAATGACAAGATATATAATAATAATAATAATGGCATTTCTTAAATGCTTACTATGTGCAGAGCACTGTTCTAAGCACTGGAGAGGCTACAACGTGATCAGGTTGTCCCACAAGGGGCTCACAGTCAATCCCCATTTTACAGATGAGGTAACTGAGGCCCAGGGAAGTGAAGTGACTTGCCCAAAGTCACACAGCTGACAAGTGGTGGGGCCGGGATTTGATCCCATGACCTCTGACTCCCAAGCCTGGGCTCTTTCCACTGAGCCATGCTGCTTCTCTATACATCTATGCAGAGGGGATGGGAGGGAGGATGAATGAAGGAGCAAGTAAGAGTGGCACAGAGGGAGTGATTCTGTTTGGGCAAGTACTTTTCTGGGTCTTTCTGAACCCTATAAGGTCCCAGGAACCACTTGTCTGCTATGTGACCTTGGGCAAATCACTTTACTTCTCTGGGCCTCAGTCACCTCATCTGTAAAATGGGTTGAAGACGGTGAGCCTCATGTGGGACAGGGACTGTGTCCAACCCAATTTGCTTGTATCCACCATGACACGTAATGCAGGCCTGGCACACGTAGTGAGAATTATT
Organism: Tachyglossus aculeatus; assembly: GCF_015852505.1. Lineage (NCBI taxonomy): Eukaryota > Metazoa > Chordata > Mammalia > Monotremata > Tachyglossidae > Tachyglossus > Tachyglossus aculeatus. Next base: position 27,292,527 of record NC_052070.1, read on the forward strand.
ACCACATTGAATGCAGTTTGCTGAGAGACAGGGAAAACTTTTTCTCTGCATCACTTCACCCAAGCCCTTGGCTCTTTTGAGGTATAGAGAAATTTAGATATTTAGAGAAATTTAGATGGAGTATCTTGGTGGAGCTGAGAATTTACCAGAGAGCCCCACACATAGAGATGGGAGTGTAAAACCTCAGATAGTGTGAGATTGCATTAGATTTAAGACTGCATGTCCTCCAAGAAGCCTTTCGGGATTAAGTCCTCTTTTCCCCAGCTCCCTCTCCCTTCTGCGTTATCTATGCCCTAGGATCTGTGATCTTAGTTCATTCAATATTCATCCCACCCTCATCTCCACAGCACTTATATGCATATACTCAAATTATATGTTATAAATTACTTATTCATATTAATGTCTGTCTCCTCCCCTTGACAGTAAACTCGTTGTGGGCAAGGGAACATGTCTACAAACTCTGTTTTGTACTTGCAATCAATCAATCGTATTTATTGAGCGCTTACTGTGTGCAGAGCACTGTACTAAGCGCTTGGGAAGTACAAGTTGGCACCATATAGAGACAATCCCTACCCAACAGTGGGCTCACAGTCTAAAAGTCTTGCACTCTCCCAAGCACTTAATACAGTGCTCTGCACACAGTTAGTACTCAATAAATATCATTGATGATGATGGTAGTGATGATTAGGTAAAACTCTCCTGTGGATCCCCTTAACCATGGTAAACAAATCTGCATACTTACCATGTTTATATCTGGTGGATACAGCCCATCGCAGAAGAGGATTGGGAGAAAAAGAGGGGACTAGTTAATTGGGAGTAAGAAACCTCTGGGATATTTTCAAGTGACCTTGGAAAAAGCTGCAAGAGAAAAGATTCACCAGGTTGAACAGAGGCTTGACTCCCTGGGGATTGAGGTTTCTCTCTCGAAGGGGAGGAAAAAGGATCATGTAAATTGGCATCAGCGTTACCCTGGCTACTGAAAATTCTTAGGAAAGAATCTCAGTGGAAAGAACACAGGAGTGGGTGGTCAGGAATAATAATCATTGTGGTATTTCTCAAATGGTTACTATATGCCAAGCATTGTACTAAGTGCTAAGTTCTGCAGAAGATACGCGGTACTTAGACTCTTCACAGTCACTGCTCCACATGGAGCCCATAATCTAAGGTGGGGTAGAGAATGGATATTTTATTCTCATTTTTACTGATGAAGAACAGGGAAGTTAAGTGACTTGCCCAAGGCTACATAGCAGGTAAATTGCAGAGCCAAGATTAGGACCCAAGTCTCCCAAACCCAAATGGTGTCAGCATCAGCTGCATGGGGCTGGGCGTGATCCATTTATTCATTCATTCATTCAATCGTATTTATTGAGCGCTTACTGTGTCCGGAGCACTGTACTAAGCACTTGGGAAGGACAAGTCGGTAACATATAGAGACAGTCCCTACCCAACAAAGTGCACACAGTCTAGAAGGGGGTGACAGACAACAAAACAAAACATGTAGACAGGTGTCAAAATCGTCAGAACAAATAGAATTGTAGCTGTATGCACATCATTAACAAAACAAATAGAATAGTAAATATGTACAAGTAAAATAAATAGAATAATAAATCTGTACAAATAAATACAAGTGTTGTGGGGAGGGGAAGGAGGTAGGGCGGGGAGATGGGGAGGAGGAGAGGAAAAAGGGGGCTCAGTCTGGGAAGGCCTCCTGGAGGAGGTGAGTTCTCAGTAGGGCCTTAAAGGGAGGAAAAGAGCTAGCTTGGCAGATATATGGAGGGAGGGCATTTCAGGCCCGGGGAAGGACGTGGGCCGGGGGTCGACATTGGGACAGGCACGAATGAGGTACAGTGAGGAGGTTAGTGGCAGCAGAGGAGTGGAGGGTGCGGGCTGGGCTGGAGAAGGAGAGAAGGGAGGGGAGGTAGGAGGGGGCGAGGTGATGGAGACCTTTGAAGCACAGAGTGAGGAGCTTTAGCTTGATTTGAAGGTTGATAGGCAACCACTGGAGATTTTTGAGGAGGGGAGTAACATTCCCAAAGCATTTCTTGGCCCCAGGGACCATATTGCAATTGAATCTCAGCTAGCTGTCTTGGGCATGTTGGAGCATCTCACGCTGCCTGGCCCCATGGAACAGTGGGGAAATCAATCCTTCAATCCACTGTATTTTGACTGTATGCTCCTTATCAGTCATTCATTCATTCATTCTATCGTATTTATTGAGTGCTTACTGAGTGCAGAGCACTGTCCTAAGCGCTTATTAGTCAGTCAGTCAATCATATTTATTGGGCTCTTACTGTTGCAGAGCGCTTTTTGTGTGCAGAGCACTGTACTAAGCGCCTGGGAGAATACAGAGAAGCAGCATGACAGTGAATAGAGCATGGGACTGGGAGTTGGAAGGTCTTGGGTACTAACCCCAGCTCTGCCACATCTCTGCTGTGTGGCCTTGGGAACGTCATTTCACTTCTCTGTGCCTCAGTTTCCTCAGCTGCAAAATGGAGATTAAGAGTGTGAGCTCTATGTGAGAGAGGGACTGTGTTCAACCCGATCAACTTATATCTCAGTGCTTAGTAGTGTGCCTGGACTGTAGTAAGCCCTTAACAAATACCATAATTATCTAACCCAGTGCTTATAACAGTACTTGGCACATAGTAAACAATTAAAACAATAATAATAATAATATAATATAATAATAATATAACAATAAACAGACACATTCCCTACCCAAAATAGCCTAAAGTATGGAGAGGGAGACCGATAAGGAATGTTTCTATATTCCTAATGTTAAATTATACTCCCCCAACCACTTAGTACAGTGCTCAGGATACAGCAAATGCTCAATAAATGATTGATTGATTGAGTGCTTACTGTGTGCCCAACACTTTACTAAGTGCTTGGGAGAGTACAGTACAATAGAATTGGTACACAGGGAGTTTACAGTCTATTGGGAAGGGAGGAAATGTGCTGAGTTAAACTCCTAGAAGGCAGAGGAGCATCATGGTCTAATGAAAAGAGCCTGGATCAGGGACCCTTAGGACCTGGGTACTAATTCAGGCTCCACCTACTGTCTGCTGTGTGACTTTGGGCAAGTCACTTCTCTGTGCCTTAGTTATCTCATCTGTAAAATGGGGATTAAGACTATGAGCCTCATGTGGGACATGAACTATGTCCAGCACGATGATCTTGTATCTCCCCCAGAGTTTAGCACAATGCCCAGCACATAGTATTACTTAACGGACACTACTGTAAAAAAGAAAAGAAGGGCAGGGATAATATCTACCAACTCTACTGTACTCTCCCAAGGGTTTAGTACAGTGCTCTGCATACAATAAGTGCTCAATAAATTCCACTGATTCATTGATTGACTGCAAGACTGCTCTAGACTGTAAGCTCATTGTGGGCAAGGAGTATGTCTATTATATTGTTATATTGTACTCTCCCAAGTGCGTAGAAAGTGTTCTGCACACAATAAGTGCTCAATAAATTTGATTCGACAGACTGACTTCAAGAAGGGAGCTATCTGCAATTTCAGGTATCTAGGGACCCAGTTATCCTGCTATGGGCCCAAATACAGGTCAACTCTGAGACTGAAGCAGTCACTAGACCCCAAGGAATATCCTTTGTTTCACTACTCCATGACAACAGAAGGTAGGCAGTCTGCCTCTATTACCCTGTGATAATCTGAGCTTCTTCCCCTTTGCCTTGCCTATCTCCCACTACCTGAACCTTATTTCCCCCTAAGAAATGTTCGCTGTTCTCAGATGCCACTTTCTAACAGCATTTTTTTCTCCTTCTAATCTCTTTGTTTCACTTGATCTGCTGATGCAAATTAGCCTGTGAATGGTGTCAGGGTGATGAGAAACCTACAAAATTCTCCCTCTAGGCAACTGTACATCTGCTGTGGAGTGACTTCATTTGTCCCTGTGGTGCTAAAAGCAGGGAGTCAAATCTTTTAATATGGGTTGTGCATAATAATAGGTCCTACTCCATTCTGGGAAGCTTTCCTCAGTTCAAGATGTTTCAGACCAACATCAACACTCCATAAATACCTTCGTTTGACTGATGAATAGACACTTGACTGCCCTGACACAAAGCAAATGATAACAATAATTGTGGTATCTATTCAGCATTTACTATGTACCAGGCACAGTTCTGACAGGTGGGGTAGATACAAGTTAATCAGGCCCCAAATGGGATTCACAGTCCTAGTAAGAGGGAGAACAGTTATTGAATCCTCATTCTGTAGATGAGGGAATGGAGGCCAAGAGAAGTGAATTGATTTGCCCAAGGTTCCACAGCAGACAAGTGGCAGAGCCGGGATTAGAACCCAGTCCTTCTGAATCCCAGTCCCAGGTTCTTTTCTCTAGGCCATGCTGCTTCTCATAAAGAGAGTGGTACCCCCACCTCCCAAGGTAACACTGAAGTTAGAGAAGCAGCGTGGCTCAGTGGAAAGAGCATGGGCTTGGTAGTCAGAGGTCATGGGTTCAAATCCCTGCTCCACCTCTTGTCAGTTGTGTGACTCTGGGCCAGTCACTTAACTTCTCTGTGCCTCAGTTACCTCATCTGTAAAAGGGGGATTAAAACTTTGAGCTTCTCATGGGACAACCTGATCAACTTGTATCCTCCCCAGCACTTAGAACAGTGCTTTGCACATAGTAAGCACTTAATAAATGCCATTATTATTATTATTATTATTATTATTACCAGAAACAACCAAACACCCTTGTGTAAAAACCACGGTTAGGTCCCAAACAAAAAAATCCTATGGGATGGAACCTCCTTGAATGAGTCATCTACATGTGCTGCCTTGAATTCCTCAATGCCAACTCTCTCCTTGACCCCCTCCAATCTGGCTTCCGTCCCCTACATTCCATGGAAACTTCCCTCTCAAAGGTCACCAATGACCTCCTGCTTGCCAAATCCAATGGCTCATACTCTATCCTAATCCTCCTCGACCTCTCAGCTGTCTTCAACACTGTGGACCACCCCCTTCTCAACACACTATCCAAACTTGGCTTCACAGACTCTGTCTTCTCCTGGTTCTCCTCTTATCCCTCTGGCCATTCATTCTCAGTCTCTTTTGCGGGCTCCTCCTCCCCCTCCCATCCCCTTACTGTAGGGGTTCCTCAAGGGTCAGGTCTTGGTCTCCTTCTGTTCTCTATCTACACTCACTCCCTTGGTGACCTCATTCGCTCCCACGGCTTCAACTATCATCTCTACGCTGATGACACCAAAATCTACATCTCTGCCCCTGCTCTCTCTCCCTCCCTTCAGGCTTATGCTTCCTCCTGCCTTAAAGGCATCTCCATCTGGATGTCTGCCTGCCATCTAAAACTCAATGTGTCCAAGACTGAACTCCTTATCTTCCCTCCCAAACCCTGTCCTCTTCCTATCACTGTTGACGGCACTACCAACCTTCCCATCTCACAAGCCCGCAGCCTTGGTGTCATCCTCGACTCCACTCTCTCATTCACCCCTCACATCCAATCTGTCACCAAAACCTGCTGGTTTCACCTCCGCAACATCACCAAGATCCACCCTTTCCACTCCATCCAAACTGCTACCGTGCTGGTTCAATCATCCTATTCCGATTGGATTACTGCATCACCCTCCTTTCTGATCTCCCATCTTCCTGTCTCTCCCCACTTCAATCTGTACTTCACGCTGCAGCCTGGATCATCTTTGTGCAGAAACGCTCTGGGCATGTTATTCCCCTCCTCAAAAATCTCCAGTGGCTACAAATCAACCTACACATCAGGCAAAAACTCCTCACTCTCAGCTACAAGGCTGTCCATCACCTCAACCCCTCCTACCTCACCTCCCTTCTTTCCTTCCACAGCCCAGCCCGCACCCTCTGCTCCTCTGCCACTAACCTCCTCACGTGCCTTGTTCTCACCTGTCCCGCCGTCGACCCCCGGCCCACATCCTCCCCCTGGCCTGGAATGCCCTCCCTCCACACATCCGTGAAGCTAGCTCTCTTCCTCCCTTCAAGACCCTGCTGAGAGCTCACCCTCTCCAGGAGGCCTTCCCAGACTGAGCCCCCTCTTTCCTCTCCTCCTCCTCCCCCTCCCTATCCCCCCTGCCTTATCTCCTTCCCCTCCCCACGGCACTGTATATATGTTTGTACATATTTATTACTCTATTTATTTTACTTGTACATATTTACTATTCTATTTATTTTATTTTGTTCATATGTTTTGTTTTGCTGTCTGTCTCCCCCTTCTAGACTGTGAGCCCATTGTTGGATAGAGACAAGGACCATCTCTATATGTTGCCAACTTGTACTTCCCAAATGCTTAGTACAGTGCTCTACACACAGTAAGTGCTCAATAAATACAATTGAATGAATGAATGGATGGATGGATGGATGGATGGATGGATAGATGGATGGGGGTGGGTGGGTATGTGTGGGGTGTGTGTGTGTTTGAGGACAAGATTTCAGTGTCTGCTTCAGTTCTGCTCCCATTATGTGCAAAATAATTTGTGTCTGCCTGTCTACATTAGATTGCAAGCTTCCTGGAGGTAAGAGCCATGCCTTTTACTCTCACTGTACTCTCTGTAGCACTTAGTAGTGGATTCCGCACACAGTAGGCATACAACAAACTGTATCAGTTGACTGACTGAACTCTGATCATGAGGCACAGGAAGGGGAAGGAGGAAGGGAGTAGAGGGAGCTGAAGCCTAGTCCTAGGTATCACTCACCTCTCAATCAATCAATGATATTTATTGAACAATTATTGTGTGCAGAACACTGAATTAAATACTTGGGAGAGTACAGTGTGATAGTGTTGGTAGACACGATTCCTGCTCACACGGAGCTTACAGTCTAGAGAGTGAGGCAGACAGTAAAATAAATTACAGATAGGGGAAATGGCGAGTGTAAGGATATGTATATAATCAGTCACTCAATGGTATTCATTGTTTACTCTGTGCAGAACACTTCACTTAGTACTGGGAGAGTACAGTTTAGCAAAGTTGGCAGCAAAGCCTCACTTACGCTGTGAGGCTGGGGATTTGGTGAATATCGACTACTTAAGGCGGTACAGATCTGAGTGCAGAAATGACACAGCAGGGAGGGAAAATAGAGGAAATCAGGGCTTAGATACAGAAGATCTCTTGAAGAAGCTGTCATTTTAATGACGCTTTGAAGATGGGGAGAGTGGTGGTCTGTTGAATATGTTGGATATGAGTCTTCTAGACTGTGAGCCCGTTGTTGGGTAGGGACCATCTCTATATGTTGCCAACTTGTACTTCCCAAGTGCTTAGTACAGTGCTCTGCACACAGTAAGTGCTCAATAAATGCGATTGAATGAATGAAAGTGGAGGGAGTTCCAGGCCAGAAGAAGGATGTGGGAAAGGGAAAACTGGTGAGATTTACAAAACTTTGGTACAGTGACTTGGCATTTACAGGAGTGAAGTGTGCATGTGTATGTGTGTTTCATTTGTTTGTTTGTTTTTATTGCTTTTTAATGGTATTTGTTAAGTGCTTTCCATGTGCCAGGCACCCTACTAAGAGCTGGGATAAATGCAAGATAAACACAGTCCCGGTCCCACCTGGGGCTCCCAGCCTTAATCCCCATTTTACAAATGAGGTAACTGAGGCCCAGAGAAATTAAGTGACTTGCCCAAGGCCACACAGCAGAAAATTGGCTGAGCCAGGATCAGAACCCAGGTCCTCTGACTCTCGGGCCTATGCTCTTTCCATTAGACCATACTGCTTCTCTGACCATAGTAGAATATCAGTAAGGCAAAGTAGGAAAGGAGTAGCTTATTTAAAGCCAATGGTAAGAAGTTTCTGTTGGATGCAGGGTTAGATGGGCCATTCCTGGAGGTTTTCGAGGTGTAGGGAGATGTGGAACAAACTGATATTTGGAAAAATTTTCCAGGCAGCAGCGCACCTGTTTCTCCTCAACCCTTTGACTGTGTCTCCCCCTTTTAGACTGTGAGCCCAATGTTGGGTAGGGACTGTCTCTATATGTGCCAATTTGTACTTCCCAAGCGCTTAGTACAGTGCTCTGCATATAGTAAGCGCTCAATAAATATGATTGATTGATTGATTGATTTGACTGGTCTCACGTAACTCCCTCCTCTCCCTTGGTTCTACATAACCCTGACCTGGTCCATGAAGAACCCGTCCCCTCTTCCCCCTTGATCCCGTTTCTCCTAGTGCTGACTGATCTGTGGGGAGACGGTTGGTAATTTCCCCAAGGTTTCAAGAGAGTGTCTCAAGTCATCTCTGTGGTCTCCTGTCTGTAGCTACAACTGCGATGCTGGAGGCATCCCATAATGTCAGAGGCCAAGGCCATTAGGAGAGAGCATGATTTTGCCAGCCTGGTGGCTTCTCTGAGTCCAATTGTGAGCCACAAGCCTTAAGGTTTCCTTCCATCCTCTCAGCCCAAGTACCACTGATTGATTGATTGATTGATTAGGATGCTGTAGGTGGTTTACGGCAGGTTCACCCCAAATTGAAGCCAAAGCTGATTGGGTCTGATCAAAAATCACCCCCATAAATCAGTCATATTTATTGAGCTCTCACTTTGAACAGGGCACTGTACTAAGTGCTTGGGAGAGTAGCAAGCAACAATATAACAGACTCCTTCCGTTATCCATTTGGGAGGCAGATGGAGCACACGCCAGTTGGTATTAGTCAATATTTATTCACAGTCTGTCTGAACGCAGGTGTCTCCAGAGCTAGAAAAGGCCTTTATGATTATTGATATTTTTTCCCCTTGTTAGGGCAGAGAGTCAGCCCATCTGTTCCCAAACCCTCTGTCACACAGCCTCTGGCAGGAACGATTAGAAAGTGGAAGACTGTTAGGGTTGAGGCAAGTTATAGGCAAAAAGCTTTCAATCTGTTAACATTTTTCCACCTCCATGTAAATGTTAACCTTAAAAAGGAACTTACCCTATTCATTGTCATTCCTGGCAATGCTTCCTGCTAGTTCTTATTCTTTTTGATCTTTTGTTCTCAAACATCAGGACCTGTGTACTTTTTTATACTCCTCCACAGCTCTAAAGGGCAGGGATTTATGTCACATGCTTGATCTGCACTCCCCAAGAACTTAGTACATTCCAGTGGAGCTAAATAAACATTTCCCCATAATTGCAGGAAGGGGATTGCCACCTTCTCCATTGCATTTGTGTTAACTCTGTTGTACTGCACTCTCCCAGCTGCTCAGTACACTGCCCTGCATGTAGTAAGCACTTAATAAATACCATGGAGTGACTGACTGGTTGGAACAATCAGTTTGCCATGCTTAAGTCTTCAGGACCCGATCATGATCCGTTGATCAAGATGCTTATTTATTTTGTTATGTGGTTCTTAAAGGAATGGGCTAACGATCAGAAAATCACAAGGATTTACCAGAATTGCAAAGATTCAATAGCATCAAATATTCAGGAGAGTGAATGCAGATCTTTCACTTGGGATAGCTCTCCTGATATGTTTTGTGGAAGAAGATGAATTAAATATAGGTTCGGTTGGCAGGATTACACAGAGCCGATGGGAATTTGAAATCCACCTTTTTGCTAGCATTGTTTAATGACTAAGCAGGGGATTGGAAATGTGAGATGCAGTTAATGGGAAAAATGCACTAAACCAGCAGAGAATACCCACCTCGAATATTCTTTTTCAATTGATTTTCAAAGTTTATTTCTCCACTTTATGTCTTTGCAGTTGGAGAAGAAAGAAATGGTGAGAGGAAGAGAAAGGTTAAAGAGAAGTTAGGATCAGAGTTTTGAAAAGTGAAATTCCACATATGAGGTGACATTAGGGGTATGATCCATGTGTGGGAGAAAATAAAAGCTGAAAAAGAGACATCACTGCATCCATTCTAATTAGCAGCTCCTAGGGATTACAGTTAGTACTTGGCAGAAAGGAGAACAAGAGGCAGGTGATGAAATTGCATGCTATAAACTCGAAAGATATGTTAATGGCTCCACAGTTATCATTTCAGCCCATGTATCACCTTTACTACAGTAATATATATTTGCCTCCTATTCTCAGCTATTGACCCGGTGGAAAGAGCACAGCTCTGAGAATCAGGAGATTTGTTCATTCATTCATTCAGTTGTATTTATTGAGCACTTACTGTGCTCAGAGCACTGTACTAAGCATTTGGGAGAGTACAATATAACAATAAACAAACATATTCCCTTACCTCAATGAGTTTACTGTCTAGAGGGGTGAGACAGACATTAAGATAAATGAATTACACATGTGATAAATAGCAGCATGGCTCAGTGGAAAGAGCACGGGCTTTGGAGTCAGGGGTCATGGGTTTGAATCCCAGCTCTGCCAAGTGTAAGCTGTGTGACTTTGGGCAAGTCACTTCACTTCTCTGGGCCCCAGTTACCTCATCTGTAAAATGAGGATTAAGACTGTGAGCCCCCGTGGGACAACCCGATCACCTTGTAAACTCCCCAGCACTTAGAACAGTGCTTTGCACATAGTAAGTGCTTAATAAATGCCATTATTATTATTATTATTAAACGATGCGGGTTCTAGTCTTTATACTTTCTATAGCTGGCTCGGGAAGGTAAAGACCACACATGCACTTTGCTGTGTTCCTAAACGCTTACTCACACACTGTACTCCATGTCCCAAAATCAATCAATCAACCAATCAATCACTGGTATTCATTTAGCACTTGCTATGTGCAGAGCACTGTACTAAGCACTTGGGAGAGTACAGTACAACAGAATTAGTAGACACGTTCCCTGCTGTAATGAACTTAGAGTCCAGAGGGGGAGACAGAATAAATAATTTATAATATTTATAATAACATATAATTTAAAGGTTTCCAGAAGGAACCTGCCTAGCAGAGATTCATTCATTCATTCAATCATATTTATTGAGCGCTTACTGTGTGCAGAACACTGTACTAAGTGCTTGGGAAGTACATGTCGGCAACATATAGAGACGGTCCCTACCCAACAACGGGCTCACAGTCTAGAAGGGGGAGACAGACAACAAAACAAAACAAAACATGTGGACAGGTGTCAAGTCATCAGAATGAATAGAAGTAAAGCTAGATGCACATCATTAACAAAATAAATAGAATAGTAAATATGTACGAATAAAATAAATAGAGTAATAAATCTGTACAAATATATAAGTACTGAGGGGAGGGGAAGGAGGTAGGGCTGGGGGGTTGGGGAGGAGGAGAGGAAAAAGGGGGCTCAGTTTGGGAAAGTTCAAGCCACTAGCCCTACAATCACCATCATCATCATCAATAATATTTATTGAGGGCTTACTATGTGCAGAGCACTGTACTAAGCGCTTGGGAAGTACAAATTGGCAACATATAGAGACAGTCCCTACCCAACAGTGGGCTCACAGTCTAAAAGGGGGAGACAGAGAACAAAACCAAACATACTAACAAACTAAAATAAATAGGATAGATATGTAATCTATCTATCTATCTATCTATCTATCTATCTATCTACCTAATCTATCTATCTAATCAACTTCTCTGCGCAGATTCTTGTTCCTGGAATTTCAGGACTGATGCCTGTGCTTCGCTCCTGATAGAGGACTCCAGCCATGATGACCTTCATCTCTGTTGAGTATGAATACATCTACCAAGTGATCAGTTTTCCTCTTTAGTCAGGGGAAAATGTGGGCAGGAAAATGTGGGCAGCACATTTTCCCAGGCTTAAAGGGTTAAACCATATCTCTGACCTCATCCAGGATCATCTCTTCAACTCACAAAGGTGAACGTCCAACCATGATCTGTGGTCAGTACTGATATGACAAAGGACTTTAAGCACAAATGCTTCAGCAAGCACAAAAGAGAGTTTATCTGTACCAGAGCTGATGATCTAACTATAAGTAATAAATAATAGCCAAGTCCAATTGGGGACTATTTCAAAATTAATACACAGTGGATCTTCCTAACACATTTTGGAAATGATCAATCAATTTACTGAGTGCTTACTGTGTGCAGGGCACCGTACTAAACAATTGGGAGAGTAGAGAAGCAGCGTGTCTCAGTGGAAACAGCACGGGCTTTGGAGTCAGAGGTCATGGGTTTGAATCCCGACTCTGCCACATCTCTGCTGTGTGATCTTGGGCAAGTCACTTAACTTCTCTGGGCCTCAGTTCCCTCATCTGTAAAATGGGGTTTAAGACTGTGAGCCCCACACGGGACAACCTGATCACCCTGTATCTTCCCCAGCGCTTAGAACAGTGCTTTAGCACATAGTAAGCGCTTCACAAATGCCAATTATTATTATTATTATTATTATTATTATTACAACACAACAATAAACTGGTGTCACCAGTGTTCCAGGAAGCCACCGGGCAGAGGGAGAAACAGCTGCAGAATACTAGCAGCAAGGTACCCACATTGAGCCTGAATCGGTCCATGCCGGATAATCGTGGCGCCTCTGGAATTGCTTAATGAGAAGGTTCAGTCACGCAAGCCTCAAAACAAAGATCTCTCACTTAAACATTTCTGCAGACTAGGAACAAAAGGCAGGGGAATCGGAACTGCTTACATCATCAGAGAAGGAATTTGCCTGAGCAAATGTTCCCCAAGATCCAATATCAGATCATCGTTTTTGAGGAGAAGAAAGTCCTTCAACCTGCAGGACTCTTTGGTGGACTGGGAACTAAGGGAAGTGTCTGGAAGCCACTTGGGAGTATGGATTTCTTTGGTAACACAAGAAACAATCAAGTCTTTGCTGTAAAGGGGTGCATCTACCAGGTGACACTGGGTCAGTGCAACCTGGTTTGTTGAGTCAGAGGATGGTTTTAGTAAAGAGGATCTGTTGTGAGCCATGATCTCGGTGTGCGACCCTTTGGCAGTGATTACCTAGAAGAACAGTCCTGTTACCCGACAGGGCCAGTGGTAACAGGTAGCCTTGGAAGTAGCAGCAACTGCAGCAGCGATAATAGGTGTCACGTATTAGGAAGCACGTGGCGTCATGGACAGAGCACAGGCTTGGGAGTCAGAAAACCTGGGTTCTAATCTCAGGTCTGCCACTTATGTGCTGTGTGACCTTGGGAAAGTCACTCAATTTCTCTGTGCCTCCGTTTCCTCATCTGTAAAAAGAGGATTAAATACTTGCTCGCCCTCCCGCTTAGACTGTGAGCCACATGTGGGATAGAGACTGTGTCTACCCTGATTAATTTATATCTACTCCATCAATTACAACAGTATTTGACACATAGTAAGCTCTTAAAAATGCCATTATTACTATCATCATCATCATCATCAACATCATTAGTTATATAAATACAAAGAATTGAAAAAACAACTGTGGGAAGAGGAGAGCATGGGGGAGACCTCAGAAGGGATCAGGGAGACAAGGAACGGGAGGAATCTGGAGAATGGGATGCAGGAAGGGCAAGGAGGAAAGCCAAAACCAGTAAGGGCAGGGTAAAAAGGGAAGGGCTAGGGAGAGAGAGAGCAGGGTGTGGTTGCTTATCTGGAAAATCCACAAATATGGAAACACAAGTGCAAATTACTTCAACAGGAAATAAAACTGTGGTAACTGCCACCTTCTCTCCTGTCACCTAGCATCCCTGCTCCCAGAATGCCCTGTGGGCACTGGCTGGAGATAAAAGAGGATTAGAGGAAATGAGGGTATAGTCAGGGAAGGCTTCTTGGAGGAGATGTGATTTAATAATAATAATAATAATGGCATTTATTAAGTGCTTACTATGTGCAAAGCACTGTTCTAAGCACCGGGGAGGTTACAAGGTGATCAGGTTGGCCCACAGGGGGCTCATAGTCTTAATCCCCACTTTACAGATGAGGTAACTGAGGCACAGAGAAGTTAAGTGACTTGCCCAAAGTCACACAGCTGACAAGTGGCAGAGCCGGGATTTGAACCCATGACCTCTGACTCCAAAGCCCGGGCTCTTTCCACTGAGCCACGCTGCTTCTCTTCTCTTAAGCAGCCACTTCCCTGTTGTGTGACCTGGGGCAAGTCACTTAACTTTTCTGTGCCTCATTTCTATTATTATTAACAATCATTTCATTATTATTATTATCATTACTGCTAGTGATATCATTATTACTCTCATCATGGTATTTGTTAAGTGCTTGCTATATACGAAGAACTGTTCTAAATGGTGGAGGTGATACAAGTTAATTAGGTGGGACACAATTCCTCTCCCACATGTGGCTCACAGTCTCATCAGGAGGGAGCACAGGCACTGAATCCCCATTTTACAGATGAAGAAACTGAGGCACAGGGTCACACAGGAGACAACTGGGAGGCCTTGGAAAAATGCCCAGGTTCTCTGTCTCCCAGTCCCGTCCTCTTTCTACTAGGCCACACTGCTTCTGCTTCCTCAGTACCCCCCGTGGGACAACCTGATCTCCTTGTAATCTCCCCAGCGCTTAGACTAGTGCTTTGCACATAGTAAGCGCTTAATAAATGCCATCATTATTATTATTATTATTATTACCTGTTGCCTTCTCTTCCTCCATCAAGGGTCCCTGCTTCTGCTCTGCTCTCTGCCAAATAAACTGGCGATCCAAGCTACTTCTCCACACGCCTCCAGCATGAGGCTTCCATGGAACCCCCGGAACATTGGAATTTTCAGGGATACCCTCAACTCTGAGCCCCGAGATGCCTGAAATTCTCCTCTAACTACAAAACAGTCCTTATTTTGTTTATATTGTGTGCATTTCGTCTGTGTAGGGGAAGCAGCGTGGCTCAGTGGAAAGAGCACGGGCTTGGGGCAGAGATCATGGGTTCAAATCCTAGCTCCACCACTTGTCCGCTGCGTGATCTTGGGCAAGCCACTTAACTTCTCTGGGCCCCAGTTCCTTCATCTGTAAAATGGGGATTAAAACTGTGAGCCCCAAGTAGGACAACCTGATCACCTTATCTCCACCGCGGCACTTAGAACAGTGCTTTGCACATAATAAGCGCTTAACTAATTCCACCATTATTATTATTATTTCATGTTTCATTATTCCTGGTGCATCTATCTCCAGGCCCTTCTCCCCACTTAAACTCGTAGATGTGTGAGCCCTCAGGGACAGAGACCATATCTAATTTATTAAGCATTTACTGTATGCAGAGTACTGTGCATTATCTCTCGGAGCTTAATACAGTGCTGTGCACACAGTAAACATTTAATAAATATGATTACTACACCCAGGAATAGTGAAGCAGCAGGACCTGTTGGAAAGAGCACAGGACTGAGCCAGAAAACCTTGGCTCTAATCTCAGGTCTGCCACTTGCCTGCTGTGTGGACTTGGACAAGTCACTTAACTTCTCTGTGCCTTAGTTTTCTCATCTGTAGTATTCATTCATTCAGTCAGTCAGTCATGTTTATTGAGCACTTACTGTGTGCAGAGCACAGTACTAAGCACTTGGAAAGTACAATTTGGCAACAGATAGAGACAATCCCTACCCAACAATGGGCTCTCAGTCTACAAGGGGGAGACAGGCAACAAAACAAAACAAGTAGGCATCAATAGCATCAAAATAGATAAATAGAATTATAGATATATACACCTCATTAACAAAATAAACGTGAAGATTAAATACCTGTCCTCCCTCTCCTCTAGACTGAGTCCCATATGGGACAGGTACTGCATCTGACCTGATTAAATTGTATCTACCCCAGCGCTCAATAGAATGCTTGGAAACATAGTTAACATTAACTAGTAACATAATTATTCATTATTATTATTACTATTACCGCCATTGAGTTTGACAAGGAATCCTATACATCCAGCAACATAGCTTAGTGGAAAGAGCATAGGCCTGGGAGAAAGAGGACCTGGGTTTTAATCCCGTCTCCTCCCACTTAATAATAATAATAATAATAATGACATTTGTTAAGCGCTTACTATGTGCAGAGCACTGTTCTAAGCACTGGGGGGGGGATACAAGATGATCAAGTTGTCCCCCGTGGGGCTCGCAGTCTTAATCCCCATTTTGCAGATGAGGTAACTGAGGCTCAGAGAAGTTAAGTGGCTTGCCCAAGGTCACACAGCAGACACGTGGCAGAGTCGGGATTCGAACCCATGACCTCTGACTCCAAAGCCCGTGCTCTTTCCACTGAGCCATGCTGCTTCTCTCACTTGCCTGCTGGGTGACCTTAAGCAAGTCACTTAACTTCTCGGGGCCGCAATTTCCTCAACTGTGAAATGGAAATGTAATGCCTGTTCTCCCTCCTACTTAGAGTGTAAGTCCCTTGTGGCTAGGGACTGTGATGGATCTGATTATCTTGTATAATAATAATAATAATAATAATAATAATAATAATAATAATAATAATAGCATTTATTAAGTGCTTACTATGTGCAAAGCACTGTTCTAAGCGCTGGGGAGGTTACAAGGTGATCAGGTTGTCCCACGGGGGCTCACAGTCTTAATCCCCATTTTACAGATGAGGTAACTGAGGCACAGAGAAGTGATGTGACTTGCCCAAAGTCACACAGCTGACAAGTGGCAGAGCCGGGATTTGAACCCCTTACCTCTGACTCCAAAGCCCGGGCTCTTTCCACTGAGCCACGCTGCTTCCTGCTTATCTACCCTAGCTCTTAGAACAGTGATTCATCCCTCTTAGCTACCTGTCCCCCTTGTTGATTTCCAAATTCCCACTTCCAGTTATCCAGATGGTAGCTCTTTGGGAATACTGCTGTCATTGGTTCGTTGCTAATGAATCTGTTTTAAAAATCAGGGTAGTGACTGTGTCCGATATCAGTCTTTGTGGCTATATAGAACACTTGTCTTATGCTGTCAAGTTGTCTCCGACCCATAGCAAAGCCGTGGATGCATCTCTCCCAGAACGCCCCAACTCCATCTGCAATCGTTCTGGTAGTGTATCCATAGAGTTTTCTTGGGAAAAATATGGAAGTGGTTTACCATTGCCTCCTTCCGTTCAGTACACTTGAATATCCACCCTTTATTCTCTCCCATGCTGCTGTTGCCCAGCACACGTGAGTTTTGACTTGTAGCAGATTGCCTTCCACTCGCCAGCCACTGCCCAAGCTAGGAATGGAATGGGTATGCCTCTGCTTGACTCCCCTCCCATAGTCGAGACTGGTAGAGGACTGGGAACTCTCCAGATGAGACCCTGAGAGGGGATATAGTATACAGGCCTCTGTAATTCCTTATAAAGGCTTTGTGTCTGATGTGAAGCCTGATGCTAAATTAGCATCAAGCTCCGTCTGTCTCCCAGGGGACATACTCCCTTCTTGTTTACTACCTCTTTGTCTCTCCTTGAATCACTAGTTAAAGTGCTCCTTAGGTAACGGAATTCAGTGCCAGTGTTAACTCTTTGTGATTGATGGGTGGATGGTAATATCACCATTTCCCTTCACAATAATAAATATTTCACCATTAGAATACAGATTAAATCCAACTATTTTCTTAAGGCCTAAAGAATAAAACAGCACAGTATAAGCGAATGGCATGGACATTATTGCAAGTTAAAAAAATAAGCAAATGTTACTTCTCCATATTATTCTATATTGGAAAAAATGCACAGTAAAAATAAATTTTTTTGCTTCCTGTTCTGGCCTCTTTATGACCAGCTCTTCAACTGAGAGAGAATGAGGATTTTCTTTGCAAGATGAAATGTCAAGGTGAGTTTGTTCAAAGCATTCCAATTCCTAGGTTTAACCATGATCTACAACCGCATTTGAGTCTCTTATGGTAATTTCTACATTGAGTCTCATATAGTTCGGCCAGGCCCATTCATTCACCCTATTCATTCAACATTTATGAAATACTGTAGATGTTGCCTTGTAGAAGGGTTATATAATAATGATGATGGCAATTGTAAGAAACTTACTTTGTGCCAAACACTGTAAAGGTAATAATAATGATAGCTGTGATATTTGTTAAGCCCTTATCATGTGCCAAGCACTGTGTTAAGCACTGGGGTAGATACAAATAATCAGGTCCCATATGGGGCTCACAATATAAGTGAGAAAACAGGTATTGAATCCCTATTTTGAAAATGAGGGAATTGAGGAACCGAGAATTTAAGTGACTCGTCCAAGGACATATAGCAGCAATGTCCTAAGCATTGGGGAAGAAAAAATATAATCAAGGTGGACACAGTCCCTGTTCCACGTGACACTCACATTCCAGCTAGGAAAGAGTAAGATTAACCTCCATTTCACACACGAGGAAACTGAGGCATAGATAAATTGGGCAAGTCACTTCATTCATTCAATACAATTTAATGAATGAATGAATACACTACGTGACTTGCCCATGGCAGAGCCAGGATGAGAAGTCAAATCCTCTGATTCCAGGCCTGTGGTCTTTCCATTATCCCACCCAGCAAGAGTAAAGGAGTTTTGAAGGAGCTAAAAGGAGAAATCCCCCCCCCCCCCCCATTTCCTTCAGAGGAGGTGTCTGTGGCAGAAATGATTTTGAGCAGAAAGATGTCCCAGCAACCAGCTCTATTTGCCAAGCTCAGTGAACAGCAAACAGACTCAAGGGAGTGAAGGAAAACATCACTGAGCAAATTTAAAACCTCTCCTTGCTTTGGCTCTCCTCCCTGGTTCAGTTGATCTGAGGTTACTGTTAGGTCAAATTCCAAGGGCCCAGGAGACAGGATGGGCAATTGCCATTGTCAGTGAAAACTGAAAATGTGTGTGTTGAGTGGCAGAGTGCTTGCGGTGTTCTCTTTCACTTAGCCATAAGGCCTGGGCAGTTTATCGGACAAGCTAAATTGTACTGTTCAATTAAACCTCCCTTGAGGGAAAAATGGTCCCTCTGGAGCGTTCGTTTTAGAACAGATGAAATTTCAATATGTATGAATTGACTGACTTTATTAGGCTGTTTGTTTCTCCACGTAATTGGGTGGGGGAGCAACGTCTCTGCTCCCGTCGCTCCCTCAGGAATGCTTCCCCTCAAGGACAAATGCAGCCACGTGGCCCTGGAGAGTTGTCTCCCTCAGTCGAATGTAAGCTCCTTGTGGGCAGGGAATAATAATGATAATAATTGTAGTATTTGTTAAGTGCTTACTATGTGCCAGGCACTTTACCACGTGCTGGGGCGGATACCAGCAGAATTGGGTTGGACACAGTCCCTGTCCCGCGTGGAGCTCACAGTCTTAATCCCCATTTTCCAGATGAAGTTACTGAGGCACAGAGAAGTGAATTGACTTGTCCAAGGCCACACCGCCGACAAGTTGTGGAGCTCAGATTAAAATCCATGACCTTCGGACTCCTTGGCCCGTGCTCTAAGTATTTACCAACTCTGTGTGATTGGACTCGCCCAAGTACTTAGTACAGTGCTCCGCACACAGTCAGTGCTCCATAAATGCCATTGATTGATTGAGACAGTGTGAAACATATTCATCTTTCCTCTACGCTACTAAATTTATTCTCCTGCATAAAGCACAGGGTTTGAAGTCAGAGGTCGTGGGTTCAAATAACGACTCCGTCAATTGTCAGCTGTGTGACTTTGGGCAAGTCACTTAACTTCTCTGTGCCTCAGTTCCCTCATCTGTAAAATGGGGATTAAGATTGTGAGCCCCACGTGGGACAACCTGATCACTTTGTATCCCCCCAGTGCTTAGAACAGTGCTTTGCACATAGTAAGTGTTTAACAAATGCCACCATTATTATTATTATTATTTATTATTATTATTATCTAGATTGCAAGAGACTTGTGGGCAGGGACCGTGTCTACCAACTCTGTTGCATCATACACTCCCCAGTGCTTAGATCAATGCTCTCTGCACATAGTAAGCTCTCAATAAATACTACTGATTGAGAGAGTGAAAAATAACTATGTTACATCTACTGAACTATGATTACTCTCCAGTGATCCAATCAAGATTACAAGAGCCTTGCAGGTAGGGAACTTGTCTACAAACTCTGTTGTAGTCTACTCTCCCAAATGCTTAGTATAATGTTCTGCCCAGAGTAAGCTCTCAATAAGTATCGTTAATTGATTTGAGGACAAGGAACTTGCTTAATCACTCTATTCTACTCTCCTCAACATTATATAATAATGCTTATAATGGTATTCTTTAAGGGCTTACTATGTGCTAAGCGCTGGGGTAGCTACAAATAAATCAGCATAGACATTGTCCCCCATGCAGCTCACAGTCTTAATCCCCATTTTACAGATGAGGAAACTGAGGCACAGAAACGTCAAGTGACAGCACAGCAGACATGTGGCAGAGCTGGGATTAGAACCCAAGTCCTTCTGATTCCCAGGCATGAGTTCTATCCATTAAGCTACGCTGATTCCATATACTGTGTTTGGCACACTGTAAGCTCTCAGTAGATAGCACTGACAGACATTACTTATACCTGTATATATGTATATATGTTTGTACATATTTATTACTCTATTTATTTTACTTGTACATATCTATTCTATTTATTTTATTTTGTTAATACGTTTGGTTTTGTTCTCTGTCTCCCCCTTCTAGTGAGCCCACTGTTGGGTAGGGACTGTCTCTATATGTTGCCAACTTGTACTTCCCAAGCGCTTAGTACAGTGCTGTTCACACAGTAAGTGCTCAATAAATATGATTGACTTATTGATTGATTATCTTGTTCTCAAAGCCACTGCTATGAAGGGGTGAATGCCTGATGGGATTGACCCTGCACAGCTAATGGTTTCTGACTGAAGAACCACCGAGGGAATCTCACATGTGGATCCGCTCAGTGGGAAATCTGAAACATAGGGGGCAAAAACTGCAACAACCACTGAGGCAACAGCCCTGGAGCTATTAAATTGTTATATTGTACTCTCCCAAGTGCTTTGTACAGTCCTCTGCACACAATAAGCCTTCAGTCAATATGATTCATTGAGGAGCTGCTGCATTGTGGAGTTGAGACACTGCCTCGGCATTGTACTGCACTCGATTTGACTGTAAACAAATTTTGTACATACAAATTTTGTACATAAAAACATCAGGAGAGGTTTGCAGTGTGCTGGGCCTTGGCCCAGTTGCCTCCTCACTGCATGCCGTGCTCCAGTGGGAGCATCACTGGCAGGACCAGAGAGTAATAGTGGCACTGCCCAAATCACCAGCACTATATTCAACTCAATCAGGCAAGCTGTAAGCCCCAGCATCTTTTTATAACTGGGCTAAGCTGATCCATCATTTACTATAGTAAACTCTGGACTGATTCAGGTGTAGTCACCCTCTGGACTGGGTTCCTATCAGCTTTCCCCTGCAATTATAATAAAAAGAGAAAGGAAAATTTTTGACAGAATAACATACATTTAGGAAAGCAATGCTCGCAAGCTTTGCGAAATTTACCTGTTTTTAAGTATGTTATGCCTAACACCACTCAGAATGGCCCCTTAAATAGTTAAATTTCTGTTATGATCTTGAATCATCCTTGCTGGAACTAACACTCTGAGGAAAACTTTAGAGAGGACATGAGCTATTTCGGTCATAGTAACAAAAACAAGATCGAGCCTCAAACCCATTAGAGACACAACCACCCTGTTTTCCTATGAGCTTTTATTAACATCAGATTGGATGGAAACAACTGCAGATATACCACAGTCCTGGCTTCTAAATCATTTTAAGGCAGTTCTTGGTTTTGCCCTTCAAATAGTGTGCTTTCTGAATTCCTTAGGTTCTTTTTTCCATATCCTGCCATAAATATGCAATAATGCGCTTTACAAGCCTCTTGATTTTTCATAATAAAACAGGAAAAAACAGTGAATTTTCCATTAACTTCTTTTGCATGAGGATCCAGTTTGAACTGGTTGATTTCAGCAGTTGTATTTGCCACTTCATTTTTCATGACGTGGAACAAACAGTAACAAAAAAACTTGGCATTTGACATTTGACATGCGAATTGCTTTGGCTTTATATGAGTGTGAGTTTTTGTTCCAGGGGCTTTGTAAGTGTATTTCTGGGTGCAAAACAGTTCCCAAGCAGTTAGGGGAAACAGTGTCTGAAGAACCTAGAGAGGCCAAAGACTAATTCCTTCATAGCTGTGGAGAATAGAAACATTTCAGTGTGCTTTTGTTGGAGTTTTGTTTCCACAAACCCATGGCACTGTTCTATGAAGTCACTCAAGGAGCAAGATTATTGCCAGAGAATATTATTTTCTATGCCTTGTTCTTTCCACATCAAAACCACAATTATTCTCTCTCTCTCACACAAACACAAAAATGAGTATTCAGGATGTCTCACATGGGGCTCACAGTCTTAGTCCTCATTTTACAGATGAGGCAACTGAGGCAAAGAAGAGTTAAAGTGACTTGTCCAAAGTCACACAGCTGACAAGTAGAGGAACCAGAATCAGAACCCATGACCTCTGCCTCCCAAGCCTGTGCTCTTTCCACTAAACCACGCTGTTTCTCTGTTCCATTCCGTTCTGTTCTTCCTTGCTCCACAGTATTTAGGCTTATATCTGTTATTGTTTACTGATATTAATGTCTGTCTCCCACCCTCTAGACTGTAAGCTCATTGTCAGCAGGGAATGTCACTGTTTTTTTGTTGCATTGTACTCTCCGAAGTGCTTAGTATAGTGCTCTACACTCAGTCAGCTCTCAATAAATATGATTGAATGAATGAATGATCTGCATCAAGCAAGCTTGCGCAGTCAGCTGAGGACTTTCCCCTTCAGAGACCTGTCAGTAGATAATACTTTGAATTTTTAGAACACTCTTGTTTTACTAAAAGCACTTACCTAGCTCATATTATCCTCATGATACCCACAAGAGATAGAGGAGGTATTATTTTGCACATGAAGAAACTAAAACAGAAAGATTAAGCAACTACCAAGATCACACAGCAGCCCAGTTCCAGAACTCCCAGAGCTATGCTTGGTCCATTAGCCCTCCTTGCCTTTTAATCCTTTCTGTTCAGCGTTGCTGGGTCAGTCGTGACACGGGATAACAAGGGAGAGTCCAGAGGCTCTCAGGTACAGATTTAGAGTCTCTCAAGTCCCATTCTACCTCTCCCAGCACTGTCGAGACTAAAGCCAAAGCAGACTGTGTAGAAAAACAACATGGAGTGCCATGATGGGCTGGCAAGTCCTCCTTGCACATCCTAATTCCCAGGGGGTAGTCATTCTTCAGAACTGCTGTCTTTATTTCCCTCTTCCCTGAACCACTATCTACTATGTCCCCGCAGGGAGGCTGTCATAGTTATTGCAGTGAAAGCTCTTTAAATGTGAACCCAGAGGACTGAGAAATCATTTTCCGAAATAACTAGCTCGCAGTTTCGTCTGGCCCATTCGACATGAAGCTCCTACACCATCCACACCTTAATCCCGCCTTCTTCTGTGGCTGCCCTCCCCCTGTACTGCATTCCCTCAGAGTTTCATACTCAGAGTCTCCTAAAAACTGAATCAAAGGGAATAAGTAATGCTATTCAATCTCCAACAGGCCTTCTGCCAGGTTCCCACCAAGATCCCTTCAAGCTCTGGCTTGACTTTTCCGGTCACTATAGCTAGTGATTTTTCCCTCTCAGGCCGGGCAGACACGCAGGGCAAAGTTGATAGTTGTTGTCTTCAGAGAGGATCGGGTCTGCTTGGGGGAACGAGCTCAGGCCACATTTCCTCAACCTCGTTTACCCCACTCCTCCCTCAGAGAACCAAAATCAGAACAAAGGGAGAAACTCAACAGGCAGCCAGCACCTGGCATGGAATGGATTATTCATTCCATATCCATGAGAGAAGACACGATTATGTGGCTCCGTGGCTCTTGTTCAATGTCAAAGAGAGTGTGGAAGCAATAGTGTGGTAATAGGCTCCAGACCAATACAGTGTTGTTCAACCTTCTCTATCACTGAGAGACCTGGACCCTACACAAGTGACACATCTGGCTCCTGGCTCACTTACAGGGCATTCTAGATCAATCAACCCAGGGTACTTATTGAGCGCTTACTCTGTGCAGAGCATTGTATTGCACTAAATGCTTGGAAGAGTGCAAGAATCAGTAGACAGGATTCCTGTCTTCAGGAGCTTACAGCCTATGGCAATTTGGAGTCAGCCTTCTAGTATCAAAACTAGGCTCAACTAAACACAGCCTTGCTGGGAAGGAAATAAGAAGAGGAGAATGATTGCCAGCAGGATACCCAAACAGCTCCTGAATGAGGTGGAGAAATTGGGAAACTGAAAGCAGGGAGGGCAGAGGAAGCACTTTTAAGGATATGGGAAAACAAAGTCTCAGACAATGTTGTGCCCCAGCTGAAAATTGGGAGTCAGCTGCTAAGGACTTGCATTGCATGGCATTGATGGGAGTGGTTCTCTATTTTTTTAAATGGTATTCTTAAAGCACTTACTATGTGCCAGGCACTGTACTGAGCACTGGGGTAGATACCAGCTAGCCAGGTTGTACGTAATCCCTGCAACACATGGGGCTCACAGTCTTTATCCCCATTTTATAGTTGAGGTAACAGGCACCGAGAAATTAAGTGTCTTGCCCAAAATAACACAGCACGGAAGTGACAGAGCAGAGATTAGAACCCAGGTCCTTCTAGCTCCCCTGCATGTTCTCTACCCACTAAGCTGGGCTGCTTTTCCCTTTGAGAAATAGGGACAAGGAAACAAAGGAGACCAGACCACAGAGTACAGAGTATTGTACTAAGTTTTTGGGAGAGCATGATATAGGTAAAAAATATATGGTCTCTGTCCTCTGGAATTCATATTGTAATAGGGAAGACAAACCAAAATGATTTGCAGATAGGAATGGAAAATCTAGATGTAGCTGGGTACAAGAAGGGAAAAATGAATAGGTGAATGTGTAAGTCCATAAATGAGTACATAAATCAAAATGGACCTAAGCAGTCCCTTTAGACTGTAAGCTTTTATTCTTAGAGCAACATGGCTCAGTGGAAAGAGCATGGGCTATGGAGTCAGAGGTCATGGGGTCAAATCCCGGCTCCACCACTTGTCAGCTGTGTGACTTTAGGCAAGTCACTTAACTTCTCTGTTCTCAGTTACCTTATCTGTAAAATGGGGATTAAGATTGTGAGCCCCCCGTGGGACAACCTGATCACCTTGCAACCTCCCCAGCGCTTTGAACAGTGCTTTGCACATAGTAAGTGCTTAATAAATGCCATCATTATATTATTATTATTATTAAACTGTAATGTCCTTTTGGGCAGGGGACATACATATCAATCCATTACATTTAACTCCCCCAAGTGCTTAGATCAGTGCTCTGCATGCTGTAAGTGTTCAATAAATATTGTTTGATTATTGATTGCAAGTGGCTGTGAGTGAATGATTTTTCTATCAGGGACACTGGATGAGTCTGACATTTCAATACTGAAAACCTGCACAGAGAATGGATTGCATGGCTGACATGGCTAGGGGCTTAGACATCACCACTTGAACTCTTTCTTCTTTGCTACTCTGTTACCTGCTGGGATACTGAGAACTTATAACATCCATTGAACACTTTAGGAGTGCAGAGCATTGTAATAAGTGTTGGGAGAGAATACCCAGGTGGAAATACCCAGGTATTAACGGTCCCTGTCCCTAAGGGGGCTGAGCTCAGTGAGCATTTAGGCAGGCAAGGGTGCAACGCACTATGAAGTTCATGACAAAGTTTTACATGGGGAGGACCCAACTATAGCTAAAGTGTTCACAGCCCTGAGCAGAATCTGAGCCAAAATACCATGACGTCCCAGTCTGCCTGGAAGCTGGGGTCTTCTCCTCTCAGGAATGAGAGAGAAATGGAGAGCAACACAGAGAGAGAGAGACAGACAGACAGAGACAGAGACTGAGAGATTTTTCAGGATTCCTCCTCTGCCTGTCCTCATTTTGGAATGTCTTTGATGAGTATTTGGTCAGAAATATTCAGCACTGTTGGAATAGCCCCAATAGGCAAACTCAAGCCTAGAACCCAGTTCCTGTGACTCCCAAAACAGTGCTCTTTCTGCTGACCCAAAACAAATGGTCAGCTGTGACTACAGAAGTGCTGAGGGGTTAGTTGGGTGGATATGACCTGGGGAAAAAAAAAATGTATGAGAGGATATTGTTACCAGGCCTGGGTGACCCCCACTCAATGTCGAGGGAGGCAGGGGCCAACTTCCTGAGCTAGCTATCAGGCCAAGCCCAGGATCCCAGATGGGAGCATGTCTGCGTCAGACAGGGAGAAGAGGAGATGGAGAAAGAGGAGGAGCAGGAGGAGAGTGAGAGATTGCAGCTTTCCTGCAAGGTCTGTGATGCAGGTGTGCAGTGTTAATAGGGGGAGTGGGAGAAGAGAGGGAAAGTTGGTTTCTCCAGAGTCTGTGATACAAGCAGTGACATGTAGGATGAAGGGTCTGGGACCTGCTGGGGAGCAAGGGTGGGCCCTCACCCTGTGGCAAGCTCAGTCTGTCATGGGGATGGTATCCCCTGCCCCCTTTCCTTGGAAATCAGAGCCCTGCTTCCAGCATCCCTTCATCTCCTTCTCCCCTGTGCATCCTGGAGTGGCATGTAGAGCTTGGTCCAACGGTTATGGATTCCCCTTTCCCCTCCCGCTCCCCAGTGATCAAAATCCCATGGAGGCAGGGAGCCGGACTCCCCTCCCTATCTCCGCCCCCAATCCTCCTGGTCTGGAGTCTGGTGGGGGTCCAACCCTGCCACCTCACCTCCACCCAGCACTTGACAAGCCCCAGAGCACAGACACATAGTGTCTGTGAACCCAGGATGCCGGTTCCCTGGGTGCTCCACCCAGAGGAGTGGACTCTGATGGTGTGGCCCCTGACTGGCTGAGGGAATGGATTGCTGGCCCAGCATTTAATGGAAGGCCCCAGTGGATTTGTGCCAGTATGACCTGGGGAGGAAACATGTAAAAACCAAAGCAATTCGAGGCCAGAATTGCAGGCAACATATGCTCACCACCTCAAGTGCTTACCACAGTGCTCTGCAAACAGTTAAGCACTCAATACTGACTGACCTGTACTTCATGGACAGGTGCTGGAGCCTTCCGGAAGAGAGTGAGAACAAAGCTGCTTGGACAGTGGTAGCAAACGTCCTGGAGACGGTGGGATTCGCCTAAGCTTCAAAGATGGGGAGAGCTGTGGTCAGGTGGATTTGAAGTGGGTGGGAGCTGCTGGCAGGATGAAGAGAGCTAGGGTAAGGGGCCAAACGTTGGGAGAAGTGAGAGCGAGGGACATTGAGAACATTCAATAGAGAAAAGTAGAGTGTGGGCTAGGGAGCTGTTGGTAAAGAGAACAGATAGGTAAGAAAAAAAGAACTCAGAGGTTCTTGAAGCCAGACAGGAGTTTTTCTTGAGGTGGAAGGAAATGAAGTTTATCTTGCCACTGACCCCTAGACTGTGTTCTTACTTAGAGCTGGGCCTTCCTCTCCTGTCATTTTTAGCAGTCCACCACCTTCAAAGCCCTCCTAAAATCACATCTCCTCCCTGAGGCTTTTTCTAAGGCCTATTTTACCTCCTCCCTCGCATTCTCTCTTTCACTCTTGCACTTGGTTCTTGCATCCCTTAAGCACTTGATATTCACCGCACTCTCAGCCCCATGGCACTTGTGTGCATATCTTTACCCTCTTCCATTTCCCCTATCTGTAATTTATTTTAATGTTTGCCCCCTACCCCTGCTAAACTGTAAGCTTCCTGTGGACAGTGATTGTATCTACCAATTCTTTCATACTGTACTCTCCCAAGCACTTAGTCCAGTGTTCTGCACACAGTAAATGCTCAATAAATATCACTGATTGTTGATTGAATCCCTTTAAGAATGCAAGAACCTCAAAAGCCAACATTGGCATATTTTTTCTCCTCTCAAATGTGCCCTTACCACTAATTCAAGTACAGGAACATGGGCAGCTCATCTAGAATTGGATATCTCATGAAGACCTGGGTCCTAATCTTGGCTCCTCCACTTGCCTGCTGTGTGACTTTGGGCAAGTCACTCAACTTCTCTGTGTCTGTATGTTTAATGGCAAAAACTGTGGATTCAATACCTGTTCGCCCACCTATTCAGACTGAGACACTTGTGGGAAAGGGAATGTATCAGGTCTGATAAATCCATACCTAAACCAGCACTTACAACAGTGTTTGATCCATAGTAAATGCTTAACAAATACCATGAAAAATGGGGGCTCGGGAAAATGCTGGTGAAAGTGCTCCTCTTCTTGGAGCAGTGGGTCTATAGGCCAAGATTAAAGAAGAGAAGAGTTGGGGGCTAATCACAACAATTGCAAGCCATAATTGTCAAAACCATGGGGCAAGAGACCAGAACACTAACTTCTCCCCATCTTCTGTCATGAGACTGGCAGAAGTTGTCAACATCACCCCTTTTTGGGGCAGGGCTAGCTAATGGTGGTCTGCCACTGGAACCAGAAAGAGACCAGATGGAAAGCAGAATTGTTGGATCCATCTCTTGTCCTTCCCCATCCTGTCCTCACCAGGCACCAGGGACTGTTTTTTCCAAGAGCTTTTTTTATGGCATTTATTAAGCACTTACTATGTGCAAAGCACTGATCTAAGTGCTGGGGAGGTTACAAGGTGATCAGGTTGTCCCACCTGGGGCTCAAAGTCTGAATCCCCATTTTACAGATGAGGTAACTGAGGCACAGAGAAGTGACTTGCCCAAAGTCACACAGCTGGCAATTGGTGGAGCCGGGATTTGAACCCATGACCTCTGACTCCAAAGCCCGTGCTCTTTCCACTGAGCCACGCTGCTTGTATAGGATGAGCTGTATGCCCACCTCCTCTTGGCCAGGTCCACCCGGATCCTCAGGAGATACATTGGACGCTGTGACCCTGTGCGGCCCACGGAGGCCATTGTCTCTTCCTCCTTTGCCTCTGATTGTTGTTGTTGGCCATTTGTCACTTCTGAGATGTTTTGCCCAGTTCCATCCACAATCCATAAGTGAAAAGTTGATGCCCTTTGGGCAGGCATGAACATAGGAAGGAGGCGACTGTGAGTCAGAGGGTGGGGGAAAAAACTGGGACATCTGGTGTAACCAGAGAGACCAATCTATTTATTGAGTGCTTACTGTGTGCAGAGCACTAGAAGCAGCGTGGCTCAGTGGAAAGAGCCCGGGCTTAGGAGTCAGAGGTCATGGGTTCTAATACCAACTCTGCCACTTATCAGCTGTGTGACTTTGGGCAAGTCACAACTTCTCCGTGTCTCAGTTACCTCATCTGTAAAATGGGGATTAAGACTGTGAGCCCCACGTGGGACAACCTAATCACCTTGTATCGCCCCCAGCACTTAGAACAGAGCTTCACACATAGTAAGTGCTTAACAAATATCACCATTATTATTATTATTATTATTATTATTAAGTGCTTAGGAAAGTACAACACAACAGAGTTGGTAGACATGTTCTCTGGCAACAATAAGCTTATATCCTAGACCAGTCAAAGACAGTTGGCCTGGGGAGACTGAAAAAACAGGAAATGATCAGATTTGTCTTATACTATAACATCAAACTATTACCTTATTCAGATTTAACCTAGAAAATGATTCTTTTTAAAATTACCACTTGAAGCCACCCATCCATTGGAACTTCCCTATACTAATTTATCTCCTTCCTTTTAGGGTAAAATAATGCAATGCAGCTTTCCTTATGTTTATACCACAGTCATTGACTTCTTCTGTCCTTAATTCATCTTTGGAGCACAGGCTGCTGACAAAAGAGAAATACAAGGCTATTAATAGTTTATTTTCAAGGTTAACCTTTCAAAATCACTACCTCATCCAAAGAGCCTGTTAGCAAATAAATATTAGGTAAATATCAGAGTTGGGAATCAACACTAATTATCCTGAGGATTCTGATTGTCTCGTCCCAACTTTCTTAAAAATTACCAAGTGATTTGAATAGTAGATGGAACAATGGGTCTTAGAAATACGTTCTCTGAAGTTCACTATTACACTGTTCACTTTATTTTTTTAATAGCATTTGTCAAGTGCTTACTATGTGCCAGACAGTGTACTAAGCACTGGGGTAGAAACAAGTTAATCAGGTTGGACACAGTCCATATACCATATGGGGCTTACAGTCTTAATTCCCATTTTAAAGGTGAGGTAACTGAGGCACAGAGAAGTGAAGTCATTTCTCTGTGACTTGCCCCAGGTCACACAGAGCAGACAAGTGGCATAGCATTGATTAGAACCCAGGTCCTTCTTCCTGCTTCCCTGACTAAAACAGGAAGTGCTGTGGGGATGAGGATGGGTGAATATCAAGTGCGTGAAAGGGATTGAAGGGAAGGGCATGAAGGGAGGGGGAATTTTCAGCTTTAAGAAAAACCAAACGGAGTTAAATATGCAGATCTTTGTTTAAAGACGATATTACGGACAGTGAAGTTTGCCTAGAGTGCAAGAGTTCTACTTCAGCCCAGCAGAAATACCTTCCTTTCTAAGTATTTGAGGTTCAGATCTCCAGGGAATCAGTCAGGGAAGTGGCCCTTTGCTTCATCCATCCCCTTAAATTCCTGTTTCCTTCCTGACCTTCCCTCACCCGGAACCTGCCCTTCTGTCTCCCGTGTTCCCTCCTCCATGCCCCTCTTTATTCTACATAAACATATATATATATATATATTTCCTGCCGCTGATGCAATGTGCAACACTTGTCTGTAAGATGCTGTTGTCTTCCAGATTTCTCCTATTGCACTGTTTGAACCTTCTCTGTACTGCCTTCCTGTAATGTCCAATCCATCATTTGTGCTTTTGATTGCTCCAATTCAGCTCACCATTTAAGAGTTCCCTGGATGTCCAGTTGTCATCCATTCTTCTTACAAGGTCCATCCAGCAAAGCTGGGCAAAGGTAAGCATGCTTTCAAAACTAATAGAGAAGGAGTGTTGCCCAGTGGATAGAGCAAGGGCCTGGGAATCAGAAGGACCTGGGTTCTAATCCCAGCTCTGCCGCTTGTCCACTATGTGACCTTGTCCAAGTCACTTCACTTCTCTGTGACTCCATTCCCTCATCTGTAAAATGGGAATTAAGACTGTGAGTCCTATGTGGCTAGAGATTGTGTCCAACTCAATTACCCTGTATCTACCCCAGTGCTTAGGACAGTGCCTGGCACATAGTAAGCGCTTAACAAATACCCTAATTATTAGTAGAAAGACTCAATCACTCGCTGGTATTCATTGATTGCTTTCTGTGGGTAGATCATTTCACTGTGCACTTGGAACAGTACAAGATTTGGTAGCTACAACCCCTGGCCTCTAGGAACTTTATAGTACTTGGTTGCTTGTGATCCTGTTGAAAAAAACAACTTAACCAAACTTTTTGACATCACACAAGGTGAAAATCTGTTCTGACCTAATTTCTTCTCTACATTTACATCCTGAACTCTTCCTTGATTTCCCTAAAATTGGCATCATTTAGATTTTTGTTCTTCAAAGAGCCACTGAGACATTATACTTTTGTGAAAATCACAATGTCTGATCAATACAATAGCTCTAAAACAGTGACTTTGTTTAATAATTGAAAAAGAATCGATATTTCGTTAACCTTGATACTGTGGCTTGCTTAAAGTGAGGGCAGAATGAAAAGGCTCTGTTCGGTTTACCCTGGGATCTGAAGCTGTGGTATACTAGTGGGACACATTTCAATCCATCTAAACCTCTGGAGAGAATTTACCAAGGCAGATGGCCAACATCATAATCAGACCCACTTTGCAGTGCACGACATAAAAAATGTGATTGCTAACACCCTCCTAATATGTCACCCTCTGAATTTGAAAGTTGGACTGCGCAATAGTCCAGAATAGAGGGGAACAATGCTATTCTTTCATACCTTGCCTTAAAGTCATTGCCCAGGAAAAAAAGAGCTACTGGACATCAATCCATCATATTTATTGAGTGCTTACTACGTGCAAAGCACTGTGCTAAGCACTTGGGAGAGTACAATATAATAGAGTTGGTAGACACGTTCCCTGCTTACAAGGACCTCACCACTTTTATTTCAAGTTTTGTAATAGACAGGATGTAGCACATCAAAAACAATGTATTGCGATGACAAAATTCTCAGATGAGGAAAGAAAGACTCGCAGGTGAAGGCTGACCCTATGTCCTCAGCTTGCCCTTCTGCACCTCATTATGATCTCCAGTGGCCACTGAAGACTTGAAAGCAACACTGAACACAACTGGGCCTCAGGACAGGACACGCCAGACACTAATATAGATTCCTCCCCATCGCCGCTGTACCTCACCAAATTGGCAATTTCTCAGGGCGGGAAATGGCCCCTTTCAACTATCTCCTGAAGGAAATTCATTTCTTCTCAAAATTAAAAATGGAGCTGTCCTTCTCTCCTCGGAGATGAGAGGGAACATCCACAGTGACTGTTAGCTCAGACCCTAAAGGGGAAGCTGCTATTTCAAGTCTCTTCGTTATGTAGATTTTGGACAAAATTAAGGCATCTGTGAAAGACAGAAATAGCTTAAAAAAGCTATATTTTGTCAAAGCGTACTTAGGGACACATTATTTCCAAGATTATCGCAAAAACCATAAAAGCCCCTTCTTACATGTTAGTGTCTATTACACTGAGACCTACTGATGGTATTTGAGTTTGTAGATCATTGAAACAATGGACTATAATGGTTCCAGAGGAGCTGTTAATATTCACCACATTGGAAAAAAAAACTGCTAATGCCTCCAGAAATAACCCTCCAGGAAATGCTCCTATTAAAAAAAAAAACGTTTTTTTCCAAATCAATTTTAATAAGCCGGGTTTCTCACAAAATGCCCCAAAGGCATTTTGAGTTCTGAATCAATTTTCTAGAATGCCACTTTAACGAATGAAATTTGCTTTAAAGGTACAGGAGTACCAAAACATCTTAAAAACTGTAAACATTATATGATGCATTTCCAGGCTCAGATGGTTGTTTACTGATCAAATTTTATTGCCTTGGCAGACCTCTGAATCATCCCCATTGGCCCTTCACTCAGCTAATACTAAGCACAGAATTGGGTGGTTTTTCAAGCTTTTAGATAACCTGGTTCCTGACCTTGAATAATGGCATTTATCTCTCCCCACCCTGACAACTGTATTCATTCATTCAATCATATTTATTGAGTACATACTGTTTGCAAAGCAAATTCAGACCCAATGGCAGGACCATGAGGTTGCCAGGCAACAATGGGGTAAATGTCTTAATTTCTGAAACTAT
Organism: Tachyglossus aculeatus; assembly: GCF_015852505.1. Lineage (NCBI taxonomy): Eukaryota > Metazoa > Chordata > Mammalia > Monotremata > Tachyglossidae > Tachyglossus > Tachyglossus aculeatus. The sequence goes on from NC_052070.1 coordinate 27,325,523, forward strand.
AAACTCTTCTATATTGTAAGCATTCATTCATTCAATCATATTTATTGAGTGCTTACTCTGTGCAGAACACTGTACTAAGTGCTTAATAATGGCGGTATTTGTTACGCTCTTACTATGTGCCAAGCACTGTTCTGAGTGCTAGGGTAGATACAAGGTAATCAGGCTGTCCCACGTGGGGTTCACAGTCTTAATCCCCATTTTACAGATGAGGGAACTAAGGCACAGAGAAGTTAAGTGACTTGCCCAAAATCACCCAGCTGACAAGTGGCAGAGTTGGAATTAGGATCCACGATCTCTGACTCCCAAGCCCGTGCTCTCTCCACTGAGCCACACTGCTTCTCTTGGCCACGCACTTATATACCCACCCTAAGCCCTCCTTTACTCTTCTCCCTCTCCCTTCTGCATTGCCCTGACTTGCTCCCTTAATTCCCCCTTCCAGCCCTACAGCACTTATATGTACATCTGTAATTTTATTTATTTATATTAATGTCTGCCTCCTCCTATAGACTGTAAGCTCACGTGGGCAGGCAATGGGTCTGTTACATTGTTATATTGTACTCTCCCAAGCATGTAGTACAGTGCTCTGCACACAGTGAGAGCTCAATAAATGTGATTGACTGACATCCATATTTTTGTTTAAGACTGTCTCCCCTCTAGACTGTGAGCGTCTTGTGGGCAGCGATCACATCTCCACAGTGAGCGCTCAATGAATACCACTGATTGATCGATTGATTTGATGGGTTATCAATAAGCGACCAAGAGCCGTCTACAAGACAGCGTCCTCTGTGGCTAGCTGGCATGTTACCTGTGAATGATATTTGCAATATCGGATCCCAGTAGGCAGGAAAATTTTCAGCCTGTCCCCCACCCACAATAAAAGCAGTTGCACTTTGATTTCTGGAACGTCATTCTTCTATTTCTCCTTTTCATTCAATCATATTTATTGAGCACTTACTGTGTGCAGAGCACTTTACTAAGGGTTTAGGAAAGTACAATACAGCAATAAAGAGAGACAATCCCTGGCCACAACGAGCTCACAGACTAGAGTCTTTGATAACGTCATCACAGGGTCTCAGATTTGCAGCAGTAGCAGCTATACCTAGATACTGAGGGAATGAGTTCTCGGTCACCCACTAGTGAGGGCTGCTTGTACATATTTACTATTCTATTTATTTTGTTAATGATTTGCATTTCTCTGTAATTCTACTTGTTCTGACTAATTGACACCTGTCCACAGGTTTTGTTTCATTGTCTGTCTCCCCCTTCTAGACTGTGAGCCCATTGTTGGGTAGGGACCATCTCTATATGTTGCCAACTTGTACTTTGCAAGTGCTTAGTACAGTACTCTGCACACAGTAAGTGCTCAATAAATACGACAATGAATGAATGATCACCCACTGTCTTTTTTTTTTCATGGTATTTGTAAAGCACTTAGTAAGGTCATCATAGGGGAAAAAAACCAAAGCACTTAGCTACTATTATTTTTATTATTATTATTATTGTTATCATCATCATCATTACCCTTCAAGAAAGCAGCATTGTCTAGAGGACTTGAGTTCTAATCTTGACTGACACATGTCTGCTGTGTGACCTTGGGCAAGTCATTTCACTTTCCTTTGCCTCAATTACCTCAGATTTAAAATGGGGATTAAGACTGTGAGCCCCATGTGGGACGTGGTCTGTTTTCAACCTGATTAGCTTGTATCTACCCTACTGCTTAGTATAGTGCTAAGCTAATCAGGTTGAAAACAGACCACGTCCCACATGGGGCTCACAGTCTTAATCCCCATTTTAAATCTGAGGTAATTGAGGCAAAGGAAAGTGAAATGACTTGCCCAAGGTCACACAGCAGACATGTGTCAGTCAAGATTAGAACTCAAGTCCTCTAGACAATGCTGCTTTCTTGAAGGGTAATGATGATGATGATAACAATAATAATAATAAAAATAATAGTAGCTAAGTGCTTTGGTTTTTTTCCCCTATGATGACCTCTCGTGCCCTGTCAGTTAGTTATGTGGCATTTTAGTTAGATTATCTGTTCTTCATATTGTTCTCTGGTGCAGATTTTATCTGGGCCTTATGCCTTCTAATAAATTACTTGGGCTTTTATGCATTTTTATCTTCAGCTCTTTTGCTAGGTGGGGGCTACGTAGTTTCCTTTTCTGAAATCATGGATCGTATTTCATCCTATAAATGGATAGATTATTTGTTTCGTGAAACCCACGTTACTAGACTGCCTCTCATTGAAACACCCTCCATCAGTCCAACCTCTAAAACATCAGATTCTTATTGCAGGCAAAACCTCCTGGTGGTAATTCAGTGTACGCTTGAGCAGTTTGAATTATATTAAATAACTGAGATAATCACAGGCATGTCTGGATAAATATGAGGCCACCATGTGTAAAGAAATTTCAATCAGGAAAAATCATTTTAATGTTAAAATTGATGTTAATCAGCTGCTAAGTCTTCCCAAACACACAAACTTCTGAATCAATACACTCCTTCGCTTTGCTATTTGTGTTCATCTTCCTATGAAATGAGAACAATTGGACTAAAATTGTAGTATCCTTTGCAATTACCATCTTCTATACAGACACGAATATAACTCTGCTTTTTTAGTTGCTGAATTCAAAAAAGTGTGGTAGAAAAAAAGTGTTTTTTGAAACAACCAAATGTGAGAGGTGGATTTTATGTCAAAATGTTTTTTCTCTTACATATAAATGACTACATTGGCCAAAAAAACCTTATCAAGACTTCACATATGGAATCACTTTTACACATGATATAATGTAAAACCTGTTTTAATATCCTCTCTCAAAATTTCAGAAATTTAACAAAATAATAAAAAAAATTGCATTTCTAAGAGTAGCAAGAGAAGTCTGAACTGTAGGTGATATTTCATTTCGATGAATCCAGTGAATAAGCCCCCATAAGCAAGCTTCCTGTTATTTCTTCAGTCTAGAGTTCAGGCTAGAAAAGTCAGAAGGTTTTCCCAGACTTTGGCCCCAAAATTGGACAAAACTGGAATTCCAAAAAACTGAAAAGTGAAAAGCCTCTTGGAAGGAAAGCCATTTTAGGAGAGAGGTCTGACTGTTAACAGATTTATCCCTGAGGAACATTCTGGAAGACATTGAGGCCAGAGGGCTTTATGAGTAACAGGCTGGATTTTGAGGGCCCAGCTCCCTAACCAAAGTTCCCCTCACTATTAGGACTGAGCAAAACGAACATTTAGAGAAGCCTCCTCTGCTTAACTGATGGGAACTCAGGATGACCAGCATTCCAGTGGAAGGATCCCTAATGATTGGGGGAATCTCTTCCAGCCCACCCAGGGAGGCCGCTGCCAGCCCTCAGCCCACCTCTGATTGGGGCAACTCTCCCTGCTTTGTCTGCTACAGTGACAGAGCGCTTAGTACAGTGCTCTGCACACAGTAAGCGCTCAATAAATACGATTGTTGATGATGATGATGATGATGATGTAGGTCCTATTTCCAATATCTGGCTGGGAGATGGGCTAAGATGAGCCCATCTGCTGTGTAGATCAATAGATGCTATTTGCCTGCCCAGTCATGAAGGGGCTGAGGGGAGGGTCAACCCTTACTATAAAAAACAGTAAGGAATAATGTCTAGAATATGGGCCTGGGATCAGAAGGCCATGAGTTCTAATCCCAGCTTCACCAATCAATCAATCAATCAATCGTATTTATTGAGCACTTACTGTGTGCAGAGCACTGTACTAAGTGCTTGGGAAGTACAAGTTGGCAAGATATAGAGCCAACAGTGGGCTCACAGCCTAGAAGGGGGAGACAGAGAACAAAACCAAACATATTAACAAACTAAAATAAATAGAATAGATATGTACAAGTAAAATAAATAAATAGAGTAATAAATACGTACAAACATATATACATATATACACTTGTCTGCTATGTGAACTTGGGCAAATCACTTCACTTCCCTATGCCTCAGTTCTCTCATCTGGAAAATGGGAATTAAGACTCTAACCCGTAAGTGGGACAAGGACTGCATCCAACCTGATTTGCTTGTATCCACCCCAATGCTTAGTACAGTGCCTTGAACACTGTAAGCACTTAACAGATACAATAAAAATAATAATAGTAAAAATGATAATTGGCCTGGTTTAGTCCACTTAGCATAGGCCCATGTGTTGATGCAGCTGTTTCCCCCCGCACAATATTTCTCTCCATGTGGTCAATGGATTCCAGTAGTCTCCTTCATTCAATCGTATTTATTAAGTGCTTCCTGTGTGCAGAGCACTAAGCACTTGGAAAGTACAATAAAACAATAAACAGTGACATTCCCAGCCCACCACAAGCTCACAATCTAGAGGTAGGGAGACAAACATCAATACAAATAAATACAATTACAGATATATACATAAGCGCTGTGGGGCTAAGGGCGGGAAGAGTAAAGGGAGCAAGTCAGGGCAATACAGAAGAGAGTGGAAAATGAGGAAAAATGGGGCTTAGTCTGGGAAAGCCTCCTGGAGGAGATGTGCCTTCAATAAGGCTGTGAAACTGGGAAGAATAATTGTCTGTCGGATTTGAGGAGGGAGAGCGATCCAGGCCAGAGACACTCACCTCTCTCACCTCTGCTCCTCCAGGAGACCTTGTCGCCTAGCAGTGGGTGTCCCTGTAGCTCTGGGCCCCTTTCATAGATAATAGTAATAAAATAACAATAATGATAACTGTGGCATAAGTTAATCCCTTACCATATGTCAGGCACTATATTAAGTGCTGGAGTGGACACAAGCAAATCAAGTTGGTTACGGTCCCTGTCCCACATGGGACTCACAGTTTCAATCCCCATTTTACAGATGCCATATGCTCACACCCAACAGGACAGCTGTGACCACCCTCTCTGATTCTCAGAAAAGAGGTCAAGAAAGCTGCTGGCAGCTGGGGCTGGCATAAGACCATCTTCCTTTGGAAGGGAGGAAAGCAGCCACTGGTGTGGCCTTGAAAACACGATGCCAGACTGGTTGTCTGATAGAGAAGCAGTCTGCCTGAGCTCCAGGTTAGTCTAGCTCTCCATCTCTCAATTTCCATCCTGTTCCCCATCCAAGTCTGCTTTCTCTTCAGTGTTTAGAACAGTGCTTGGAACACAGTAAGCACTTAACAAATACCATAATAATTATTTAGGGCCAATCTCCCACTCTTCATCAGAGACAAGATCACCCTCCCTTCAAAACACCCTCCAGTAAAACCCTCATCATAAGTACTATGTCTTTTTTTATTGAGTGGCAGTGATAAGTCTACACCTTCCCACTTCAAAAGAAGCCAGTCTGCTGATGGTTCCAGGCCATGGGGAAATTTTAAGATAAATAATATTTTTATCCCCAATTCACTTAGGATAAGGGGATCGCATACTTTCAGAATCCCATGTTAAGGACAACCCAATGTGTTGTACATTCATTCATTCATGCAATCATATTTATTGAGTGATTACTGTGTGCAGAACACTGTACTAAGCAATTTGGAGAGTACAATGTAAAATTCCCTGCCCACAAAGAGGTTGCAGGCCAGAAAGGGAGACAGACATTAATGTAAAAAAAAAAAATGACAGATATGTACATATGTGCTATGGGGCTGGGAGGGGGATGAATAAAGGGAGCAAGTCAGGGTGATACAGCAGGGAGTGGGAGAAGAGGAAAGGAGGGCTTAGTCAGGGATGTACATATGGAGTGGTGTGGGACATTACTCATGTGTGACACTGTTACTTCTGATTCCGTGTCCCACTGTATCCAGACAAGCATCGGTGCTTAGAAGAGTGGCACATAATAAGCACTTAACAAATGCCATTATGATTATTATTATTGACAAAAAAAGATTAAAAAATAGGTCTTTAGTGTTGCTATCACATTCTACCCAAAATGCATAGTGAAGACTTACATTTCTGATTGACATAAAATAAACACTTAATTATCATTACCATGAATTGTTATATTGTTCTCTCTCAAGCACTTAATACAGTGCTTTGCACACAGTAAGTGCTGTATGAATATGATTGAATGAATGAATGAATGCACTGAGTGGAATCTCTTTATCATCTTAGAATGAGCAAGGTTAGAAGAAATCAGTTCCTCTCCATCTCCTACTTGGCACTGTGGGGTCTCAGTGCTCACAACTCTTCACTTCTTTAGAATGAGGGTGATAGAGGTGAGGTAAAGAGGGAAGGGAGTATAGTCTCTGCCCTCTCAGAATTTATTCCAAGGTTATGTGACCAGTACCCTTGAAACAATCAGTTAATCAATTATTCAGTGGCATCTACTGAGTGTTCATTGCATGCAGAGCTCTGTACCAAGCACTTAAGAGAATATGATAGAGTTGGTTGTTTAAATGATTTTTGTATTAAATAACACCTGGGGGAGATTTGATTGATATTTACCATTATATAATGAAATTTAGTTATCATGATAATGGCAGATCTTAACTATGTTAGCACAGCTTGTCTTTTTGCTGAATAGGATGTGAAAATTAAGTATTTGTTCACAACAAAATATAATTTTAGGTATTTTACTTTTGGTATACATTTAAATTTCTATTTGATCATCTATGTATATTCACTTTGTCTTTCATCGTTTAACAAGATATATTCATATTGGGTCATTTTTTTGGATCTCTGCACCTCATTAGTGCACTATTATTTCCTATCATAAACAATTGGAAGCATGTGAACTATGGCCTGGGGGTAGAGCATGGACTTGGAGGAAGAAAGTTCTGGGTTCTAATTCAGGCTCAGCTATTTGCCGATTGTATGACCTTAGGCAAGTCATTTAACTTTTTTGTGCACCAGTTACCTCATCTATAAAAATGGGGTTTGAGACTGTGAGCCCACTGTGGGACATGGACCGTGTCCGATCTGATTAGTTTGTATCTATCCTAGTAAGTGCTTAACATATAGCAAAAACAAACCAAAAAGAGAAACAGAGTCAAAGAACTCTACTTTGTCTAGAGCTATTATTCTTATAACTCTATTTTAATGGAACCAACTAAGAAGAGCACATTAAAATGCTAAAATAAGATCTATCCTTACACTTTTAAGCTTGATTCCTTCTATCTGTTCCCCAGAAAGTGTGGACATTGACAAATGACTTAAATTGGTTTTGGGGTTCAGTTCATTTTTGGCCAAGGGTTATTCTATCATCTTCTGTTAATGCTCCCTATCAGACTAATATTTAGAATCAAAGATATTGCCTCATTAGTCTTTGATGTGCCCAGAACAGATAGTGGGACTTAAATATACATTTTAAAAATAAGATATTATTAATTTCCAATGATTTATGGTTAGACTTTAATTGCATAATCAATCAGTAGTGTTCATTGAGTTCCTATCATGCAGAAAATAGCACTAAGTCCTTAGAAGGGAAAGAGAAGACGCAATATCTGCCCGTGTGTAGACTGCAATCTAGTGGGACTGTAAATATTAATCTCAGTTTAATATTGGTAAATATTGAGATATTTGAAAACTAAAACTCTCTGGAACTTTGCAAGGCCCCTCGCCCTCACCTCACAAATCATGTATACTCAAAATCAGTAGTGACAATTTCAACAGGTTCACCATGGCAACAAATGATAGAGGAATCATTTGTTCACATGCATACAGTGACAAGACTCCTTATCTGGAAAAACCAGGCTGGTTTATTTAGAGATGAACTATGGTTCTCCAAGAAGAAAAACTGTACTAAAACATTGGCCAATGTTGTAGATGAAGGGCTAATTTCTCTAGCCTTTAAATGGCAAATGGGCCCTATAGAATTCAGGCAGGAAACCTTCACCTCTTGTCCCTGTTGAGCAATATGTTCTCTATAATGATTAGGTCAAAATGCAAATATATGGCTTTTTATCATGCTCCACTACAGCAATTTCATTTACACCACAAAGATTCTTTCCATTTTCAAAAATGAGAATCAAAATCTATATAGTTTAAGGAGTAGATTTTTTTTCCACTGTTGCTTTGGTTTCCTCAAGTTCCCTAGGAGAATTGATAGGTTTGTTTGTTTCCAAGGCCTTTTTATTACCCCAAAAGGCGGACACCTATTTATCAATGTCTTTGTCATTTTTCACGAACAGCTTTTCTGTAAAATTATGTTTCATTTCACTTTAAATATTTGACGCTAGCATCAAACACAAGGAGGTGTATTTCCTGTCAGGAAATGTTCCATGTGCTTGTAAATAGGTGTGCTTGTCAGAGACCTGTAAAACACTAGAGAAAAAATGCAAAGGAAGTTTGACACTTTGGTGACATGAACCACAGGATTTTCACAAAGCACAAGCAATCTATCTTTTCACCTCTTGTCCATATATTTGGAGTCAGAGGTCATGGGTTCAAATCCTGGCTCTGCCAATTGTCAGCTGTGTGACTTTGGGCAAGTCACTTAACTTCTCTGTGCCTCAGTTACATCATCTGTAAAATCGGGATGAAGACTGTAAGCCCCCCGTGGGACAATATAATCACCTTGTAACCTCCCGAGCACTTAGAACAGTGCTTTGCACATCGTAAGTGCTTAATGCCATTATTATTATTATTATTATTACAGAATTAACACAATAGGTGCCCCGAGGTCTCTTAATACAGCTCTTACTTATAATTCCAGCAACTCAAATGATCTCTCTCTCTCTCTGTCTCTCTCCCCCTCCTTCTTTCTCTGCTTTCTTTCCACTTTCCTATCCTACCACGTTTTGTGCTCTCCTCTTCAACATCCTTCCCTTTCTCCCTCCCTCCTCTCAAACACTGTGTATAACCAATGTAGCAATGAGTAATCTTTACATACACATAATGGAGAAGAGATGGACACTCATTGAACTTTTCAGTCATGTTCTCACTGATAAATCCCACTGATAAATAATATGATGCTAACGTTAATAATAGCAAAAATAATAAAGATATTTGTTCAGTGCTTACTCTGTGCTAAAACCTAAGTGCTGGTATAGATACATGTGAACCTGTTGTTGAGTAGGGTTTGTCTCTATTTGTTGCTGAATTCTACTTTCCAAGTGCTTAGTACAGTGCTCTGCACACAGTAAGTGCTCAATAAATACGATTGAATGAATACAATCCAATCAGACAGTCCCTGTCCCGCATGGTGTTCCAGGTCTAGAAGTGAGGGAGAACAAACATTGAATCCTTATTTTACAGATGAAGAAACTGAGGCACAGAAATGTCAAGTAAATTGTCCAAGGCCACGCAGCAGCAATTGCTGAATCTGGGATTAAAACCCATGCCTCCTGACTCCCCATCTGTGCTCATTCTACTAAGTTTGCTTCAATCAATGAATCAGTCAATGGTATTTTTTGAATGCTTACTATGTTCAGAACACTGTACTAAGGAATTGGAAGAGCAAAATACAACAGAGTTGGCAGGCAAATTCCCTACTCATAATAATAATAATGGTATTTGTTAAGTGCTTACTACGTGCCAAGCACTGTTCTAAGCTGTTCTAATGAGTTTGCAGTTTAGAGGGAGAGACAAACGTTTATATAAATAAATAATTATAATAACATAATAATATGAATATAATAATATGAATAATTTATCATCTGTAATTTACAGATACGTAAGTGCTGTGGGGGTGAGGGTGTGGTGAATATCAACTGCCCAGGCATCACGGATCCAAGTGCATAGATGACAAGAAGGGAGAAGAAGCCGAGGAAAGGAGAGCTTAATTGGGGAAGGCCTGTTGGGGGAAATATGACCTCAATAATGCCTTGAAGGTTGGGAGAGTGGTAATATGGCAAATATGGAGTGGAGGGCATTCTAGGCTAGGCACACTTGCCTGCCTACTGACTCTTTAATACTCCATGCCCCAGTGGGAACATGACTGGTAAGGACTAGAATTTGTAAGTGATGCTGAGTAAATAAATAATAATAACAAGAAGAAGAAGAAGCATTAAGCATAAGAAGCAGCATGGCATAGTGGAAAGAGCACGTGTTTGAGTGTCAGAGGTTGTGGGTTCTTTGTGTGTGTTTTTGAGCAAGTCACTTAACTTCTCTGTGCCTCAGTTACCTCATCTGTAAAATGGGGATTAAGACAGTGAGCCCCACGTAGGACAACCTGATTACCTTGTATCTACCCCA